>NC_141217.1:8145000-8177500 GCF_054856515.1 Filicampus tigris
CATAACCAGACTCACAAACAGATGGTGTTTGCTTTTCTACATAGTACCTTTAAACCACTCACACACTTCACAAGGTTAGTGCACGAAGATATAAAAATTAGGCCAATGACGTGTGCAATGAATGAATAAATGTAACTGTGTCTTCACAGTGGCATGTTAAATAGCTCCATTAAGAGATTTCAAGCAGCACACATACTGTAGCTATATTCAAGCTGGAGCTCAAACTGTGAAGTGAACATCCACATTGTGAGATGCATCACCATGACGATCTGTATAAACACAGCTGAACTGAAGTGATAATTACGGTTGTAAACTATGATAAACAGTAATCTGAGCTCACTAAGTGTGTCGTACTACAGGATGCCGCTGATGAAATGTATACGTGCAACACCCAACAAGATGGACCTTAAAGTGGAAGGTGGAAGGGAAGACCTGACGCTTATACCAGTATGAGTGTTGATGGAGTGACTGAGGACAGGCTGCTTGATGTGTTGTAACACTGAGCTTCTCGTTTCGAGTGACGGCATTCATTTTAACAGAGTTGAACGTCTCAAGTATACTTATTCCCTCAACGAAATTATGTTTATCCCCGCTGGGACAGTCACATTAGTATAGTTCTCGTTATTTGATTCAGGCTTCTTTCCTAGAAAGTCTTGATTTGTAAAAAATAAAATAAAATAGGAAACTAAATGGGCACCCCGTGCAGGTGCAACTCTTTCCACTCTCCTTGGAAGACTTTGAGATGTTTGAACGTTTCTGTTACTCCTTTATTTGCTTTAAAATATAGTGAATTACAAACAAATAACAATACAGCAACAGGAAAGTTTAAAATGAAGTAAACTAACAATGAATTGAAAAACACACATCTTGCAATTCCCAAACGAAAAAAAAAACAAAAAACGAATTACCCTGTAAATTAAGTGAATTCCGACACTAGCCGGGTTTACATGGAGACTTTTTTTGTCATTCTGATTGATTTTAATCCGAATGAAGACCTCCGGTCACCTGTTTAAAAGTGACGTGATCTCTTCCGATCGGCTGCTTATTAGCTCCACCCTGTCAATCAGGTCAGCCGTGCGTGTTACAGCCGCACATTTACGTCAAGACAGAGAATGTGCAGACCGGACGCAGCCTGGCTATTCCGATTGAACTGTTTACATGACCCTCGTTCGGATTGGGAAAAGGAATATACCACCCCTGTGAATTTGAGTGAAATTCCATTCGGTTTCAGACATTTTATTCAGATTGGAGTGTTTATATGGAGCGTATTCATTCCGATTAGTTATTAAGATCCTTTCTAACCGGAATATATGGCCGGCTCCATGTAAACCCGGCTATTGTAATTCTAAATTAATTATACGTGTGAGCACCTTCGTTTCATCAGTGGTTACCCGGTGCAATTGCGAGGTTCATTTAGCTAGCCACTAATGCATGCGTGTGAGCGCCCACACGTTACAGCGGTGAGCAAAATGACTCACAGGAGAGGTAGAGAGGTAGCAACATCATCCGATGCATATGCATTTGTTAACAATATGCCTATACATACAACTCATTGTATTAAGGGGCCGTAGAAAACCTTTTGCGGGCCCGATGTTTCCCGCGGGCCTTGACTTTGACATATGTGGTGTAAAGCCTTTAGAACTAGAGTAATATGATATGATCTCTTTGTTGTGGTCAGAACCCGAGTTGCAGCGTTCTGAATGAGTTGCAGCTGTTTGATGCTCTTTTGAGGGAGTCCAGTAAGAAGACGTTACAGTAATCAAGTCTGGTGACGAAAGCATGGATAACTTTCTCCTGGTCTGCTTGGATTAGGCAATGCTTTAGTCTGGATATGTTTTTCAGCTGTAAAAAGGCTCCTTTAGCGATTGGTTTGATCTGATTGTTGAAAGCAAAGGTCTATCGACACTTGGTCTTTGGTTTAAAAGACAGCGCTTTCATGTGTTTCCAGGGTCTTGAAGGTAACCTAATTTCAATAATTTTGGCTTTGTTTCCTGCAACGTGTTTGCTTTATCCATCTATGATGTCATTGTATGTTATCAGCGTCCCAACTGTGTGGTTGATGCTTTGGATGCTGAGCCCAGTCAAATGTTCCTGGGACATAGTTGGCCTCAAGTAGATTATTATTAAGTGGAGCTTTAAAAAAAAGGTTATTTTTGGTTAAGCCACAGTGACAGGGTGTATCAGTAATTCTAAGATTCTAGTCCAGAGGTTGTGGTAGATCGATGAGAGAGCCTTCTCTTGAATGAATGTTGGGGGACCAAGCATGTTCTTTGGTAGGGTAATTGTTCATCTCTTGTACTATTCAGATCAGACAACCCCTTGAAGTGCAAGCACCCCCCACCTCTTCTGCAAAGTCTCCATCAGGAAGTCTTTGTGAAAACATCAAATTAGTGCCCCACGTTTTCGACTGTGGAAACTCTCTCCTGATTGGTTAATGTGGCTTCATCCGCAACAATAGAGGAACATTAAACCTCCAGTTCTTCAGGGTCTCACTAATATGGTCATCACTGGCATCATTTTGTGAATCTCAACCTTTTTTTTTTTTCCACATTCATGTTTGTGCAAAAGTCCTTGGCTAATGCCTGAGCCAGTTGCCCGGCGCTGCTTGAGACCCTGGTCTCTTTTTCAGAAAAGTATCCATAACACCCACTGCTGTGGTTGGAGACTGCATTAGTTTGCTGACAAACTGAATCTGGGACAGGAGGTGGTACCAAAACAACTGTAGAGACGTTGAAGCAGAATGCACTGTGACAAAGACTGGGTCTCAACCTTTATTTTTGTTCATCTTTCATACTATGTAATTTCAATGGTGGAATTTTTTTTTCCACTGAAATATGCAACACATTTGTTTGCCTGATTTGCAAGGCCACTTATTTCCCTGTTTTTAAATCTAAAAGTTCAGTGAACATTTTTTTCAACAATATGCCATGTTTCAAATTAACCCTGGCCTGTACTGGTGAATGTTATATGTTTTACATATTTCCCGCTTAATGAATTAAAATTTACGAGAACATTTAATTGCCAGTTGTTGTTCATGTTTGAAATGTAATTTACACTTGTGAATACTGTTACTTATTTCTCTGTTTTTAGATAAAAAAAAATTCAGTGAACATTTATTTGGTAAATTGATTGGACTGTCTAAATTGCCCCTGGGTGTGATTGTGAGTGCGGATGTTTGTCTCTGTGTGCCCTGCGATTGGCTGGCAACCAATTCAGGGTGTCCCCCGCCTGCTGCCCGAAGACAGCTGGGATAGGCTCCAGCATGCCCCGCGACCCTTGTGTGGAAAAGCGGTATGGATATTGGATGGATGGATGTCATGTTTCAAATGGACCGGAAGACTTGTTTAAGAATCTTGAAATTTCAATAAAAAAGTCAAACCGAAAGGCAGACTAATTTGCTAAAATGTACTTGGATTTATTGGTGTTCCATGTGAAAAAGAATGTCAGGCTAAATGGGTCAGCCCCCCACATTTTCACCTCACCAAATCTGGCCCTCTTTGCAAAAAGTTTGGACACCCCTGCCATAACGCAACTGAACTCAACCTTATTTATAGAGCACTTTGAAAACACAACAGAAAACCATTTCATGTAGAAATACTTGTTTCTCCTTTTTATTATTTTAGGATGCATTGCCGCGCTGCCACTAATAGTGCCCATTATGCACATGCCGGAATCTGCCACTGGATGGGGTTAAAAGTAAAGACTCTCCACATCAAATTTATCCAAGCCTGCATTGGTGGCTCTTGCCTTGTGCATCGGGAACAGAAAAGGGCCTTCCCCAAACTGTTCCCACAAAGTTGTAAGAATCAAGTGGTCTAGTCCAGCCCCTAATTGATGAATTAATTGGATTAAGTGGTGGTTCCCAGTACTTTTGTCTGTACTGTACTGTGTACAATATTATATGGCCCTTTCCATTCTTAAATTCGGCCTGCAGAATATTTACATTAAAAGAAGTCTTGAAATATGGGTTCCATTCACATTGCCCTTCTTTCCTTAAATTGGTTAATAACATTTTATTCATTCATTTTTATTTATTTATTTGATCGAACAATTGGTATGTATGTCTTTTTAAACAAGAACATGTTTGTAATAAATCTTTGTATTTATACATTTAATTTCTTTTCATTACTATAGTTAGGTTAATAGAACACAATGCAAATAAAACATGAAAAGTATTTTTTATTGTATTATTAACATGAGATATTTCCCCCAAAAATTAACTTGGCCTTTACACATCAAACATTTTCAAGTAGACGTTTAGTCCACTTTTTGAAATGCAAGGTAGTAGTCCATATTTGAAATGCAACGTGGAATAGAAACATGTAAAATGCTTCCACCTAGTGGATCAGTCAATAAATCAATGGCAAACGTTTTCTGCTTAAAACCGTTAGAAACTTTACATTCTTAATCTTCTCCACTGTTTTCAATTGGTGCTGATGGATCATATTGATGAGCATACAGACAAGATTGATAGCTAGATAAACCCAAACGGGATGACGGTGTATGGCAGCATGCGGCAAGAAAGAACCCGTTAAATTTGATTCTGTCATTCTGATGTGGAAACATATTAATTCATTCAGTTATTCACATGGTTTACATATTGGACCAATAGTATTAGTCAGTCAGTACACCGTATTTTGTAAACTGCAGACTTCAAAGGACAGTATAGACTTAAAGCACAGAAACATCACCCCCGGGCCACTGCATTGTGTCCTGCATGAAATGTGCGTTGAGAAGACATTTGCAGTTTGCAATCTTGTTTGCTCTAATATTTATAGATCAAAATGCATGCAGTGAAAACAGGATGAGGGTTACGATTGAAGTGAGGCATGAGATCTTTTGACTCTTCCAGGAAAGAAGAAGTTTGCTGACCTGTGGTAGAAAAAGTTGACACCACTTTGACACCCTCTTCTTCCTTTTTTTTTAAATATTAATTGTGTTTCTCTCTATTGTTCTTGTGTACTCAAAGTGGAAGTTCATGTTTTAAATAATGACTGAAGAGTGTGTTTTAATGAACAACCATAGCAATTCGTATTCACTTTGTTAAATAAGTTTATTCATAACGCTACAAGTTGTTGAAATAGTTTGATAGACATGAAAACAAAATATTAAATATTTATAAAATATAGTACAGTGACATCTCATGTAATCTAGATATTCTATATTCTGGACATAACTCTTTGCCCGTGCTTTGCTAATTTTGCATGCTTAACTTAAATTGCACCTGCACATTTCCTATCTCACACATTAAGTGATTCTGTGCGTATGGAAACAGCTCGCATGCCCCTTACATTTTTTATCGTTACTTTAAGTACTATCTCTTTACTGCCGCTTCTATACTTTTTCTGCCCCCTTGTCCCAGGCTTGGGAATTAGGTGATGACGACCGAATTGGAGGTTGCTGTTTCGATCCAACAGCAACTGACTGCTACAAGATTGGAGACTGACTACATCCTCGGAGCGGCACAGTGGTCGACTGGTTAGCACGTCCGCCTCACAGTTCAGAGGTCGTGGGTTCGATCCCAGCTCCGGCCTCCCTGTGGAGTTTGCATGTTCTCCCCGTGCTTGCGTGGGTTTTCTCCGGGTACTCCGGTTTCCTCCCACATTCCAAAAACATGCATGGTATGTTGATTGGACTCTCTAAATTGCCCCTGGGTGTGATTGTGAGTGCAGATGTTTGTCTCTATGTGCCCTGCGATTGGCTGGCAACCAATTCAGCGTGTCCCCCGCCTAATGCCCGAAGACAGCTTGGATAGGCTCCAGCACTCTCTGCGGCCCTTGTGAGGATTAGCGGTATAGATAAAGGATGGATGGATACATCCTCGGAGGCGCTGTTATGGAGATTTCTACATTGGCGACCATTGGGCCCCTGCTCACTTCATCGATGTCATCTTCCTGCAGCACTTAATTTGATTAACTTTCACATCACTTTAACAAACACTGTATAGTACTATAATGTGTGTTCAATGTTGCCCACTTGGCATCCATTGCAGCCTGATCATCCTGGAAGGGGATTCTCCCATCTGTGGTCCCTTCGCAAGGCATTGTTTTTTTTTTTTGTTTTTTTTTTACACACACATACGGAAGAGGATTAGCATTCCGGTTAAGCAGTGGTGTGTGAGTACTTTTATCACCTCTGGTCACCAACCAATCGCAGCACACATAGACAAATCACACCTATGAACCGGTTAAGCAGTGGTGTGTGAGTACTTTTATCACCTCTGGTCACCAACCAATCGCAGCACACATAGACAAATCACACCTATGAACAATTTAGAGTCTTTAATCATACTGGTCAACAGCAATTTCTAATCAGGAATGGCTTTATGTGTCCCTATACCTATTTTTGACAATTATTTAAAAACATTTTTTTTACATTTTTTTCCCTAGCACATCAGGTTTTTCAGATCTGATCATGTTTTTAAAAGTTTGACCTATAAAAGCTTGCGCAATATGGATTTTACCATGTATTATAATTTATAGCTGTGACATTTCAGAAAATAAATTCACATGTTGCTGAACCTAGTCCTTAATTCATAAATATTACTAAATACATGACTATACTCAACATTATGTTGTTGTTTACATCTCTAATTAAGAAAAAATACTCAGAATTTTTTGACCAATGACCAGTGTCATTAAGGTTTTTGGAATGTGGGGAGAAGCTGGAGTACCTGGACAAAACCCACACAAGCATGGGGAGAACTTGCAAATTCCACACAGGAAGGCCAGAGCCAAACTCCCAATCCCAAGCCTCTGTTGCAGACATGCTGACCACTATACAATCATCCTGCCCTATAAAAAAAAAAATATATATATATAATATATATATATATATATATATATATATATATATATATATATAATGAAAATTAGAATTAAAATCATAATTAACCCAGATCAGGTGGTATTTGTACGGTGAGAGAAAACACAAGCTTTCAGAGTTAAATACCTGTAATCATACACGATTGATGCTACTTTAACCAGCAAGGGGCGCTCTAACACAATTGAAATGTTTCCTTGAGCTTTGGCATTGGATTTTGGCAGTTGTTTGGCGGTTTCACAAGTATGTTGTGTATGTAATATAAAATCCTTTATTTATCCATCCATTATCGGATCTGCTTATTCAACCTAATTCATGAGTGGGTTAGCTGACAGAGAGCAGGGGAAAAATGAGAAAGAATAGCCATTGTCATTTCCATCCAGAGGAGTTTCGCTATCTGATACTGTGGGCGCATACTTCCTATTTCTCGTAAACGAAATAGTCTTTTCTGTCAGTCTCACCACAGCCCACATACTTCTCACTAAGTTGAAACGTCACAACTCGTGTGCGTGCATGTGCGGATGTTTATTTGTGTCCCACTTTGGGTTACAGCTTTCACTCCTGCAACAATAATAAGAGGTGGCACAAGTACTTACACACTGTCAACTGCAGTTGACTTTACTTCTGTTTGCCTTTTTTTTTTTACGTCGTATTGTCACCTGCAGAGGTTGAAAAAAAATAGCGAACCTATGTTCACAAAGTACTAACTAAGCAGTAAACCAGTGTTTTTCCATACACATAAAATATGTGCCGTAATAATGTTTTGACAACTGAATTAGCACAAGTTAATGACAACTATGGTGTGTTCAGACTTTCATAGAAAACGGAGTCATGTTGGTGTTGTGGGAGCGGAACCCTGTTGTAAACTAATGGGGTTGTGTGCTGCACTAATGAAAGCAGGGGCACCACCTACAGGGGAAAGACAAAAAAAGAGAAGGAAAAAGAAACGTAATGTGATTTGAAAAATAACTGGAGTGCAGGTCAAAGTAAAAGTAAAAAAAAATCAAATCGCATAAAACAAAGCGTAGATAGGACTATGTTGTAACAGAGGCTTTCCTTGACATCTTCCAGCTCCTCATTCCAAATTCTCAAGTCACTGATAAGAGTGGAATGATCACTCTTCTGGAATCTCCAGAATGGAACCTCTGGAGTGTCTCAGGCTCCACCCACACTTTTGGGGAATTTGGTCTCGGCCTGGTGCATGTGTGTGCTATGTTTTGACAGATATGTCAAGATTTCTCAACCTCATTAGAACTCAGTAATATCTTCTCTGGCGTCAAAATAAGAGCTCAATAGATTTTTAATAACAGAAAATGACATTAGTGACGCCATTCAATTGGAAATTCATGCTCATGTTCAATCCCAGTCAAATGCAAACTGATTACTGCTGAACTGTTGATTTAGAATTGATTTGCTCTAATTTGATTGAGGTAACAACATGAAATCATTACAAAGTGGACTTGTGCTTTGCTGCCTGTCATATTTCACATATTCCACAAACGCAATAGTAATCAAAATCAAAGTGAAGACGCATCTGACTTATTATTGTAAAGAACATTTTTGACTTGACTTCCCTTTTAAGAGAAAAACATTACATGGTTGATAGTGTTGTTGTTTTTTATCATTATCAGTTACATCTTTGTTTGTCCACACTTTTAGAGCGTTGTTTTCTTGCACGGTGTTTGGTCAGCTTTATAGGGTTTTCTTTTCTTGTCTTGATGTCATCGCCATCGTGCTTGCTCATATGGGATTCGGTTGGTATTTTTCATGCAGTGAAGGTTGTGCTTCTACTGTCTCTCTTCTCCATAATGTAAAGTGTCTTGAGACTAACTACTGCTTTAAACTGGCTCTACGTCAATAATATTGACTTGCTTTCATAGGTTATGTAGTGTACAGCAGTGGTCCCCAACCACAGGTCCACAGTGTTTTTTTTTAGTAGTGGAGCATACAGTATACATCCTGATCAGGAATGTATATCATTTTTTGCCAGTGCCATAGCAGCTACATACTCTTCATCTCACTGATCACTAATCATCCTTTCGTGCACAAGACTACCACAAAGTACAGCTTGTTGGAACATACGAAATGAATGACTTTGGATTCCACGTGTTCAGGTCAAGAAAAAAAATGCATGAATGATGTAGAGTGCTTGTAAATGACATGACAAAAAAAGTGTACATAAGGTAGATTTGACACGCACACTTGGACCTGCATGTGCCTTTGAAAAAAAGTTTTGATTAATGTCATCAGACCAAGTGTGCCTATATGTTACATTGATGAATCTTTTTCCCTGCTTGTATATTTGATTACATGTGACTGGATGATGTTAGCTTAACCCAGCTAGAGGGAAATGTCAAAAACTGTCAAAGCTCCCCTTGGAAGGCAGGTTTCCTTGGTAACATGGAAGGAAGTCTGGAAGCCAAATTTTACAGTCCGAAATTCCACAGTATTGAAACCAATCTAAATATACACACATCACCTCTCAGTGGAGATGGACATTTTATTGTACATATTTCTATGACCTGCTATAACCAACAGATTTATTGGACATGCATTTGCTACAAGTAATGCTAATATACAGAGCTGGGCATACCGCCTATGTGATGGATCGGTCTGCCTATCCGCCTATGATGGACGCCCATTTTGTAGACGATAAACGATAGATGGGAAATAGTCGGACTAAGCATTTTTTCCCGTCTATGTAATCGTCCAAGCTCTCTCGTCACAGACGAGGCTGCAGCTGAGTTGGAACTAATCGATCTTTGTGAAGAGGACTAACTGAAACCTGCTTTGAAAGAAGGAACCATTGAGTTCTGGAAAAGTACCCAAATGTCAAACGAGTTGTGCTAAAGATACTATCAATGTTACGGTGAACATCTGCAAATCTGTCTTTACTACCCTGAAACACGTGAAATCAAAGCATCGATCTGTTCCGACAAACAGTGGCTGTAAACCAATTTTGAAAAGGATTGTCGAGCGCAAAGAATACCAGAAGTCCCACTAAGCAACATGCCAGGTAAGAGGGAAAAAGAATATTGTGTAGCATTATATTTTTGCTTGTTCTGTGGGAGTCAATTTTGTCATTATCATGTTGATGTGTAAAATTTACAGTAAGTCTGATCTCTGTGTGTATAAAAAGGAGCGAGAGAGTGACGAGACGGAATGCGAGCAGTTTGTGTGTGCCCACGGGTATGAAGTGACTCTTTGCAATCACACAGTAAGAATTGTGACGCTCAGCTTCTGACTGGTTGGCAACCCCTGATCTAGAAGCTCACTGAACTGAAATCCCACAAAATTTGCTGATGTCTAGCGTGGCGTAATGAGTGCTGTTGTCTCACACTACAGGCTTCATTTGACTTTTGAGGCAGTTTTCCAGACAACTTTGGTCGAACGCAAAATGGTAGCGCTTTTAGGGAATCCGATTTTGGCTGTTCAACTGGTTTGAACTAAATGTATGATTTTTGTTTTTTCCAACTAACTTTGCTTCAGGGTGTAAGGTCACATTCATGAGGGACACGTGAGAAAAAGTTGAATCAAGGCTAATTCTTCTTGGTTATTGAAGATGACGTTTCACCTTTTTTCTAAAAGTCGTCTTTAGTTCAGAATCTCAGGTGTGGATTTTCCCTATTCAATCATTCACACCCGCGGTGGGTGTGTTACGTGTGTTTTTGTTGTTGCTCTAGAGGTTTTTCTTGACAGGTGTGGTTGGTTGAGTGACCATTTTTCTTTACGACTGTTTGTTCACCTGCTTGGTGGCAAACAACTCGTTAGTGGTCATTTTACCCATGATGTGAGACATTCTTTTGGGTGGGAAATGTCAGGGCATTGTTTTAAGATGACAACAAGTGACGGCGCAAACCTCCCCCTCTCTTTCAAGAGGGCTGTTCTAGTTTGCATCTTTCACACCGCTCTCAAACCATTTTGACAATTTTACTCTTTCACTGTCTAAAATGAAGTCACACTGCTCTTCAAAGTTTCATTTCATTGTTGAATCATTCATCATTCATTTTTTGTTTCTGGGAGATCTCTAGGGAGGACCATCAAAAGACTAAAACAATCTTGAAAAGATTCTGTTTGCGCTCTGAAATTTGAGATGCCATCACAATTGAGAGACAAAGGTCTGAGCTCCATGAGATATTCACTAACCCAACGACCCTCATCCTTTAAATTCACTTTGACCCCAATTTCATCATGCCTTTCCAGCTCTCTTTGGGAGTCCTGCATCGGCTGTAATGGGATGTGACGGATGTTTGAGGGCGGTGCTGTGAGAAAACGCGATGCGGTGTGGTCTAGCGTCTGGACACTCCATGGGAAGGGGAGCCTAGTCCGGCCTACAAGCCTCCCCTCTCCCTCTGGGGCTCCTTCAGATTGTTGTAGAGCTCGCCTTCCCATTACCTTCCCTTGTTTGACATCCTTCTTCCCTAGCGTGTCCTCCCTCTCCTACTATGACCCATAATCTCTCCATCTTCTCCCTCCTTTTATTCCCTGCCTTTTGTTTCTCAGATATGCCTGAGTGTGAAGCATGGAATGCTGCTGGCAGCCCCCATACTGCCTCCTCCTTTGGAATTCCCATGCTGAGTCATTGTGGGTGGGATTGAATGATCGGAGGTCATAACCAAGGAAGTGAACTAGGAAGTTTTCCCAAGAGTTTGGCTTTTCCACATTGGCCTTAGAGTGAAGTAGCACATTCAGATCAGATGGCGATAATGATAGACAAATTCTTGCAATGCATTAATCACAAATGTAAGATGTATAGATAGATAGGTAGAGAGATAGATAGCTAGATAGATAGATGTAACATTGTATGACGCAACATGGGATGGGTTACTGTCAAAGCATATTTTATTAAATGTTGAGTGTTATTGTATGACTGCTTGTAACTGTATTGTGCTTATTTGTCATAAGAGGGCTGTCGCTGACAGATGACGTTAACATTGGTTTAGAGGCGGGAGTGTTTGCGCCCTATATATTCTCTCTGTACTTGGCTCTCGTGAAGAGCAGTTCGTGTGTGTTGCTGAATAAAGTACGCCAATTGGCTGAAGAGAGAAGTCGTCTGCTTTATCAGAATTATTCTTCTGCTGCAACCGGGCAAAAAGGTATAAGCCTGTGCCGCTTCGTAACCGTGAGTTTCATAATTAAAGGTCATAATAAAATGGTCAAAATAAAATAAAGATCAAAATAAATTGGGGATGGAAATACCTCAGGAATCACTTGTCTGCTGTGACAGGCCTGGATTGCCAACTAAATTAATTAAGAACTGTTGTGATTCATGATGGTGGCAAAGTATAAAGGTTTTACACGCGTTGCAGTACCCTGTCATTTTTCTTTAACACATAAAGGTCATGATATCGACGTCTTTGTAACAGAATAGAGGATGGTAAATACCACTCAATTTTTTTTTTAAATTAAAAATAGTGTTTAACCGTGTTCTTGCACTGACCTTTTATTTTTACATCTTTGATTGAAAGAAATAAACTCATGCCTGTGTGAAAGCCACATTTCTAAACTCTCAAAATCTGCTACAGGGGCTACGATATCAATTATTTTGTAGGTGTTGAATTTCTGGGAGAACCTCAGGTTTAAGAGGGTGATTCTATAGTCGCCCACAGGTTTAGCTGGGTTAAAGTGGATGTCAACCCCCAAATGTTGTCTGTGCCTTCACGAGTGTAAACATGGTATTCTGATTAATATTGCGTTTGTGGAATATGAGTTAAGCAGTGGGCGGCACGGTGGTCGACTGGTTAGCACGTCCGCCTCACAGTTCAGAGGTCGTGGGTTCGATCCCGGCTCCGGCCTCCCTGTGTGGAGTTTGCATGTTCTCCCCGTGCCTGCGTGGGTTTTCTCCGGTTTCCTCCCACATTCCAAAAACATGCATGGTAAGTTGATTGGATACTCTAAATTGCCCCTAGGTGTGATTGTGAGTGCGGATGTTTGTCTCTGTGTGCCCTGCGATTGGCTGGCAACCAGTTCAGGGTGCCCCCCGCCTACTGCCCAAAGACAGCTGGGATAGGCTCCAGCACGCCCCGCGACCCTTGTGAGGAGAAGCGGTACAGATAATGGATGGATGGATGGAGTTAAGCAATAAAATCCACCCGTTTTTGTCCATCATTTGGGGCGGCCATTTTGCCACTTGCTCTTAACTGAAAATGACATCACAGTTTCTCAGGGCTCAGGCAACAACCAATCATGGCTCGGATTCAGAAAACAGGTGAGCCGTGATTGGTCGTTACCTGAGCCCTGAGCAACTGCGATGCCATTTTCAGTTGACAGAAAGTGACAAAATGGCCACCCCCCCAGGTGGCTCAAAACGAGTGGATTGTGCAGCTTAACTAATTTTCCATAAACACAATATTAATCGGAATGTCATGTGTAGACTAGTGAAGGCGCATTTCTTTCTTGGAAACACAATTTTTGGGTTGACTTCCACTTTAAGATTACTATATAGACTATAGGGCTTAACTTTTTGTGCAATATTTTGAAGAAAATACAATGGCAAATAAACACAGAGGAAGAAGATTTTATAATGACTTGAAATATTACATTGCTTTATATGACGGTTTCAGCTCAAGACCCTAATTTGGGATCTGATTCCTCCCAAGGACCCCAATACTGGACATGACCCAATACAATGAGAACATCCATCCATCCATCCATTACCTATACCGCTTGTCCTCACAAGGGTCGCGGGCGTGTTTGACCCTATCCCAGGTGTCTTTAGGTGGGGTACACCCTGAACTGGTTGCCAGCCAATCGCAGGGCACAGAGACAAACAAACATACACACTCACACTCACACCTAGGGGCAATTTAGAGTGATCAATCAACCTACCATGCAAGTTTTTGGAATGTGGGAGGAAACCAAAGTACCCGGAGAAAATCCACGCAGGCACGAGGAGAACATGCAAACGCCACACAGGAAGAACCCACGACCTCTGAACTGTGAGGCGGACGTGCTAACCAGTCGTCCACCGTGCCGCCCACAATGAGAACAGATCAAATTAAAGCTGTATTTGTTGTATTATTATACTATTGTTATATTATTAGAATTCCTTAAGGGGAAATTTAAATTTACACTCCACACATGCACACACATGCAGATGCGCAAGGAGAGATGCCAGTGCGCTACTTTGAGTGAACCTTTGAGCTGGGACTGGATTGACTTAAAATCTCTCACATCTTTCACATCTTCACATAAGGCACACAATGATGCACACACAAAGTCGTAGATGTAATGGCTAAAATGGTTGTGCTGCATTCTCACACATGTGCTACCACATGCGTGGAAATGTTAAGATGCAATAAAGCAGCTACACACATTTCAAAGCATGTGCACACAGAAGGGAATTCAGTTGCCCTGCCCTGATTGGATGTGAGATGGGAATGATTTCCTCCCCGTTTTTGTCTCTATCGAGACAGACCACTCAGACTTACAGACTTAAGTGGGAACTGAACACACACATGCAGTCAGCACAAAAGTCAACCAAATAAACTTTCCGGTACTACAATATCATTGACTAAATTAGGAGTTGGTGGAGAGTGTTTAAAAAAAAAAAAAAAACTTTAGCACACACGTTGTTGTACTGTTCTGTTGGACCTGGCACTGTGCCATTACAAGCAATTTGAGCAAAAAACAAGAATTGCAGTTTTCACCCTCAGTGGTCCACAGCAGAGGTTAAGAGGTCAAAAAAGAGAGTCACAGATCACAGAGGTGAGACCAAATTAATTTGCAACAATGTGTGCATGAAGTTCTTGACCCAGATGACCCCCCCCCCCACCCCCATTTGCATTTGGTGAGTAAAAGGGACAAGCTGCACAACAATCAGTCAAGGGCTTAGCAAAAGCGAAAGAGACAAGATCAGAAGAGGAGATGAGAGGGGAGAGTGAGGTGAATGAAAGAAGGCCGCTATTGTGGGACTGTGTCTGTAGATCATCTTGAGGTGAACTAATGGAGACAGGAGAGAGGGAATAGAAAACAAAGGATGAGAAGAGGTGAAGATTAACCCCAAAGAAAGTGTGGGAGCAGACACTGGAAGCGCAGTAGGGGGCAAAAGGGGGACGATGACCTGAGGCACGACCTCAATTTTCGGGGTGCTTAAAACAATAAACCTTCCTACATTCAGACATGGGGAATGAATGGGTAATACATATGACACATTTTCAATTAGAGTACGTTTTAATTTCTGCTTTTAAGGAGTTGTAATAACTTCAAGGCGATTGTCTAAATGTTAGATTTTTTTAACCTCAGAAAATGAAATTTCATTGAGGTTTTTGAAAATCAAGATCATTAAATGTATTGCCTAATTTTGATATAGCACCAGCAAAATGTAATTTTATTTGATTCTATTCAATTAGAACTTCCACTTCCCATAAGAGTTATTATTTAGACATTGGAACAGGGTCAACAAACTCCTGGATTGGATTGCATTCTATAAACAATATGTACTGTTGTGTCACAGTACATGTGTTCCATTTTCAAAGACCTTCAGATGCAATATATCTAACACTTTCCATTTTGTGGTGGGGAAAAAAACATCTGATTAACATACCAAACAAGACTTATTTTTCTTCCTAGTGAAGGCAATGATTCTTTTATCATCCTCATTCTGCTCAATTATTCCATCATTCATTTCTAAGAAGCTGCTATACCGACACGGTAACCCCTCCCCAGTCCCCCAACTTTACAATAAATCAAAATTATGTTATCTCAGCTCATGTAAGATAACATGCTTGAAATTCATCATAAGATTAATTTCTTGTTGCCTGCCCCATTGATTTTTTTTTTTTTACACATGCATTAATTTATGATGCTGTAATTGGGTGGGAAGTGTTAATGTGTGTGCCTGTGAATGTTAATCTATACGATTTCACAGAGGTGCTTGTGTTTGTTTCACATGAGTGGCATGCTAATGATGGCGCTGACTCTGTGCTCCAAGTGGCCAAGATCTGAGAGATTGGCTAATGAAATCAATGGATGTCCCTTTCCAAATAATGGCACTTAAATCTTTAAAGGCTCTTTGGTAGAAATTAAACATTTCTTTCACAAGAATTTATTCTACAGTGCCCCACTGGTGAAAGAGTATAAGAAAAAGAAAATTCTTTGCCTGTTCCCTCAGTTTATTAATCTGTACCCTCCGTTTACTAAACTGCCCTCAATTTACTACAATATACCTTCCTATCTTGTTGATTTAAGAACGGTCCACACGGCATGATTATCGGCTCGATCTTAGCCCTGAATCTGCCACCCGACAATCGTAGGTTGAGCCGACTCTCGTAATGGATCCAAAAATAACCTTATCAGATAATTCGGTGGTGTGCTCAGATTGAGTTTGGCCGCCCAGGAGGACATCCAACCTCAAATCGAGGATATTCAACATGTTGGATTGTTTTGGCTCTACTTCGCACCGTGTGCGATGTGCCCCGAGGACAAACGAGCATGCGGCCGGTTGACAGTGACGTACAGCCAATCAGAAAGCGAGGTGGCGGGGCGGCAAGGAAGTGCAGTGGGAACCCAAAATCAAAACAGTCGTGGCGCAACAGGGCCCAAAGTCTTTTCTTTTTCGTCCCTTTTTTCCACTGAAAATAATCCACAAACTAGCACCACTATCAAGACACGATTTGAGACCCCTGCTGCCTCTTCATCCGCCATATTTGTTTACTCCGAAATCTCATTTCATCTCGAGGGATTTCGCAAGATTTTCCGTCTGACATGAGAATATCCGTGAATGAATCGTTTCGTGTGTGATGTGTTGATCTTGCCGTGTGGCTGCACACCACAAACAGTACGTTCCAAACTGTTATACGTGTGATTTTTTTTTCCACGGGTGGGGTCTCTCACAGTTTGGAAGTTGGCCGACAATTTTAAAATCTTTCCGTGTCAACCAGGCTTTAGTGGTATCGTATGTTGCATCCTGAAAACCTTTGTTCACAACACGCTGGACTTTTGGTGAACACGAGAGCCCCAAAAAAGTCAGTTTTCTATTCGGGCTACAGCGTTTTGGAATGCCCTATCCTATTTTTTCCCTGATGTTTTCTTCCCCACTGCCCCCGTGGGGGTTAAGATCAGGAGATGTCGTCAATATTTGTCATCTGTGGATTTGTGAAGGCCTTTTGAGACTCTTTTGTCATTAATGATGATATAAATACATTTGATTTGACTAATCTGTACCTTTAGTTTACTAATCTGCACCCTCATTTTACTAAGAGGTACCCTTGGTTTACAAAACTGTAAATAACATAAGCTGGACAATAAAGCCTTTTGAATGTTGAATAGTGTTTTATTTTAGAAAAACTCTCTAATTTGTTATATTATCTAATCGGTTGTGGCACTTTATTTTTGCAAGATCGGAGGCTGACCACATCCTCGGAGGCGTTGCTATGGAGATTTCTACATTGACCAACTGGGCAGGGACCCACCTACCTGCAGCACTTCATTTGATTGACTTTCACATTATTTTAACCGACATTGTATAGAATCATACTATGTGTTAAATGTTGCCCACTTGGCATCCACTGCAGCCTGATCATCCTGGAAGGGGGATTCCCCCATCTGTGGTCCCTTCTCAAGGTTTCTCATTTTTCCCCCAGATGTGTTTTTTTGAGTTTTTCCTTGCCTTCCTGGGGGTTAAGATCAGGGGGTGTCGTTTATATTTTGTCAGCTATGGGCATGTGAAGCTCTTTGAGACTTTCCTGTGATAAAGGGCTAAATAAATTAATTTGAGTTGACTATTTTTCTTAAATGCCACCAGACAAAATTGATTTGTCTGCTAGCACTGCTACTTCAGTTACCCGGTACAAAGAAATATCGTCCACCTGTATTGTGCCCTCTTTCAAAGTGCTTCATTTTGTACTTCGAATATATTTAAAGCGAAGAGGGAACTTTTAATGAATGTCAATAATTGAAAGATGAATTCGCATGATATTGGTTAGATATTAGATAGTTAGATATTAGATATAAATAGTTTTTCCATTAATTCCTTTGCATTTTGTACAATTTTCTACTTGTCAACTGTTATTCTAGCCAGCTGAGCCAAAGATCAATGAATTCATTATGTTTTTGGCCAGAAACATGTGCAAAATTCCATCATTAACAATAAAGGTGTTTCTTAGGTAAGGGGCTTTCCCCATGGTTGTCTATGCATATGTGCTCTTATGTGGCATTGGGCACAATGGGAAATTTGAGTGAGTGCAGGGCCAGAGGAGAATGTGATGAGGCTGAGGGAGGCTCCCAGCCTTTGTACGCATACCTCCTCTGTGGTAAACCACAATTGTTCAGATGGCGCCCAACATGAACTCACACATACCTACACACACACACAAAAGCATCCACTTCTACATTGTTGCCTTTCACACTGTTTTGTTAAGAGCAATGCTGACTGCTGAGCCTTGTTAACTCTTCAGCAGCATTAAAGCGTTCCAAGGATGCTGTTGCTGACCAAGTGACACAAACACACACTCACTGTAGGGGTGTGCACGCACACACACACATACACAAAGAAAGACACCCCCCACCATTAAAAGCCTCGGGTGATCCGCAGACATTGTGGCGGTCACCCAGGCAGGCCGTGCAGGCCCACTCACGAGTTCAATGAGGGCGTTTGAAGTAGGGGTGGGCGCATGGGGGGGGATTGATGGGAACACTTTGGGGACCATGTGGCCTGAGCGGAGAAGACTGACTGTTCAATTCGGAGGGGGCAAATGGTGGGTATATTTGAGCAGCATTATGCACTGGATTTGTTTGTGCGTGTGTGGGGTTGTGCGTGTGTGTGTGTGTGTGTGTGTGTGTGTGTGTATGAATGAAAGATATGCACACACACGCGCACACACACACACACATACACGATGACTACTTCATAGTAGATGTTAATAAATGTTGGCATTGTGCTTCATCTGTTAAGTAATGGAGCCGTGTTTGGTAAGCAAATTGTGACTTCAAAATGGAGCCTCACGGCCCACTATAAGGCAATAGAACCATTTGCATCCCAATTAAAAAGAGATAATGGATGGATAATTGCACATTTATAATGACATCTGATTTCATAAATTGAATATGGGTTTTATTAAAGCAATGAATCTTCATAATAAAATAAATGATGAATGTTGAAAGCATCTCCAGAAATAAAAACAGGTACTCCAAATAGGTTGAACTTTTAAATGTATTTCTGTGAATGTTCTCAAATGTCAAGGAACGATGTCATTGCATGACACAAGGAAAAGCAAGCTTGGATTCAAACATAGCCCCTCTCAACTATATATTGGATTCAAACATAGCCCCTCTCAACTATATATATATATATATATATATATATATATATATATATATATATATATTGTAGCCTGATCATCCTGGAAGGGTGATTCCCCCATCAGTGGTCCCTTCTCAAGGTTTCTCACTTTTCCCCAGATGTTTTTTTTTTTTTTTTTTTAGCTTTTCCCTGCCCTCCTGGGGGTTAAGATCAGGGGATGTCGTGTATATGATCTGGTGCATATGTAAAGCCCCTTGAGACTTTCCTGTGATTAAGGGCTGTATAAATAAATTTGACTTGACTTGACTCGAGTGTTAGGTATTTGTGTTTGTTATCTTGTTCTGAGTTTTTGTTTATTTCTATTTGGACTTTCCCTGATCCCTCTGTGGCAGGTGATTTTGCGTTTACTTGTTCTCCTTGCCTTTTGCAAGCATTTATGGTTTTCCCATTTTTTTTCCAGGCAACCTGCCTGCGCTTTATTTTGTACTTTGTATGGTAGTAAATTGATTGTGTTTTTGGAAATAAATATCCCTTTAATGGCCGGACCAAGAAATTGTCATTGAAAAACATTTCCTGATTGTTAGGGACACAAATAACAAAAAAAATATGTACATTTAAAAAACAAATTTATAAACCTTGATTCCAGATCCTTGAACAGGCTGTAACCCGTGAAGAAGTTGTCGCAAAAGACAACGGACAGTCTTGCCTCAGGGATGGTCTTGCAGAGGTTCCACACCACTTTGGCTCCCAGCAGAAGCTTCTTTTCTTCCCCACTTAGTGTGACATTGAAGAGGCTGGAGGTTCCTTGATAGAGTAGCAGGTCATGGATGATTCCAGAGTTACTGGCCTGACTGTAGATCTTGAAGCCAAAACGATGAGGCTTGTTTCGGATGAACTGATGCAGATTTCCTGCTCTGGTGCCTTTGTAAGGAACCATGACCTCATCCACTGACTGTTTGAAAGTGGACGGGATTTCGAGGCACTGCTTTGGCAAGATGTCAAACAGTGAGCGCATCTTGTAGAAATGATCGGGTCTCTCTGCAACTTGCTGGTTGTCATTGAAATGGATGAAACAACGTAGCATCTTGAAGCGGTTTTGTGACATGATTTCTGCAATCATGGGGACATGTGATTCCATGGCCCAGTAGTCTTCAATGCAGGGAATTCAAATACTCCCATGAATAGTAACATAGCCAGGAAGTGAGCCATCTCTGCAATGCTTGTGTTGATTGGATCTCCCAATTGTTGAGCAGAATAGAGATTGGTGTGGTAGACATTAGACAACGTGCCTGATCATCTTATCCGTGAAAATTGTTTTGAAGTGAGTGAAAGGTGTCTTCACTTCTTTAGGGAGGTCAAATATTTTTTCTGGAACCAGGAATGGCTCAACTCGATAATTGATCTACAGGCAAAAGGTGTTGTTGATATACAAAAAGCTTCGTCAACTTGTCTTTGTCTACAGAAATCAGAAAAGTTCAGTGACCAATTCACACATGCCATTCTTTGGTTTAGACAAGGCAGTAAGGCTCGCTACAAGACTTGCATTTGAATGGTGGGACAATCATGAGTCTTTAGAGTCACTGAAACGCAAGAAATGAAGACTGAAGCTTATGGGAAGGAACTGAAGATCACCGCGCTTATTGACTCTGGTGCAGATGATTGTTTTGTGGACAAGGATTTGGTCTCCGACAGGGGCCCCTAGTTTGTGTCTCAAGTGTGGAAAAGATTTTGCCGGGAGTTGGGGGCCAGTGCGAGCCTGTCATCTCGGTACCATCCCCAAACCCACGGCCAAGCGGAGAGGTTAGGTCAAGACCTGGAAACAGCTCTCCATTGTGTGTGCCAGCATTGACCTGCGTCTTGGGCCGTCCACCTGCCATGGGTGGAATATGCCCATAACACCCTTGTGTCTTCGGCCACTGGCCGTTCAGCCTTCATGTCCGCCTATGGGTACCATTCTCCCCTGTTTCCCTTGCTGTAAGGCCAGGTCGACATCCCGTCTGCCCAACTCCACCTGCGACGAGCCCACCGGGTGTGGAAGGAGACCCGGGGCCAGCACTTTCCTGCACGGCGTCCCACAACCGTCGGCTCGCGGACCGGAGGAGATGCGCGGCTCCAAGCTACTCACCTGGGCAAGAGGTATGGCTCTTGCCAGTGTGTCACGCAAGCTGGGGCCACGGTTCATCAGCCCGTTTGAAGTGGAGGCGGTGGTAAATCCTGTGTCCGTGAGGCTGCGCCTGCCCCCTACGAAGATTCATCCTGTGTTTCCCGTCTCTCTGATCAAGCCTACGAGTTCCTGTCCCTTGGTGCCCCCAGCGACCCCACCGACGCCCCCGAGGTTAGTTGCCGGTGATCCGGTGTTCACGGTTCGAGAAATTTTGGACTCTCGTTGCAGGGTCCGGGGCTTCCAGTACTTGGTCAACTGGGAGGGCTATGGTCCCGAGGAGCGCCAATGGGTACCCCGCTCCTGGATCCTCGACCCATCTCTCATCCGCGATTTCCACGCCCATTGGAGCTGCTAAGCCGGGTGGTCCGCCAGGTGGCGTCCATTGAGGGGGGGTACTGTCGTGGTCTTTGTTGTGTTGATGTCATCTGCTCTCTGTTCCAGCTGATTAGATGTGGGGGCGTGTCCTTCGGAGCCGCACCTGAGCGGCATTAACAATCAAGGACTTTAAAAGGACTGCGGCGTCGAGGGCTCATCGTGAGATTATTCACCTTGCTTACGTCCATCGAACCTAGAGTCTGTTTTTTCCAATCTGCTAAATTATCTTGTAGTTTTGATTGCATGTTTTTGCCCGAGTTGCCAGAGCTAGTGGCCACAACAACACGTTGTATCATCCTGAAAAATCACCAAACGTTGCTGTGACTTTATTGTTGCTGACAGCAAGTAAAGTTTACAGAAGATCTTTTGTCGTGTGACTCTGTCTGCCCACGCACCGCCATCGCACCGAAAGGTACAAGCACGGCAATATATTACTGAATTTTAAACATTGAAAATTTGTTTTTCTTGAACCAATGCAATACAGTTAAAAATATAATATATAAATAAATACAATAATGGAAATAAATTGCATACCATTTTACAAATTCTTATGCACTGATTTGCATTTCCTGGTTGACATCCAATCAGTGTGATTGTCACTGACACCACTTTGCAGACTGACATTAGTGGCTTATTCATTCATTTCGTATCTAGAAAGCACCATGACATGAAAATAAATTAATTCGCCACAATTCTAAACACTATTTTTTAATTTAGATTTGTTCCCACTCTCACCATGAATGTGCTGGGCAAAATTCTGGACACGTATGCATTCTACTTTATGAAAACATGACTGAGGACCGCACAACAAACAATGATATCCCTGCCATGTTTACATACGTATTATGATGTAAAGGGAAAGCCGTTGTCATGTTGTGAAGAAGTTTGAATGTAATTTTCAAGTGTAGCAGGGACACCGTGACTCTATGTCCTTAAAATCTCCCGCGCAGTTGGAAAACTAGCCTCTTGACTATGTCACACGATTGTGGGCCGGTTAGTGGGCCAGACGAAAATCCTTGCTTAGTCCGCCCCTTTTTTAAAACGTGTCACCCCCGCCCTCCGCCCCCCTGCCCAGCTCTGATAATGACCGCTGTTAAATAAAGCAGTTACACATTACAACTCTCAACTTGCTCACTTTGTCTTCTTACACACATACAACCATCTCTTCTGCGGCATCATGCACAGATGCTAATTTTTTTAGGGGGAGTTGGCGGCGGACGTAACGACGGAACCGTTTTAAAAGGACGGGGTTGGGGGCCGATCATTTTTATGAATAAGGACGGAGGGACGAGCCCGGAAGGCTACCCGTGTCGCAGACGGAAGACGGAGGACAGACCGGCAAAAAAGGGTCAAGTGCCCAACTCTGGTAACTGAGAGTCAGCAGATTAAGTAAAAGGCAATTTATTCATCCAAGTCAAACACAATTAACACTGAGCAAAGACTACACAAGGATATTTGCCTTGGAGGAAATAACAAGGGACAAGGGAAATAGAACATAGGATTGTATGTGTACTTACTGTGTGTAGGACATCAGACTGTATTCACCACAAACGTGCACAGACACAAACGTGCGGACACACGTAAACATTCATATGCAAATGATAGATGTTCATTTGTAATTTCCTTCATAATCAGTTTGTGTATGACAATTGGGGTTTGCACTTAATTGCCCAAGATAATCATAAGTGACAGGTTAATAGAATAATCAGGTAACCATGGAGACAGCAGATACTGCAGATACTATAGCTGTTTGTGCTTGTGTGTGTGTGTGTTTGTGCACATACTTATTGAAATCTGTCACTAAAAGTATTTTTTACATTTCTTTTCTGTTTGATTGGCATATATATATATATATATATATATATATATATATATATATATATATATATATATATATATATATATATATATATTCTTCGTTTTTTTTTTGTTGTTGTTTTTTTTTTGTTTTTTTTTTTCTGAGTCACCTGATGTAGAGGATACGATCCCACACACACTGCATTGTCATTAAAGTCTCCAATAGATTCCAGGCCAAAATATCAAACAAGATCTGATCAGAGCTGGCACGATCCACGTGGGTCTGATCATCCTTCTTCTCATTCTTCACACTGGTGAAATTTGTGGCTTGTGGCTGCCGTGGGCTTTGGACACTTTATGGCGCCGTGCAGAGGAGGCCGACTTACCGCCTAACAACCAACGTGCATGTCTTGTGACGGAGCTGCTGACGCTGAGACCTTTACAAGTCGTGTTTGCTTGCATACATGCTGTGGCTGGAGGACATACAGCGGAATTGACTCAGAATGTTGAGACGTTTTTAATGGAGGGGTCAGTCTGACACTGACGTCATACATGACCATTCGGCATAAGATAACTCTCTGACTCCATGGAGCCTACTTCTCCATATAAGGATGGCTCCCTCCATTCATACAGTTATTATTAGCAAGACTGCACAACAGCTGTCTCTCCAGTGCAAATCACACAAATTCTCATGGTTGCTGGTTTTTGCCATAACAAGCCATTATAAAGAGGCGTCACATTTTTTTGCCTTGCATTAATGCCAAATGATTTGTGTATTGATTGTAATGACAATACAGTATAGTGAGAAGAACAACCATGTCTATTTTCTTGACTAGTACTAAGTCTGGCAGGGTTCTTGATCTCGTTGAAAACGATGTTTAGATTTAGATTTTTTCAGGGAAAAACGCTGTTCATGGTTCTTGAAACTATTTTGTTATATTTCTAGTGGGTACGGAAAGTATTCAGACCCCTTGAAATTTTTCTGTGTCATTGCAGCCATTTGCCAAAACCAAAAAAGTTCATTTTACTAATTATTAGTGTACACGCAGCACCCCATCACCCCAAAAAACCCAGAAAGTTGAAGTTTTTGCAAATTTATTAAAATAGAATATCATATGGTCATTATTATTCAGACCCTGATGCATTTTATTGAGTAGAAGCCCCCTTTTGAGCTAGTACAGCCATGAGTGTTCTTGGGAGTGATGCAACAAGTTTTCCACACTTGGATTTGGGGATCCCCTGCCATTCTTGCTTGCAGTTCCTCTCCAATTCTTTCAGGTTGGACGGTGAACGTTGGTGGACAGCCATTTTCAGGTCCCTCCAGAGATGCTCAATCGGGTTTAGGTCAGGGCTCTGGCCGGGCCAGTCAAGAACAGTCACAGAGTTGTTCTGAAGCCACGCCTTTGTTATTTTAGCTGTGTGCTTCAGCATTGTCCTGTTGAAAGGTGAACCTTTGGCCCAGTCTGAGGTCCTGAGCACTCTGGAAGAAGTTTTCCTCCAGGATATCTCTGTACTTGGCCACATTCATCTTTCCTTCAATTGCAAACAGTCGTGCTGTCCCTGCAGCTGAAAAACACCCCCACAACATGATACTCTCACCACCACATTTCACTGTGTTGGGCAGGTGATAAGCAGTGCCTGGGTTTATCCACACATACATCTTGGAATTAACTCCAAAAAGTTCAATCTTGGTCTCATTAGACCAGAGAATCTTATTTCTCATAGTCTGGGAGTCCTTCATGTGTTTTTTGGAAAATTCTATGCAGGCTTTCATGTATCTTGCACTGAGGCTTCCATCTGGCCCCTCTGCCATAAAGCCCCGACTGGTGGAGGGCTGCAGTGATCGTTGACATTGTGTAACTTTCTCCCATCTCCCTACAGCATCTCTGGGGCTCAGCCACAGTGATATTTGGGTTCTTCTCTACCTCTTTACCCCTCTCACCAAGGCTCTTCACCCACGATTGCTCAGTTTGGCTGGACGGCTAGGTCTAGGAAGTGTTGTGGTCGTCCCAAACTTCTTCTTCTGGAGGCCACTGTGCTCTTAGGAACCTTGAGTGCTGCAGAAATTCTTTTGTAACCTTGGCCAGATCTGTGCCTTGCCACAATTCTGTCTCTGATATCCTTGGGCAGTTCATTCAACCTCATGATTCTCCGGTGCTCTGACATGCACTGTGAGCTGTAAGGTCTTAAATAGACCTTTCGCAATCAAGTTCAATCACTTGAATTAAACACAACTGGACTCCAATAAAGGACCAGAATCATCTTAATGAGGATCAGAAGAAATGGACAGCATGTGTGTTAAATATGAAGGTCGCTGCATAGGCTCTAAATACTTATGACCATATGTAACCAGATGGTTAGCTGCGGCACTCCATTTTCCGATTGGCAGTGAATGTGTCAATATTGTCTCGCTGCCAGTGCTCTTAAATTGGCTAACGCACGGCACCTGCGCGCGCCATGATGTTGCTCACGGAAGATGATGTGAAGGGGTTGTGGAGGGTGGCTCGTGTTGGTGGGATGGCCGAGTGGCGGTTGGTGTCGGTTTGGCTTCAGAATGGCAGTTGGCCGCTGCCGTTTAATTAAATGAGCTCTCAACTAGATTACAACAATATGCCAACAATACACTATCCAGTGTAGTCGTATTAATCCGCTCTCAATGAGGTTAGTTTTTAAATATGCTAGATACATTTGACAAACTTTTAACAGAACCTTGACTGGTGTTTGCAGTGTTTGTTTGTTTGGTTGTTTTGCATTAAGCTTGAGTTTGCAGTGATTTGTTTGCTTTTGTATTAAAGTTACTTTAGTTGAGATTTGGTTTGCAATTAAAAGTTTAAAATATTTACTCATTTAAAATAGATTGAAAGAATTGATGAAACTTGAATAAATCGTTATTGTTGCCACTACTCTTGTTTATTCTTATTTGTTGCCAGACCCACCTGTACCATTTTTAATGGACAAAAAAGGGGCCTTGCCTCCGCTCGGTTACACATAAATTTCAATTTTTGTTTTTTCATAAATTTGCTAAAATGTCTACATTTCTGTTTTTTTCTTTCTAGATTGGGAGCTGAGTGTACATTAATGAGAATTGTTTTATTATTTTTTATTTTGGCAAATGGCTGCAGTGACACAGAAAGTGAAAAATTGCAAGGGTTATGAATACTTTCCGTACCCACTCTATACTGTACTTCCAACTCGGGTTACAAATGCTGGGAAAGGTTGGACTGATTCAATATGGTAATAAAATGGTTTGTATGGAAATGTAGTTATTACTGTATTTTCTGCACTATAATCTGCACTTTTATATAAACCGCACCCACTTTTTTTTTAATTAATGAAAAAAATAAAAAATTTATAAGGCGCACCTATCTATGTTGAAAAATTCGATATTTCCTGCATTTACAGAACGATTTTGAACTGTAAATGTACATGAATGTTCCTGAACAGATTCTTTCCGAACAGCAACAACAGCTTTGCTGATTAAAGCAGAAGAGAACCAAGACAAAATAAAGTACTTATCTTCATTTCACTACCCGCTGCCGCTCCAGTTTGTCAGCTCCACTTCCGCATATGCCACCAAATGCAACACCAAGTGCATGGTGTCCTCGCTGTTGAACTCCTCCACCTGCGGTCACATCCTGTTAATGGCAATTGTAGAGTATTGTAATTCTGGTTAGACCACCCCTAGTGGTGGAAGAAAAATCCACAGAATAGCCACACCTATATATAAGCCGCATGGTTCAAAATCCAGGAAAAAGGTAGCGACTTATAATCCGGAAAATATGGTATGTTATTGATCTTCTTTGATCTTCTATGAGTGTACGCACCCTGAAAATAGATGCTGAAAATGTGTGAAATGACACTGTGTCATTGAAAGTATCTGAATGTGACCTTCAATAGTGTAAGAACCCTGATAATAAAATGCAGTGGGTCCAGTGCTGAGTGTCAGCATTTCTTCTCTGCGACAATCAGATGATGACCTTCAACATTGTTATTTTATTAAAGCACCGGACACCTTCATCCCCATTGCATTAGATTCAACGGTAAGTGGCTGAGATTGGATAAAAAAGAGAGGTTGACAGGCCTCCATCCCTATAACCCACAGATGGATGTGCACAAACACACATTCACACACAAACGCGAGGAATATGATCACAACTGGGATGTCTCCCTGATAAGCTCCTCTTGATCCACTGGGGGCTCCCTCCAGCCAGATTTGGTGCTGTAACATCCACACAGGCGCACTCCTACCTCATCTGCGGTGAAACCTGACCAACGTGTGCACTTGACAGCTGCGCGGCAATGCGGCTCTTCTTACTCTTATGAAAGCATCACTATGCGGAGCAAAACCTGAGACCTCCCAATTAATACACAGACATAACTTGGAATCTCATTTTGGCAGCAGTCACAAGGCAAACATGCAAAGTTAAAATGACGTGAACAGCACCAGCTCACGTAAAGACTTTTATTGGTCGGGGGGGTCTGTGTTACACAAGAAAAAGGAAAAAGCAGGGGTTTCCTGTGTGTCTGTATACGTCGGAGGGTGTGTAAGTAGTGCTTAACAGGGGAAGACCCCCTCCCCCCCTCCCCAGCCCAACTCACTCACTTTTGCTCTGCCTCTGCAGTGAGCCTCACCCATCCGCTAGCCAATCAGCTTGAAGCTACACAAGAGGAGAGAAATGATGGGGGAAGCCACGCTGTGGATAGTGACAGCCTGCAGGGATGGGCGTAGGCGTATGTATGTGTGTGTGTTTTCCAATGCAAGAATATTTCATATTCACGTACATTGAATGTTTATTTGTAGCTGGAGAGATGTACAGTAACCCCTGCATTTACAGTATTTTGTTCTGTGGCCATGATCAATTTACATTATACTTCAAATGAAATACCATTATTCGGTTCCAGCTACCAAAATCTGCACCATTCTTTATGTTTTCAATAAAAAAAACAGCATCATATTGTATTGAGTAGGGTTGGGCATTGTTTGAATTTGGACGATTTCGATTCCGTTTTTTTGATTCGATTCCGGTTCCTAACGATTCTTGATTCCACCCTCGCTTGCCGGGCGTTACAATGCGAGCGGAGGGGGTGACCGAGAGGACCACGACATCTCGAGTGGGGGCGAGCTTCCGAGCTATTACGACGCAGCTTCGGCGGCAGGAGCCCCGGGACTGTGCGGCGTGTCCGTACGCACTTTTTTTTTTTTTTTTGTTAGTAGCTCTTCCGAGCGGCTAACTAGGAATTGAAACTTAGCACCGACATTCTAAAATCTGAACGGTTCCGGGGGAACCAGAATGATGGACCCGGTTCCACTCGATGCCCGGTTCTTGGTGCCCAACGCTAACCATGAGTAAAAGTATGATGGGAAAACTGCATGTGCACTTGCCAGCTGCATTAGCATATGTGTGACCACTTCTGTTTATACACTTAATTATCTATATGTTTGCTCAAATATTATTTTACATTTTACATTTATTTTAAAAGAGGGGTTGCTGACAAAATTATTGGAATATTTGCAATAATTTTGACAATTTGCAATTTTGGTATTTAGCAAGAAACATGAAGTTGATGCACATAATTTGCTTTAACGGCGCATTTAAAATTATGTGGTGGGCCGGATAAGGCCCCCAGGCCTTGAGTTTCACATCAGTGCTGCATAGTATTTTTGGGGGGCAAAATTCTATTCATTCAGCGCAATAACATGCAATGTTCGCGGAGTGTTTTGTGGTGAAACACTACTGACTCCCAACTATTTGTGCATCGCTGCAGGAAACTGAAGGAAGCAAGAAAGGTAAACACAAACAAAAAAGCAATCAAAGGATGAAATGAACTGAATGACTATCCTCTTAAAAGAGCAATTTAACTGCCACATTTACACTCCATTGAGGTATTACTCTTATGTTGAAAATAGTAACGTGGAAGAGATTTTTGAACCAGGAGCCCTCGGGGGAAATCTGGAGATAATCAGTGAATTCCAGAGCTGCTTGGTTCTGCCTCTCCTCACGCTGTTCTCCTGGGACTAGAAATAGTCAGTGTGTGTGTGTGTGTGTGTGTGTGTGTGTGTGGGTGTGTGTCTGTGCATGTGTGTGCACACGCAAGTGCGTGTGCCTGTGCATGTGTGTACACACGCAAGTGTGTCCACGTGTGTAAAGAACGGGTCGTGAAGAAGGAGGGCAGCTCACAATTAAATCCTTATTATCTCCCTAAAACCCAAATTAAGAAAATGACTCAAATGACCTATGAGGGGAGATGAGCATGACTATGGGCAGTTGAGGACCAAAGTTTGAGGTCCAGGGTCATTGTGGTGACCTGCAGGGCTGCTATTTCCGATGTATCACGCGCTCTTTTTTCTCTTATATATATATATAGGAGAAACTGATAATGACATTCAATATAAAGTGGATAGTCCATTTTATTATATACAGAGGTAAACTAATGCTGGAGGGTGTGGGCCATCTCTGCTGGCCTAAAGACTATCAGAAACACTTGCCTGCATTTAGAACCTAAATTCTAACATGTGTTCCATGAAATTGTATCGATTTATTCCCAACAGTCCCTCTCTTTATTTCTTAGTGTTTTTTTTTTGTTAGTCTTTTTTTTGCTACTTTGCTTCGAGTACATGTATGAGGATGTTAAGATGTTTTGTCCAGTTAGACTTTATCCTTTATGTGCTGCCATGTTAATATAATCTGGCATTCACAAAATCAGTGGTGCTGGCCAATGTAACCTAACCTATAAATCCAATGGGAATGTTTCTTTAATCAATCGCATTTAAAATACAACCGGTCAACTGGTTGCTCAGACAAAAAATTGTTACTTCGAATAGCAAAAAACGTCTCTGGTGAGTATAAATTTAAATGAAAAAGAAAAAAAAAAGAAAAAAGATTTTATCATGTTAGTAGATTAAAAAAGATATATTATGAACGGTTCACATGGTGTCACACATGGACACACGATTGGGGGTGCAAGTCGGTCTCCAATTGCCCACATCACATGCGCAATCGACTACATCATCCGTACGGGGAGATCTTGCAGTTATGCAGTTATCTGCATAAACGCACTTTGCGCTCGCCAATCTCATGCTCAGACTCCAGCGAGTCAATTTTTCCTTCCACAATGTCCATGACTGTGTGGGCCTCGACCGCCCTGATTTTAAAGGGGAGTCAGCTGCGTTCCATCGCCCATCGGCGCAAACGCCCTCTTCCACTTGTGCGAGTCTTAGAAAATACCAAAAGAAAGAAAACTCCACCCATTCACACAGTTAGAATGTGCTTTGCGCTGGGCATGAAAATAAGGCTCCAGATGTTTTGAGAATGTAAACAAATTTGAGCGAGAAATTAAAATGAGCTCATATTAGTTTTACCTGTTGTTCCTCATGCTTGCCATGCTGGCCATGCTTAAGTATTATAAACCACTGTCTCCATTTTGCTGCAGCGGTCTGTGTTCCTGCTGCCCTCAGTCTTTTTTTCCCTTCTTTGACCTCCACAAACCTGAGCCGAGTGGAAAAATGGCATGTATGATATGCAACTGATTTATTGAGTACAGATGCAACACAAGCTGTTGTACTGGGCAAACATCTCATATTAGCCAATAGAGCTTGCTAACTTTCAAAGGAGAAATGGTGAGAGAAACCATTGCTCTGTTGATATTTCATACATTTCATAGAAAATTAATTGAACCATAACAAGGGAAAGCAGGTAAATAAGTCTGCTTGGTTGTCTGACACCATTTGCACAGCAACAGAGATAAAACAGGGTCCTCTCCAAAAGTCAAGAAAAATGTTATAACAATGCAAATAAGATATGGATACAGGTTAGCAATATTTCTTTTAAATTTGAACAGTTAAAAAATAAATGTCACTTTGATTGGTGGCTCATGGATTCGGCTGTGCTCACACGGCGGCAAACCACCCTTTTTTCGCACGTCGGCTTGCATGCTTCTAAAAAATTACCAACACCTGGTTGAAAAATAAATCAAATTACAGATTCCAGGGTCAAAACAGTTGCCTGCCATTTTTTCACAATGCAGCCAGATGAAGAATGTTAACAGAAATACAATTGTATTTGTACAATTGTAAAAAGTTACAAAAAGTAAACCTTTGATCTTACCCAAATTAAGTCATGTTGAATGTGTGCCTCATACACACACACACACTGTTACAATCTTCAATTGGCACACATAAAAAGAGGTTTACCATTTGCTACTTACTTCACTTACTAACAATCACCCCAAAAAACACTCACTACTGATGTAGCCTATATTTTTCTTCACCTCTTGTTGAGACTGCTCCTTCTTTAGGAATTTGTGTTGCAGATAAAGCCAAAGAAAAAGCAAAACATGCTATCCATCCATCCATCTATTATCTATACCGCTCATCCTCACAAGGGCCGCGGAGAGTGCTGGAGCCTATCCCAGCTGTCTTCGGGCAGTAGGCGGGGGACACCCCGAATTGGTTGCAAGACAATCGCAGGGCACACAGAGACAAACAAACATCCGCACTCACAATCACACCTAGCGGCAATTTAGCGAGTCCAATCAACTTACCATGCATGTTTTTGGAATGTGGGAGGAAACCGCAGAACCCAACCCGGAGAAAACACATGCAGGCACGGGGAGAACATGCAAACCACGCAGGGATGTCAGAGCCGGGATTGAACCCACTTTAGGCGGACGTGCTAACCAGTCGACCATTAAAACATGCTAGAAGAAGCAGAAAGTGTTCATCCTTTGATGCTTCTTTGATACTTGTCCAAAGCTGAATACAAATGATAAAAACTGAACCATCTTTGGGAGTTTGTATGGATAATTTTATCTGGTTATCTAAGTCATACATAACCACCACTAGCAAGGCATGTATGTGATAGATAGCCTTGGGTGAATGGAAGTGGGTTAGCAGGCCTTGCAGTCCCTGGGCTCCTACCCACCCTAATTCTTCCCTGGCTCTCTCCTGCAACTGTAAATGCGTGTGGCTGCTGGGATAGTGTGGCAGTGTGCAAGAAGAGCAGGGCGGGGTTCCATATCTACCAAGAGGGAGGGACAAACCCTGTGACCTCCACTGATGTGGCTGGCACACGCTGCAATGATTTATTAATGGTGCCATTAGT
>NC_141217.1:9637500-9642500 GCF_054856515.1 Filicampus tigris
GGGAATCATGTCTTCAGTAAGGTGACAAGTCACTGCCTCAGCTACGTCTTTACAGTGCTTGCTTGTTTTTTCATATGGAGTGCCCTTATTAAATGACTGTGTTACCGTGGGTTGCGTTAGCTTGGAGCTAGCGGCTGCCTCTGGCTACCATGTGTCTGATCTCCGTTTGCTTTTGGCCGTCGGCGCTGACGTCCGAACCGAGTCCCTGCAAACTTTGCAAATAACTGTTTTGCGCTTTTTCCTCCAAGGAAAAGCCAAACCAAATCGACACTGTGGATGCGGAGTTTCTTTTCTGGACCAACTCTGCTTCGTGGTGACTTTCCGCTATAGCTTCCCGCTATACAAACAAACAGGGAGGCGGGGAGTGTCACGTACGGTGCACTGTGCGTGCTGTGATTGGTTGGTCGGGTATACGCGTCAGCGGCTTTGCGCCGCCATGGAGCTAAACTGTTTAGAATGCGCCATGTAGTCGGTCAAACAATCTTTTGGCTTTATGAGATCGTGAACACGTTAAACCACTTAAAGATCTAATATAGTCATATCGCCCACCCCTAAGATGGAATAATAAATAAGCAGGTAGTCATTTGCGTTCATTGTGAGAAGGAGCTCCAGTTCCACCACAGGAAAAGCACCGGGACAGACAGTGCACGTAATACGGCAGCCGCGGCTCACAGTTTGTGCGACATGTTGTCGACAGGTCTGAAACACATGCCACGTACAAGTCAGAATTGTTGCTCCGTATACGGCGCCGCGCGCATTCTCACTCATGATCGGTCCGTTATATCACATGCTGCGGTGACGTACAGTTTCCCCCGGCTTGCGGATGTTGCTAGCGGGAGTATAAAGAAGCATTTTGAAAGAAGAGGGCAGCTTTAAATGTCAGAAATGGGAATAAGTTGGCTTGCCTCAGCGACTGAGGATGAGTAGAGAAGAGGGCTGTCTTGTTTTGTGTTAATAAAGTCAGTTAATCTAACACACGACATGCTGATAACTGTACTGCTTTATACACAACTGCAGCATCGCACACAGAACAGAACACAACACTAACCCATGTCATATGAGCCAATCACATTTGTGTGCACTTCAGGGACCACTTGGAAACCATAAACTCTAAGAATATTACAAGGACCACATATAAATGTGTACATTACACACACACTTTGTTTGCACAAATTTGAAATATTTATGTCACTGTTCTGAGGCCCTTTTGCGTTTTTGGTTTTTGGAGTGAATAAAAATACTGTATACTACAGAAAGAATGTTAATTTGAATTTGAAAAAAAATCATTTTCATCATGAGGATTTATTGTTATATTAAAAAATCACATTGCAAATGAACATTATGTTGAATATATATATCCGTCATGTGACTTATCTTTCCATTCCAACAACAATTTACAGAAAAATATGGCATATTTTGGAGATAGTTCGAATTGCAATTAATTACAATTAATTATTTTTGAAGCTGTGATTAACTCGAGTAAAGTTTTTTATCGTTTGACAGCCCTAATAGCATACATATATATACATATGTAAAGAAAATTTAAATCAAAAGATTTTGACTGTAAGTTATTTGTTTAATTTACATTTTACAAGCGGTATTCAAACATTGCTAGAGATCCTTACCTTTTTTCTTGAGGAAAGCTTTTCTAGTGGCCAAGGGACTCTGGTGTACTTTTGGATTTTGAAGAAATTTTATAGCTGTAGAAACCTAAGAAGAGACAAAAGGCAGACAAAAGACAAAACATGAGATCAACAGGAAAGTGGCACTTTTAAAAGTCCTCGCTGTCAGTAAAAACAAGTATTCATTGTAAGTTGGGTTGCGTTAAAAAAAAAAAAAAAAAACAGGAACCCATTTAATGGAGACTGCTATTAATGGAGCCCACCTGACTACTTTCAAGCCACTGTAAATGGAGAGAATGACCAAATCAGCAGTTATAAAATTAGCCCATCAAGAGTGGTGGACAAATGGAGTATGGAGCTTAACTTGCTATTACCCTCTTAAAGACAAACTTCCAGTCTTAAGTGTGCACTGAAAGAAAATCTATACTTAATGCAGAGGTGATCATTTGTATCTAATAACTTTGGAATCCTAGGCTGAAAACCTCTGTAATTCTTCCAGTTAAAAACCCGCCATGATCAAATCACACAGCCTAAATGTCGTAATGACTTGAAACGTTAATGCACTAGAAAGTTAAATAGCATCAGAACATCAAAAGTTTTAAGTGCACTGCTTTCATCGATTCTATTATGTTTTCCTTTGAGATGAACTTTAATTTTCCATCCGAGTATGCATTTCCAAGAATTGGAGGGGAGGTGGGGGAATCGTTCGTCAAACTGCATTAAACAATAAATTTGAAGTGGGCGGCATGAGGTGGAGCCTTGGAAAACGGATAAATATGTAAGAACTCAGAGAAAGGGGAAAACAACTAGAGAGGAAATAAATTTGAAGTAGGCGGCATGAGGTGGAGCCTTGAAAAATGGATAAATATGTAAGAACTCAGATAAAGGTGAAAAAAACTGGAGTGGAGGTTTGGATGACTTATTATATAACACCTGTGGTCCCTGTGATTCAATGTAGAAGTCATCCCTCTAATAGGTTGAAAGGTTTTGATTACTCTTCTTTTCTTTTAGTGTTGAAAGATACAAAGTGATTGAGCGCCCTGCCAGTAGTAATTCATTTTGGGTAATGCATTGCATATACTGTGCACCCATTGCAAAGCAAATGCACAACCGTTTAAACATGTCCAGTGGGTGTTTGAGAAGGGGAGTGTTGTGTAACTAGCTTTGCTTCTGTGACAAACACACACAAGGCTATCATGTCAAAGCAAACTCATGGCTTTTATTAAAGTGTATTTGACTTTTCATTAGTGTGTGCAGATTGAAATTAAGGTGAAACCAAATTAAGTATACTTTATTCGAAGAAGGTACATAAAATATATCCAGGCAGACGATGAAGCTTCTCTCTCCCTGTCCCACGTAAAACTAGTAACATCTTTCAAAATTGACCACATTTTGACCAAACTAAAATGTATTTAGTGAACGAATAAGCATTAGCGTTATAACAATGAAGTGGTTTTGATGTACATAAGGGTCATAGAAAGGATACAGAAATGGTAACTATATGGCAAAGGGTTTTAGATTTTTACCCGCATTTATTAATCATGCAATCATTTCACCTCAATTTCTTTTTAACTATAACATCTCTATGTACGATCAAACTATGAAACAATTTCATAGTAATCTGCACTACAAATTCGACAAATTATTTTCTGGTTTATTGTGTCTATGACCTTTGAACAAAACATTAAGGATTAAGTGTCACCTTAAATAAAGATAATTAAAGGGAAAGTCCATCCATCCATTACTATTTGCAATGGTATGTTCTATGTACCTTCACTAGTCTAAACATAGCATTCTGACTAATATTGCGTTTGTGTAATATGAGTTAAGCAGTAAAATTCTCCCACTTTTAGCCATCTCTGGTGGTGGCCGTTTTGTTACTTCTGTCGACTGAAAATGACATCACAGTTGCTCAGCGCTCAGGTAATGACCAGTCACGGCTCACCTGTTTTATGAAGCTGAGCCATGATTGGTTTTAAAATTCCCGTTATGTCACCCGAGCAGATTTAAGGACAATACTAAACTCCCAACCCCCGCACCCCACCAAACACACATACGGCAAAATATTTTGGGCGAAAAGGTAAGGGCAAAACACATGCAGCAATACAGCTTTGATTGCAAAACAAAAACGTTCAGCTCTTGGTAAAACCTCTAGCCAACAAAACTAGACAAGGCAACAGCAAAAGAATCAACTATAAAAACAAACCCTCAATAGGGTGAGTTTGGAAAATGCTGAATGGGAAAAATCTTGTCGCTTCATCGTAGTAATGCAATATTATTAGGAATAGACCAACTATTTTTGGTGAACGTCGGCATCTACCTTTTTTTAAAAAAATGGAACCCGCCCCAAAAAAATGTATTTAAAATTGGCATAACTTCAGGAAAACTATTGTATTTAAATTCTCACTTAACTTTATTAGAGATACTGCTAACACAGGGAACTTTGCCCTTTTTTCTTTAAAATTCAAACAAAAATAAATTAAAGTTTAACATTTCAGTAATATTGACATGAAAACTATTTACAGTAGAAAACGTATGGAGTGATTTACTTGTTTAGGTTTTCATTTAACTTCAGACATGCTGATGATGACCCTGGGAACTACCTGCACTTTTTGTCAGATTTTCAAAACAAACCTGTTTATTCTCTATATCTCTAAAATTAATTGTAAAACGTTCAACATGTTGCAAATGTGGGAACAATTCTTTTAAGACAAATGCTTTTCAACAAAGTTACAAGTTAGTTAAGTTTTTTTTCCATTTCATTTTGACGCCAATATTTTAAAGGTATATCGGTCTATCATCAAATATTATTAACAAAACATTTTGGTCGTGTTAACAGTCGAAGGCAACACCTTTGAAAGACCATGGTTAGCTCAGTGGCAAACGAATGAGGCACATGTCCATTTGGTTAGCGGGAGATCTTTAGGGAAAGGAAAAGTGCACTTCTTCGCAGATGACATAGAAGCCTTAAACAAGTTCCACCCAGACATCTCAATCAATTATAACCACATTGCACAGATTTTAGTCTTGTCTTGTTATTGACTTATAGATCATCTCAGTTATAGTGTTGGGTAGCACAACTGAGCTTTCAGGGGGCGGGGTGGATAACAATACAAGATAGATTGTGACAGAGGCAAACATAAGACACAAAAATAATGACACTTTCCACTGATAATTAAAACTAGGATTGTTTCTTTTATTTTAACAAAACAATTGTTTGTTTTTTGTTTTGTTTTTTTAAGCTCTACTTGCTAATGCACCCAAGTGCTTCGTGTTAAAGGCAATAATCATTTCAAACCAGATATCCATTAAAGTGTGAGGTAAAGCTGAAAAAGAGGAGCAGAGACCATTAACCAACACACTTACCGTGAGTGAAGT
>NC_141217.1:9650000-10012500 GCF_054856515.1 Filicampus tigris
CCAGAGTGGATTCTGAGAGGATTAACATCACCATCTACTGGTTAGGGGTGGTACATGTGTTTCCAAGGGATGAGGAAAGGATGGCGGTACCCTTGTGGCCTGTCTTTGACATAGACCTGTCAGAAACATTTAGACACACTTGCCAAAACAATGGCATATCTACAGCGGCAGATAAGTCAGAATGCAATTGCCCTCAGAGGGGGCAGAAGACAAAGGGTACAGACTGAAGAAAAATGCTGGTAAATTCCTTTACTGGAGACCTCCAGCTATTTGTGAGGCTCTGACCTATGGGGGTAGGATAAGCATTAAAGGAGTGTGGTGCTGACAGCGTAAGAAAGTAACAATCATCAGGCTCCCAGAATTATAAGTTATCTTTCTTCTCTATAAGCCCCCGCTGGAGTGCACCAACACGACAGCTTGTCTCATCGAATAATCATTCTTCATTTCAACCTATCTGAACCGGTCAGGCTTCGCACTGATGATCTCATTGCAGTAAAATGGCATAAAGTCACAAGCGTGGTGTTTTGTTTATACATGACACATCTTATAGCACGATACTGTACACCTTTTCACAGAAGTTCAGAGCCAGGTTTTTAAGTTGTGCAGCAGATTGGAAGAAGAGTGTTTAAATAAGGATAACTGGAAGAAAAGAGGTAGAGTGTCACAAGAATCATGTTATACAGTACCAGGGTCCTACATTAAAAGCCTTTTAGGGTAAGGCCCCCTTGAGCCATGTTGTGGTGACTCCGCCAGAACTGGGCCTGAATATTCATGATATAACATAACTTTCAATGATTATTTCATATTTATCGTCTTTGTATTTTATAAGTCTTTAAGAAAATATTACTTTTCTGTCATTACTTTGTTGCATTAGGGATATAACGATTCATCGAAAAGAGATTTAAAATGGATTTAAACTGCTTGGAATAAGCATCGATGTAAAAACATAAAAGAATCCATATTGAAATTTTGAACACAACTGATTTGTAAGGATACAAGTCAAATGTATTGTACGTTGATTTATTTTCATGTTTAGTAGTGGCACTAACAAAACATAAGTCAAAAATGTAGTTAGTCAAAATTATGATTTCATTTTCAAGTTTTTTTTTTAATACATTTACAAAAAGTTAGTGTTATTTTAGTAACAAGGAAAGAATGTAGATATAGAAACATATAAACATCTTTTAGTTTTAAAATGGGGCATTCATTTTGTTAAATTAATAAATAAAAATTTTAATGAATTGAAATCGGGACATGAAAACCGAATCGAGGCTAGAGTGAATGGTTTCATCCCTATGTTGCATGTTTTTATTATTAAACTGAATATTTAACAATAGACATTTTCTGGGCTTTTATATCTTGTTCAAGCCATGCCTTATGGAAGGATTTACCTCATGTGCATGAAAATTTGTGCAGCGTTGTAAAAAGGTCAATGATTAATTTACAGTGGCTTGTGAAAAGTATTAGGCCGCCTTGAACTTTGACCTTTTGCCACATTTCAGGCTTCAATCAAAGATATTAAATGGGGATTTTTTTTGGGTGAAAAATCAACACCAAGTGGGACAGCATCCTGAAGTGGAATACAATTCAAAGAGTGTTCTAATTAAAGTTTTTTTTTTTTAATTAAAAAAAACTGAAAAGTTGAGCAAGCAATATTATTCGGCTTCTTTACTGTCAGTGCAGCCAACTCACTACAGAGGTTCCCTAAGGATTTCTGAATGATAAAATGTTGACCGAAATGACTGGACTAAATTGAGTACACGTGTATAATCTCAAAATACACCTGCTCTGTGATAGTCTCAGAGGTCTTTTTAAAGCGCAAATAGCATCATGAAGTTTGGAAGTTCGCCGGAAGCCAGCTGGGAGACACACCAAATATGGTTGAACAAAGATGCTCTGGTCAGATGAGACCGAAATTGAACTTTTTGGGCAAAACGAAAGACGTTATGTTTGACGTAAAAGTAACACTGCACATTCCCCGAACACACCATCCCCACTGTCAAACATGGTGGACGCAGCATCATGGTATGGAGCTGAACTGATGGAAATGGAGCCAAATATTTGTGAAGAAAACTTGTTGGAATATGTAAAAGACGGAGACTGGGACAGAGGTTTGCCTTCCAACAAGACAATGTTTAGGATGCTAAACAAAGCAAAATCTATGATGGAATGGTTCAAAACTAATCCAAGTCAAAGCCTGGAACTGAATCCAACTGGGAATCTGTGGAAAGATCTGAAAACTGCTGTTCAAATGCTCTCCATCTTCTATGAGCTTTGGGTGGCCCAGCACAGTCACGAAGTGGCACCGGGCCACCATAAATGGGAAATCTTAACTACTTGTAACTTTTTAGAAAAAGCACCTTTGTTAAAAATTAAGCACTTATTACATACAATTCTTCATTCTTTATACAGAAAGTATGGACTTTTTTTATTGTGTCTGTGGAGTTATGGGCTCTTTAAATGACAGATTTAAGGATTTTGTGTAATTTTTAAAGATAAGTTACTAAGTCTTTGTGGTACTTCTGGAAAATCTAATTTAATGCCTTTTATGGCGTTGCAGACAGCCTGCACAGTATATTGCACTATACAAAATTAAACATTGGCGTTATATATGCAGAATATGTATGTTTTCTTGAATTGGAAGATGGGGGTATGGGTAATCAAGAAGAAATGTGCCGTAACTATTTAAAATTACATGCAACAATTAGGCAAGGAGGCAAAACTTGTGGTGATGGGCGAACAAAAACATTCCAAAAAGAATAGCAGGCCCAAGATTGGCAAAATCCAAGGGGTTGTGTTACACCAAAGGGGCAAAGAAAGTTGACAAGACCTAAACACAAAAAGAATTGTCCATGCCCTGTCTCTGCGTTTGACTCACTTCCCTTTTCCCCACTGCGGTGATACTTAACTTCCACAGAGAAAAAACTGCTTTCCCACAGACAACATGAACAAGGACAACTCAAATGAGGAGTCATACCAACAGCGTCATGTTTGGCCTTTGGGGATCAACCAAAGAGCACTTCACTCTTTCCATCAGATTGCAGACTGCCACAACCACCCATAAAAAGAATCCAGGTTGTATTTATTGCAGAGCTAGTGCAATAAATACAATGTGGATTGCTCTAGAAGTTCATGGCAGCTACAATACATGCAGCCATCTATGATTCTAATCAAAGAGAAAGCAAAATACCGGTGCCAGGAGAGCTGCAGTAGAAAACAAATGCAATATTCATGTTAATCACTGCATTAACAAGACGTTGACAGTCTTGACAATTGGCAATGATGGGGAAGCCTCGTTGTTGAATAATTGTATGGCGAGCCAGAGGAGATGGTTGCTTTTTCAGTGTGCTATGCTGTTTCACTCCGGATCTCCACTTGCGCCACTCTACTTGGAATGGAATGACACACAAATGGTAAAAGTTTCATAACGTGAATAAAAAGTTGAAACGTGCAGTCAATTGTGAAGAGAGCGAACAGGGGCTTGTCTTTCAAAATGCTTCAAATTTCCATTTTGGTTGAACTGGGGGTGGGGGGGGGATGCTAAAGCATTTCACTCATGCAGAAAAGACATAACTATACAATACACAAAGGAAAATTTCATAGCGATAGGAGCATTTTAACGAGACTCAATATTTTATGAAAATACTTTTGAAGTGCAGCTAATTAGACCACATAAGTTAAGTAGTGATGTGCTGTTTGGTTTTAAGATGATTTATTTTAAGATGATTATGAGTTTCGTTTTTTCTTAACCTAATTTATTAGCACACACTATCGCTATTTTAGATTCCCCAGATAAAGCCACAATCTCAGGACGCCAAACGCTGAGAAACGATGAAATCCCATTAGCATTTTGCTTTCATTATTTTTTAATCAAAACCAGAAAACTGACATGAATTAATAGCCATTAACACTTTTACCTCTCTCTCAAAGAAAATATTGTTGAGGGGAGGCAATTAACTTCACTAAATTATTGGGGGTTTAGAACGTCCAAAATCCTAGAAAATGTCATTTCATTGTAGGTAACACCAAAGTAAGATGTGCAATACATTCTTGTTGTCATATTCCATTAAAGTGCTATTATTGCCCTGACGGAAGTATTAGTCACTACGTTATTAATACAGTATATTACTAGTGTACACGCTTGCTTTTCTGCAACAATACATTTGTGTGCTTTCAAACAAGTAGATAATTGCTCATCCAGGACTTTTGTTTATTATTGATTGAAAAACACCAAGTCAAATCCCCCTTATGACTCCCCCACACCCGTTATGTATTGGACTAGGTTGTTTACATTAAACAACCAGTATAAAGTTCATTTATTATGTCTGAAGCATAACTTCATAATTTACATTATAACATTTATTCGAGGTGACAAACAAGCATTTTGTCAACTTGTGCTTTTCCACAATGCAGTCTGTGTTCAATCTATATAAATTACAGCTGGGAAAGTGCAAGAGCAAATTTCTTTAATTATTATTTATGCATGTACGACTAGATCTATAGGGGACTACCAAGGCAAAAAAGGAATTACTTGATTAGCCCAACTTCGGTTAACAAAGCAAGAAATATGATATTTGCGTCTGAGCCAATCAAATGCCAACATGATTTAAATGGTCACTCTTAATTCCGATATCTAAATTACATAGAGTAAAAGAGTAAAATATGTATGGCTAATACTTTATTTTATTTAGCACAGATCTCATCCACATCTTAGCCTTAGCTAGAACTATGATTAATTAAAAACTTGCCCAAAAGGCAGTATTATGAATTACATTACATACACTACATTACATATATTACATTACATTAGACTGGGCAGCCTTTTCAGTGGCGTGGTTTACAAACTGCACTGAGGGAAAGCCAGCATTTAGAGACAATTTCTGGCACTGTGGGGGTGCCCCACTACAAATTAGCAGATAACTTATGGTGAAGGCAGATGAAATGAAGAGAAAATGCTCCACAAAATGTCAATTACAAATAATTATCCTTTGATTTGAAAAGCACGAGAGCCTAAAACACATTTTAACAGAGTGCTTAAATCATATGGCATTGTCGTCATTTTACATACTGGTTAGATAAGCAGAGATGGCAACCCTTGTCAGCACCACTCAGGAACATTCTGGATATTTTGTCAGGAACATTTTTACTTTGTTAGCAACATTTGCAAAACAAACACATGCCCTAACTAGAAGAACAGCACAACATTATGATATTTTCTAGCTTTTTTCACTTTTTATTTATTCAGTAAAATGTCTTGACACTAAATTGGTAAATATAAAACAATGTAGTGGAAGTTTGACACACTACAAGAAATATGTAGTTGAGTAGTCCTTTAGCAAAGCTAACTTGATTTTATTTAAAAAAAAAAAAAAAAAAAAAAAAGTACTGTATTTTCCGGACTACAAGCCGCTACCTTTTTCCTAGGTTTTGAACCATGCGGCTTATATAAAGGTGCTGCTATTCTGCGGATTTTTCTTCCATCGCTAGGGCCGCTCAAACCGGAATTACAACACAATACAGGCGGTCCTCGAATTACCACGTAAGCGACCTACGACGTTTCAACTTTACGACGCTCGTGCCTCTTCCTCTTCTCTTTTGTCCCCAGCACCGGAGTGACTACGTTTACATGCAATCAATATTCAGGTTAAAGTCAAAATTCTGATTTCTGAAACATTCTGAATATCTCGTTTACATGAATGAGCGGACAGAGTTGCTCCGGCATTTAAATAAGCCACTGTGACGGCGACGCACGGCATCATGACTCAATTGGACGTCATTTCCACTTGTTACTTTCAACTATCAATAGACGATATTCATGTCACTCACCACAGGAATGAAGCAGTCGGTTTCCTCCTCGCTCCAAAAGTGTGCTTTTGTGCTGCGTCTCTAAGCTTGTTTACCTCTGCTTGAGTATTTGCGGTGGTTGCGCGCCAATCACTGCACTTCTGCATACAAGCACTTCCTGTATTACAAAGATCAGTATTCTTTGCGGTTGAGCATGCGCACATTGCGCAGAGTGTCTCGATCGTGTCTCTACGCGCCGGCAGTATCTTTGCCTTTTTCTCCCTCATCTCCTTCTTCTCCATCCACCTCTCAGCAGTGATGCTGAGTACAGCATCTTATGTTTTTATTTGAATGTATTTTCGTTTGTTTTTTTTTTTATACCAAGCATTTTGATGTAAATTTCAACTTTAACGATGAAATCCGACATACGCGGAAATTCAGGTTACATCGCCAGTGTAGGAACGGAACTCGTTCGTAAAATGAGGACTTCCTGTACAACACAATTGACATTAGCAGGATGTGACTGCAGGTGGAGGAGTTCAAATAGGCAAGGAGGCCATCCACTAGGTTATAAATTAGGTGGTATGCGGAAGTACATCAATAAAAGGTGGCCGTTAACTGACAAACTGGAGTGGCGGTGGACAGTGAAATGAAGATAAGTACTGTTTATTTTCTCTTGGTTCTGTTCCGTTTTAATCAGCAAATTTGCTGCCATGTTAAAAGACACTGTTAGGAAACAATCTGTTGAGGTACATACATGTACATTTACAGTTCAAAATCGTTCTGTAAGTGCAGTTAATATCTTTTTTTTTTCAAAATAGATAGGTGTGGCTTATGTAAAGGTGCATCTTATGTTTTTTTCATTATTATTATTTTTTTTAAATAGAGCGGGTGCGGCTTATAGTCCTTAAAATATGGTCATGTAATTTTGAGAAAATGTATTGTGCATGTCTCAAAAGTTTAAATCAAAACTTAAATCAAAAGTCTATTGTGCAAAGGAATAACATTGCTGGTATTATCATATGTAATATCCTATATATTGATATACAGTATGTCAAACCAAAGAGAGCCCTCGTCTTGGCTGACATGTGATTACGTATGAATTTGTTTCCGTTTTTGTATTTGTCATGTCATGTCATATATTTGTCTGTGTATTCAATTTTCTCTCTAAACACATTCATTTTCTGTTCATAGTTGGTTATTCTCCACTGAAACGCCTTTCCAACAAGATTCAATTAAATGGATAGTGTTAGTGTAGCACCAAGCAATTATTCCAGTGTTTCGAGACTACATTTGATGATAGAACTCAGCTAGCAATTTAGCATGGCGTAGCGGTCGTTTCTCCCGTTAATAATATGATCATTCTACTTTTGTGAGAGAGAACATGTCAGAATTGTAGCTTATTTGTCTCCATGGATGTAATGATTAGTGACTGTTAGCGGCTGCTGTTTAGCCATGCTAGTCAGCTGCGGAACTGCCCGCATCATAGTCAGTCACCGTGAAGCTGGTTTAGCATACGGAGGAAGATGCGATGACATTAACAAACGGTTGATTGGTTGGTAGAATCTTGTGTCTGCCAATGACAAGCTGCAGTACTTGTTACGGGACAAGCTTGTGATATCCGCTCGCTGCTCGGTCACTAGCATACCGTAACATTGATTTTCTAATGAAAGTATACTGTATAAAGTTATTAGACCTGGATTAGAATATGCAACGGAGGTATGGTCCCCTTATTTAAAACAAGACATTGAATTAATTGAGAGAGTGCAACGCTTATGCACTCGTAGACTGCCAGGCTTTTCCAGGTACTCGTACCAGGAACATTTAGCAAACCTTAATCTTCAATCTCGAATTTATCACCGTGTTATGTTTGATCTGGTTATGGTGTACAAGATTATTAAGAGTTTAGTGGACATGGATTTTCAGTAATTTTTTAAGTATGCACTTTCGGACCATACAAGAGGCCATAATTTAAAACTTCAAGTTAAAAGTTCTAAATTGGACCTTCGAAAATATTTTTTAGTAACAGGGTAGTGCCATTATGGAATTAAGGAATAATCTTAGCGGTGATGTTGTCAATTCTCCCATGTTGGCGATTTTTCGAAAACGCGTGGCTCACCCATCATTTGATTAATCATGGGGTTGGGGTTAAGAGACCGGACAACGGCCCACCTCAGTCCCTGCTGGTCAATTAAAGTACTTTTGTTTCTTGTTTTTGAATGTATATATGTGATTTTGTTGATGATGTTGGTTGTCTGTAGTGTTTTGTTTGACTGTCTAACTTCAAAAAACACTTGGCATTTCTGGATATGGCGCAAAAGCAGCAGCACCGTTGTTTTAGCATAGTGTCAGCTTTGAACACACATCCCTCCAACATGGGAGAAGTTACTGGTTACTGGAGACAGAAAGATAGAGCAGGGAAGAATTATGGTTGGGATGTTAAATCAAACTCAGAAGACATCACAAAAATGTAATGTGCTGAGTGTTGACAAATAAAAAGGACTGAGTACTTGAATTACCATAGTCATTTACCTATTAAAGTGAGGATGCTTCCTGTCAATCAACAGCCATCACATTCTCATTTTGCGGCGGAAAGCAGGCGTAATTGCTTCTCATACTAATCAACACAACTTGTGTAATTATGCCTTGAAAGTGACATTGGAGCCTGAGAGCGATGTGAACAGTCTTGACAGCGGAGACGTCTCCGATTCATCAGGAGATTTCCAACCTCGCTGCAAGGAGACAAGCCACTCTCCGACCAAGTCGCTCACTCTAGCAGTTTGGCGACCGTAAACACAAAGAAAAGATGATAAATCAAGCGGAAGTAATTACAAAGCAGAAGAGGGAAGAGAGCTCAGCTTGGTGAGGCCACTTTCCCCACAGAACTGCAAAAAAATGACTATGGTGCAATTAAAGCAGTCTCATACTTCTATTATTTCTCAAATAAACACACTATGACAGTTCACTAAATTGTGGGAGAATGAGAAATGACAGCATTGTTACCAGACTGTTTTTGTTCCTAATCTTGCTGTGGTAAAACACAACAAACACATTCCTAAGCAAACATTAAATTGTATTGAATTGGGCTTAATCACACACTTAACACATGATTGCCAAACAGAATTTCGTGTAAAACTAGCTTTGACAAAAACATTTCCCCGAGATACATCTGGAACTAGTCACAGTGTGGCCCAGCCAGCAAGGTCAAAGCCAGGTCAAAAATAATTGCAGAAACCAAAGAGCCATGGAAGATGACACAATCCACAAAAAATATGTGTTGACACAAAGTGACAACAGCTTCAGTACGGTGAACTTTTCAGTGAATTAAAGGATCCTCGATTCTCTCATTAAAAAAGGCTGTGTTGGCAAAGCAGATCCAAGTCCAGATCTGCACAAGCAGAAACCACAAAATAGATCAAATTCATAAACTAGGCTGGAATCATCTGGCCTCATCATTTTGAACGATGTGGGTGGAACCAACAGAAAGGAGTTGCCAACATCAAAAAGAAGTCAACTGGTAATTTTGGCACACTATTAGGGGAATGAGAAAAATGATTTCATCTGCAAACAGAGACAAAGAAGAGATTTATGGCTTATAAAAATAGAAGGAAAAAAATCCTTGTCTGTCATTCCTCGTTGAGTGCCTTCAAACCTAACTTACGCCGGGTTGAAAGAAATTCTCTTTTGACGGTGTATATGTGAAGTGCATTGTCTGACATGAAAAAGCAAAGGCTAAATGGGATAAGCATGTGTGATTCACCTCCTGCATTCAACCCTAATGAGTCAAAAAATGTGACCTGCGCTTAAACAAGAAGTCCCACCCAGAAGCTGTAAACTCATTTTCCCTCATTCAAGGCAGCAATGTCGGCAGCAAGATGTGCTCTGAGCATGCACGATAAATCTGACGTGAAATCATAATCATAAAAGCAATTAGCTGACCCTGTGCCACTCGTCCTTGGACATGACAGTGAGAATTCATTCAGAGTCCTCTAAGGATGCTGGCTGCGAGGTTGTGTGGGGTGGGGCGGGGGAGGGGAGGGGAGGGTTAGTGCAACACAGCAACAATAAAATGGAGGGCCCTTCCAGTATCATTAACCACTGAAACAAGCAGCGCATGATGCACCAAGACTGTTGTGCTGCAAATTGCAAAAACAACTCTGTACTTTTCAAAGACAGACTGGGTTTTATCCCGCACTCATAAAGAGGTGTACACTTAGTAAGTAATGTGACAGAATCTACTCAATGCAAGGTCACAGGTAATGCCATTTTTTTTTTAACTTATGTGTCGGAAATCATGCAGTTTCTCACTTTCACTTCCACGCCCAGTAATTACACAGAGGCCAAACTAGTGCCTGCCACCTAGTGACCATCTTCCTCAATAATCATGAAATATCTCTGAGCCTCTTGCCCCCGCTCGGACCATAACTCTCCTTTACGGCAGACAACTCCAATAAAGGATTACAATTACAATTAAAGTAATGAGCAAAGAGGAAAAAGGAAAGATCTCTGAAGGTTCCCTTGACTAACTAAATGGTAGCCTAGTTTCCTGACAGAATTGAGTTAACATAGCAGAATCATCAGTGACTCCCAAATAATTAATTTGGTGAGTACTGCAACTTGCAAGCCCTAAAATTTGAAATAATGAATATTAAAAAGTGATGAATGTCAAATATGAATTATCAGAGATGACAACTTCCATGGTATTTTTTTCTTTTAACTATTCTTTAGACGATTCAGAAAATTAGGAGAAGAAAATTACTGGGCTGTGAGAAGCTTTAAAGGGCCCTCGCATCCCTGGCCACGTTGGGGTCCTGGCACAATAGGGAACTGGCATGATGGGGTATTGGCACAAAGGAACAAATAATGATTAAATATCTTTAGATGTATCATCCAAAGTTTGAAGATGATCGGACAATCTCTGTAGATCGAGTTTGTTAAAATATGAGCTCTCTAAAAGGCCCAAAGGGGGCCAAATTCCAAAGTGAATTCAACATGGTGGAGTCCGTTAGGTTGAGGGTATGATTTCAAATACTGTTTTGTAGGTCTTTGGCTGTTATGACAATAATCCTCTAAAATATACATCTGTTACACAGGTTGCATGTGTGTGCAAAGTTTCATGAGTTTTCGCCCAAGTTGAGACCCTTAGAAACAGCATCATTTGTCTTTGCAAAAAGCACGCCCCGTAGCAACAGTGTGCAACGGAATAAAAAGCCTGAACCAATTTACTGCCATTGACGAATGGACTTGTCTTTTCTCAGTCCAGCTATTCAATCCCAGGAATTTATCTATATTTTTGTTCAATGTTTTTTCAAACGTTAGGTTAAAAGACGGTCTGAAAATGTCTGGCAGTGAATCAGTTAAAAATCTTGAGATGAAACACCCAAAGTTTAAAGATGATCAGATACATTCTCAAGGAGGAGTTTGTTAAAATATGACCTCTACAAAGGGCTAAAAATGGGGCCAAATTCCAAAGTAAATTAAAAATGGTGGACTTCCTGTTGGGTTTAGCATATGGCCACAAAACACTTTTTTGTAGGTCTTGGGCTGTTACATAAGCCTCCCAATTTCCATAGATGTAGGTGAAACGCATAACTAGGAAAGTTTCATTAAAAATGTGTAGGGGTCGCTACTTAGCCAAAAATTTAAAAATTGCACAATACATTTCAATTTTTTGTTTTTGGCATGTTTTCTTAGCAAACAGTGCATTGCCTTGGCAACAGTGTCTCCCAAAACAAATGGTTGATGATTCAACAACACGTACGCCAAAATACGCTTCCAAACAAATAGGAGGTTGTTCTGGTTAACCAGCTCAGGGGAAAACATCAACAAATACGGTGGTAAATGTTTTTTATGAAAGCCCAAACTGGAGGGAAATGATGATTTATGTAAAGGGCATCTAGGAAGAATAATCCACTGGAATGATTTTCTAATTATTGTAAGAATGGTTTTTATGGCAGTTTAAACTTGAGGGGAATGATTTCTGCACTGTATGTACTGTATTTTGTGCAGATTTTGACTCAAATGTTTTTTAGAAACTGTTCAATAAAATCAGTCCAAACTTCGTATGCTGATAGTATGGGCCACCAGGAAGAAGAATCCACTGGAATGATTTTCTATTTATTGGAGGTATGTTTTTTATTGCAGTCCAAACCTGAGGGAAATGACTTTTGTACTGTTTGCACTGTGTTTTGTGCAGACTTTGCCTCATTTTTTTTTTTAAACTGTACAGTAAAATCAGTCCAAACTGTGTATTTGTAACAGCAACATTCCTATTTTAATTATTCAACCATTTTGCAGCGATCGGAACTGAGAGTTCTATATATATATATATGTCTCATTTAGGGGCGATTTGTGCATGTGTTTCTTTATTCTTCAAGGTGGGTTCAAGTACCGCCCTCCATTTTGTTTTATTTATTTATTTTAATTTTTACAACATTTACAATTACTTGTAGCCACAAATTGGGAATTGTAAACAAGATGTTTGGTATCACATGTTTATTGCGGATTTGAACAGGTATGCACTTGAACAATTTCCATGTAGCTTGTGACGAATCTGCAGAGAGGAGATGTGTTGCAGAGGGGAAACACTAAATGACTTTTTGACATTGCCCTAACGGCCACATCTGGAATCGGGAGCCAGTTAATCCGGAAGCCAGTTGAACCGTAACACCGGCACGCAGCAGAGAGTAGTGCTACAACGAGGTCCTATACTGTAGGATTTATTTCACGTAAGTATTTACTGAACTAACTGTTTCGCAGCGCCCGCCTATTCACCATGTTAGGGTCAATGGACCATACCAAATGCAAAGGGGTGTCCAGACCAATCTATTATAGTGTATCTAAACACATCACACCACACCGACAACACACAGACAGCAAAGAAGACGACAGGATAATGCTTGCGGGGTGTGGTAATTATGGATGTTCGACAGATCAAAAGTGTGGCTGCACTTCATAAAAAAAAAGACCATGCTGCTCAGTGCAAAAAAAAAGAATCGTGTGAAAAGGAGGTTCCACGTCTAATTTAATTAAACACCTCCGTTTACATGGGTTAGAAGTGTTAAGAGTGTTCGGTCTTTGACTTTTTGCGTCAACCTACCGGTGTTCTGAAATTCCTTCCTCCCCATCGACACGTCCTATGGACTCCTACCAATGCTTAGTGTGCTTGCATGCGCAAGCATGCTCACGATGTGAGGTGGGGTCACCACCTCCGAGTCCGACCATCATCCAAGTGGTACCACAGTGATACGGACCGCACTAGAATCAGGTAAGGATACAAATAAAAGGAAATACGCTTAATGCCCACTTCGAGCACAAGTTTTTCTTTTTATTTGCACACTTGGCTTGCCCATTAATGGGTGTTAAGTAACATGCTATAAGCTGCATTATTATATTGTACTTCTTTAAGGTTTTCCAAAATAAAGATCTCTTGTGGATAATCCAAAATTATAGGTTTGATATTAATATATTTGTCAAAAATATCCATTGAGAAAATCAAAGGATAATTCATAAACAGTAGGAAAGTTAATGAAACAAATACTCCCCCCTCACCCCCGACCAAAAAAAACAAAAAACAAATCGGAAACGAGAATCGTTCGGAACCGGAATCGAGGAATCGGAGTCGCCCAAATCCAAGCGATGCCTGACCCTAATCATCACTGTGTTACAAACTTGCATCCAAAAAAAAAATTGAAAAATCTCTTTTCAGGGGTGACACATGAAGAACATCTGCCTTCCTGCAAAGCTGGCAGGGGAGTATACTATTCTGATGAATAAAGGCTTCAAGTCAAAAGGAGACAGTACCAGCAGTAATGCCTTCATGTTTGTGGCTCTATTGATTACTGCTGGCACACACATCCTCTGCCAACCAGCCAGGTGCCCCCGCCCCGCCAACTCCAGTGCTTAACACACAACCTCTGTAGTATGACGGCGGCTGCGGAAAGGCGACAGAAATTTGGAGACTGCTGAGCTGCAACAGATCACTTCAAAGCAGCTTATTTAACGCTCACTAAATTTTTCATCATAGTCACTAAATATCCTGGGGAAGAGCAGCTTTTGAAGTTGCAGCCGGAGCAGGGATGTTTCTACAATTCTTTGTCCCACTCTAAAAATAAATTAGAAAAAAAACCTTAACATAGGCAGTTTACATTGCATACATCCTCACGATGTACAGACACTTTTCTTTGTAATGCAAATATTTACAAGCATACCTGTAGAAATAAGCAAACCGCCAATGTGAAACATTTTTAAAAATTACAAAATTGGACATATGTGTTTTTCACACAACAGCAAGAATATGATAAGTAACTTTTTTTTTTTTTAATTAAAAAAGGAAACTAACCACTAACATTTGTTAAAAAGGTTAAGACACATGACAAAGCTGGAAAAAGTATGAGGTTTCGCGAGATGTACTTATGTCACGCGCATGTTGCAATAATGTGCCCTATTAGTGTAAACACTACATTCTGATTAATATTGCATTTGTAGAATAAGAATTAATGCAATAGCAATCAGAATGCAGTGTTTAAACAAGTAGGGGGCACAAAGAACATTAATGCAAAGAAAATTTTTCGACTTGACTTCCACTTTAAGAAGTTCTAATATGGTTCAACTATGTTGGCATCACAGTAAAACTTTATAATAAAATATAATAATAAAAGTAACAGCCATAATACCAACAACAATAATAATCGATTTTGTCCTACTTTACTACTTACCGGTACTCGGACCCCTCCATGAGCCGTCACCTTACCGTGGTGGAGGGGTTTGCGCATCCCATTGATCCTAGGAGCTAAGTTGTCTGGGCCTTTATGCCCCTGGCAGGGTCACCCATGGCAAACAGATCCTAGGTGAGGGACCAGACTAAGCACGGCTCAAAATGACCCCTTATGAAGAATAAAATGAATGGATCACGTTTTCCCTCGCCCGGACGCGGGTCACCGGGGCCCCCTTCTGGAACCAGCCCTGGAGGTGGGGCTCGATGGCGAGCGCCTGGTGGTCGGGCCTGCACCCATGGGGCCCGGCCGGGCTCAGCCCGAAAAGGCAACGTGGGTCCCCCTTCCCATGGGCTCACCCTCGGTGGGAGGGGCCAAAGGGGTCGGGTTATAGGCAGGGACCTTGGCGGTCCGATCCCCGGCAGCAGAAATGAGCTCTTGTGACATGGAATGTCACCTCTCTGGCAGGGAAGGAGCCGAGTTGGTGTGTGAGGCTGAGAAGTTCCGACTAGATATAGTCGGGCTCACCTCCACACACAGCTTGGGCTCTGGTACCAGTCCTCTCGAGAGGGGTTGGACACTCTTCCACTCTGGAGTTGCCCAAGCTGAGAGGCGCCGTGCAGGTGTGGGCATACTTATTGCCCCCCGACTCGACGCCTGTACATTGGGGTTTACCCCGGTGGACGAGAGGGTAGCCTCCCTGCGCCTTAGGGTGGGGGGACGGGTCCTGACTGTTGTTTGTGCCTATGCACCAAACAGCAGTGCAGAGTGCCTACCCTTTTTGGAGTCCTTGGACGGCGTGCTGGAGAGCGCGCCACCTGGGGACTACATCATTCTGCTGGGGGACTTCAATGCTCACGTGGGCAATGACAGTGAGACCTGGAAGGGCGTGATTGGGAGGAACGGCCCCCCCGATCTGAACCGAGCGGTGTTCGGTTACTGGACTTCTGCGCTCGTCACGGCTTGTCCTTAACGAACACCATGTTCAAACATAAGGGTGTCCATATGTGCACTTGGCACAAGGATACCCTAGGCCGCAGTTCGATTGACTTTGTAGTTGTATCATCGGATTTGCGGCCGCATGTTTTGGACACTCGGGTGAGGAGAGGGGCGGAGCTGTCAACTGATCACCATCTGGTGGTGAGTTGGCTCCGATGGTGGGGGAAGATGCCGGTCCGACCTGGCAGACCCAAACGTATTGTGGGGGTTTGCTGGGAACGTCTGTCAGAATCCCCTGTCAGAAGGAGTTTCAACTCCCACCTCCGGCAGAACTTTTCTGGGGACATCGAGTCCGAGTGGACCATGCTTCGTGCCTCTATTGTTGAGGCGGCCGATCGGAGCTGTGGCCGCAAGGTGGTCGGTGCCTGTCGTGGCGGCAATCCCCGAACCCGCTGGTGGACACGAGCGGTAAGGGATGCTGTCCAGCTGAAGAAGAAGTCCTATCGGGCCTTTTTGGCCTGCGGGACTCCGGAGGTAGCAAACAGCTACCGGCTGGCCAAGCCGAGTGCAGCTTTGGCGGTTGCTGAGGCAAAAACTTGGGTGTGGGAGGAGTTCGGGGCGGCAATGGAAAATGACTTACGGACGGCTTTGAGGAAATTCTGGTCCACCATCCGGCGTCTCAGAAGGGGAAAGCAGTGCACCATTAACATTGTTTATAGTGGAGATGGGGTGCTGCTGACCTCAACTCGGGACGTTGTGGGTCGGTGGAGGGAATACTTCGAAGACCTCCTCAATTCCACCGACACGCCTTCCACTGAGCAGCAGAGCCTGGAGACTCTCAGGTGGGCTCTCCCATCTCTGGGGTTGAAGTAACCGAGGTTGTCAAAAAGCTCCTCGGTGGCAAAGCCCCGGAGGTGGATGAGATCCGCCCGGAGTTCATAAAGGCTCTGAATGTTGAGGGGCTGTCATGGTTGACACGCCTCTACAATATCGCGTGGACATCGGGGACAGTGCCGCTGGATTGGCAGACCGGGGTGGTGGTCCCCCTTTTTAAGAAGGGGGACCGGAGGGTGTGCCCCAACTACAGAGGGATCACACTCCTCAGCCTGCCCGGTGTGTGTGTGTGCGCGGGTGTGTATTTTGGGAGGGTTAGAGCAAAGCTGGGGTGAGTAGTGGACAAAGAGCAGTGCCGGAGGCAACAAGAGCGGCTGGCAGCGACTGGTACACCAGTCAAGCATGGTTGTCCCAGTCTCTCACATCCTCTCTCTCTCACTCTCTCAAAGCAGGTTCAGATTTGCCCCTCTGGCCTAAATAGTGGCAGGGGCTGTGGAAATGCCCGCACTCAGCTGGACCCCCGTAACCACTAAGGAAATCCCACATGATGCAGTGTGCCAGGGCCTGCTGATTTGCGCGAGGTAAGTCAGAACCTCATATCTTAACTGGTATGCCCAGTTTGACATGCACATGTGCAAAGAAATGTTATACCAATGTGTGCGCTCTCTCTCTCTCTCTCTCTCTCTCTCTCTCTGTCTGCCCTCTACTCACTCTTGCTCGCTTGCTCAATGCCCTCCCAACCCTGCCAGCACTCCCTTTCCTCTCATCCAGATAAAATCCTTTCAGACACAAATTTCAATTATTCACCTCATCCAAATAATGCCATGTGACAAGAATTATCCCTACTGTAATAATCCACTTAACTGGGAAAGAGCAGCTCATCAAAAAGAGAAAAGAGAAAAGGGACTGCAAGTGAGGGCAGCGGTGTGTGCATGCGTGTGCGTGCATGTGTTGTTTGCCGCTTGCCAACCAGTCTCGAATCAGAACCCTTACAAGAATTCCCTCCCTTTTTGAGAAGGCCGTCTTGAAGCGCAGTGGGATGATGAAATTGAAGTAAATTGAAAGAAAGCCTGAGAGAATGCTCCCACAATCAATAACCCCAGGATTAAATTAGCCTTGGCATGAAGGCATGATGTGGGGGGTGCGAGGGGATGCGAATGATGGTGAATGACATTGAGACATGTTGGTTAAACAGTATCCCACACTCCTAACCTGGACGATATGCTGCACCCATACAAGGACAATTCATGTACAGTACACTCTATGTGATGTGTTTTCTCCACTGTTTGGCAACAGCAATTCCAATTTCTTACCATGGTCATCACATTGGAACTTGCCTATGTGTAACACGTTACACTTGAAAAACAGCTGATACGACTTAAAAGGTTGCCAACCTTGTATTCACCACTTGCAGTAAATGAGTTTATGTGACATAGTTATTGTTTAGATTGCTCAGATGTGGGGATGCTACATTGTTGACAGGAGTTTTACTTTTGAGCAATACAGTATCTCTCCGGTGCAAAATCAACGTTGAAAAAAATTAGAAAAACACTGGAAACATGTCAAATTAATTTGGATGTAAAGAGTAGGAGGCTAAATGAAGAAGAGATGGTGGGTTTTTACCTGGAATGAATAATAAGGAAATAAAAAATAAATAAATAAATAAAAACAGTAAATGGGGACATGTGGAAAACAGGCCTTTTAATTACTTGTGTAGAAATTCGACATTCCACTGATCTGATCGGCTGTACTGGATCTGCCGATATTTACAAGTTTATGTAATGTTATGATCGACTGTAATGTCTTCATTCACCAATCCAGGAATTAAGACTCCATACCTGCAGTTTTTCCCACTACACATTCATCTATGGAGGGCCACTATGAATTTTGGCTGCCAAAAATAGATTGTGGTGCTACCTGCCTATATGTAACTCATCTATTAACTTTGTTTTACTGCACAGAGGTTTGCCGTTCTGCTCCTTGTGTTTGTTTCAGAGGCATCAACATTTCAGACAGTGTCGACACTATACCACACCACTCCAGCAGGTGTAATGATCGTCTCATCACAGCATATTTGGTGCTTTCTTTTCCTTTTTTAACCCTTTTTTTTTTAAAATTAGAATCGGGTGTGTTGGAGGAGGGGAAACATCTTAAACATGCAGGATAGCGGCCGAGGACCGGAGTTGCCCACCCTTGCAACACAAGTACCGGTATATATGGTTGGTCATTAACATGTCATTGCCCCATCTTGTGATTGGATCAATGATCGGTTTATTAAAAGTCACTAATCCGTGATTGGTGATCGTGTAACGTCAAGTATGAATAGATGGGTCTCTGGATGGCCTGCCCACCCATCAAGTGTGAAATTACACAACCGAGCAAATTATTTGCTTTCTGGCTGTTTACAAAAATGTGTCAATAAGCCATTCTCAATTTGGGCATCAGAATTTAACTAATTTACATAAAGCTCAATTTCTCAAACCATTGGCTTGGTGAAGTTGTTCCATTTTTCAAGCGACAGCCCTTGGACTACGTTTAAGCACTATTATTTCATGGCTAAAAGGTAAGCAGGGCTGCATTTTTGACCCAAATTACCAATACTTAACAGTGTCATGAGTGTAAGCTTCTAATAAGAAATTATCATCCAATGTTTGGTGAAGTTTTCAACTGGGAGTGGGTGGTATCTCCCACCCTTGTTTGGCTATTTGCATGATGCATGCACCATTTGCATGGACCTGAATAGGAATACAAATAATACTCTTGGTTCGTCATTTTGGGGGCTGTTTTTTTATCTTCAGACTCTTGGCTTTTTTCAGCACAAGTGGGCACTTGTTTGGTTGCATTTCCTAAACTTCACCCCTGGCAATCATAGTGATGAAAGCCATACTCTGAGTGAATAGTAGCTCATTTGCATGTGACAGAAATCTCGCACCAAAAGAGTCATTTCAACAAGAAAGTACCAAATAGATGCAAAATGTGCTGCAATTCTTTATTCTTATTTATTTTAACCAAAAAATGTCTGAAACCTTTTATTAGGATACCTGGGAACTGTTTAAAATTGCGAAATTAAAAAAACCTTAATTCGTATTAATGAAAAAATGCACCACTATGCATTTTTTTTTACCATCCAAAGACAAGGAAATATGTTCCTTAGACTTAGAGTGGAAGTCAATGCAAACATAATTTTTTCCAAAATATCTTCAATGCTGATCCACTAGTCTAAACATGGCATTTCATTTGTGGAACATGACAAATCCACCCATTTTAGCTAGCTCAGGGGGCGGCCATTTTGTCACTTCTGTTGACTGAAGATGTTATCAAAGTTGCTCAGGGCTTAGATAACGACCAATCATGGCTCAGCTTCAGAAAACAGGTGAGCCGCGATTGGTCGTTATCCCTAAGCAATTTCGATGTCATCTTCTGTCGACAGAAAAGACAAAATGCCCGCCCTCTGAGATGGCTAAAAGTGAGTGCGTTGTGCTGCTTAACTTAAATTTCACAAACACAATATTAATCAGAATTCTGTATTTAAAGTAGTGGTCCTGCATAGAACATATTCTGGACATAAATATGTTTGGGTTGACTTCCCCTTAAGAACATCAGACGAGAGCCTTGCAGCTAACCCTTGAACATCAATGATAAAAACATTCCCCAAAACGTCTTGTACAATAAAAATCCCACTGTTGCTCAAAAGCTGGCTAACTTTCACTCTTGCCAAACTTTGGTTAAGGTCACAACCCTGTGAACCGTCTGTTTAGTATTTGAAATGTGACGCACACTAGAGATTTTAAGGTACATGATTGAGAATCAGGGCATGCCACATAATTAACAGTATAACTCCCATCATTTATTAAAATGTATTCATCGCAACGCGTTTTCCTGATTACATGAGATTAAAATAAATATCTAATATGCTCCCACTAATACGTGCCCGCATTAAAGAGAGACAGTATACTAAATTTCAGTGAGAGATTCTAGTCCTCGCCTTATCAGTGAAGTTGTTTTTAATTACTGAAAAGTTGACTCCTTACCAGTGCTTCTCTGGGGGGAGCTGGCGCATCATTACCAGAAGGAAGGAGAGCCTGAGAGTAAATGAGAAACAGTATTAGAGTGCCACCTTCTGGATGACAAATGCAGTGAATGTTTAACTTCACGTTTTATACCACTAAACCTAACTAAGGCTGTACTTACTGTATGTCATGAAGGGTTTAGTACTTTAGTATTAACCACAGATGCTTACCTGGCCTTACCAGTTGCTCCCTATTTGTTAACAGTATATCATTTTCCAACCTACAGTACTGACCAGCAGCTTGTTCGACAAACTTGAATGTCCATGATAAAAATTAGGCACGATCAAGATCAAGTTTCAACCTTTTGGATAAATACAGTTAAGGTAAATGATCACATTTGTACGAATACATAAATGATCAAAATGATAGTCTTACTTCATCAAACATCTTCGAAATTTTATTAAAGGAATTGGGAATTGGTCGATTAAACTATCTTATTGATTAATTTGAGTTTTTCAGGATTATTTTCCATCTAATATTTAGCGGTTTACATTGTTCACATTGCTCATGTGAGATGCTTACACTAACAACATGGCTGCAAACTGAGAGGAGTTAGTTTACAAAAACAGTCACTGCACAGTGAGTTCGTCGATATACTTTCCTACTGACATTTCCGCCCCCTCTAATAAATATCTTTCAAAAAAAAAAAACCTATCAAGTTTATTTTCTGTTAAGAAACAGACAATGTGAGCATATTAACTTTCATATTGTTTTGCATGTGACAAGAAAGGTGCCTGGTGGAAGGCAATCACGGAGTCAATTGGGCTGAATGTGGTGAAAGGCTTGGTACCCATTTATACATTGCAAAAGCCGTGATTTATTTGCATGTTGGAAACTTAAGTATGAGCTTACAAGCCACAAATATTTTGGCAAGGTCATCTTGCCTCACCTGTGCAACTCTACATAAGAAAAAAGTGTGAGAAAGCTAGAGGTGTGGTGTTACTGCAACTCTTACTATTACTCTTAAAGACATTTGAAATCCCTTTTTGTGTCGTAAATAAAAGCCTACCTGTTGGTATTCAAACTTTTTTTTAAGTTAAGACAACAAAATTATCACTTACGAGGTTAATTTATGTTTGAAACATGTAAAGTAAGAACCAACATAAAATACAGATGTGTTTCAGTTTTGGGGGTGAAACTTGATGATGCGTTGAAGCTGTGTTGTTGAGGTTTAAGAAAAAATAAAATCAAAATAATTCATGCGTATAGGGCCACTGATAAAATGTAAAATTAGAGATTAAAATGTGAGTGTATAGTATTTATTTCTTTTGTTTTATTGAAATTCTAGATGATTCATGGGACAGTATAGGATAGGCAATAGTAAGCCTGGTGCTTCAGCCTTTTCCTTTTTTCGGTTGTTAATTGATGTTTGAAATTATTTGTGTATTTTCTTTTCTGTTTTACGTATACAACCGAAAATAAACTACTCTTTCATTCATTCATTCATTCATAAATGGATGAGCCAAGCCTTTCACTTTGACAGTTCATGTTATGATGTAGTTGAATTTATTAAAAGATTGTGTATTCATTTTTAATATATGGATTTGTTAGGGAGAGCACTCATTTTCATCTATTTATATGTCTATATATCGATCTATCGATTGGTAAATTAATCAATTATATTTAAAGAAAACAATACTTGATTATAAGTTCATGCTTGGCAGATGGGGGGGTCAATTTCAGGAAAAAAATGCTTCAAACCTTGATTGCTATCAGGAGTAAAAGCAAAGAGCAAACTTGTTTTGAGTAATGTAATATAATGTACTTTTTTTCTACAAAATAAATCAATACCCTTAGGTTTTACATTAACAAGAAAACTAGCTTTGCACTCTAGGACAGGTGGTCTGTCAATTGCAGAGCACGCCCAGAGAAACCTGCACACTCCACACAAGAGCCAAGTTATTAACACAGAACATCTTGATTATCAGGCAGATGTGCTGAACACTTTATTGACTTTCTGATTTTTAGCCTGTTTTGTAGCAAATTTTGTGGCTCGGATATAATTTATAGATAAACAAATCGTAATTTGAAGCATTTATTATCCAATATTCAAGCACCTACCTTGAAAGTTGAACATGCAAAGCATTTCAAACAATGTCAAGCACACATGGGATGTGAATTTTCATTTTAGCTTGTAAATTTAGCCTTAACTTATCTCGAAAGCCACTTTCCAGTTCATCCACTTTCCTCTGGATATGCACAAGAGATAGTTTCTAAACTATAGGTGGCTGTAAAAACCGTGTTAACCACTCATGGGAAAAGAACAACTGTCACAGCGGAGCATGTATTTAAATATCTAACTTTAAAGATTAAAGGCCAATGAGAACACTTTTGCCACCCTAGTCCACATTACATAGAAAATGGCAGCATTATGAATCTGGGTATGATAACCTACATCTCATCTTGGGTGGTTTATTTCAGCACCACTAACATTTTACTGCACAACAAAATAAAAAAAAAATGGTTTTGAGGTATATAGCTTCCCGTGTTGCTTTGTTTTAGTCAACAGGGTACGGAACTTATTAAACAAACACGAAGTTGGCGAACCTTACCATCTTGACGAGGTCAACTTGTTAACTGCACATCAACACAGTCCTGACAAACGCATTTGCCCTAGTAAATAAATAACACGCGATCTAGGTGTGAGGACATATATGAGTCTGGACTAATATTTGTGGTGGAAAGTTAAGTATCTAGTCTTTATTGTGGTACCTTCTGTACGCTTTCAGGAGCTACCGAGCCTTGCTAACTAGCTATTATGCTAACAATCCCAACAGGAAAACAGACAGATGAGACCAATGTAATTGACACTTAAAGTGCACGCTGCAGTAATGCATACCCGTGTATATGCATATTAATAGGTAAGTGACATTATGTGATAACTGTTGACCTGTGCTGGTGGATCAGACTGGTCCGTGGATGCCATCTTCCTGTTAGAATCGAAGGCTGTTCGATGCTTGATTACTTCTGCCTGAGCTCAAAGTGCACTCTCGCTGACCTAAACGGAATATTTAACATTAAATTAGAATTGACTCGATAAAATACTTTTCCTGTATCTAAAACAAAATATGCACTCAATCCGCAGTTTAAACATATAATTCTTTTGGAAAATAGTTGCAGTAGTTTTGGGCAAAACTGCTCCGTGATTCGCGTAAGCAAAATCACTACATATCCCAGAGTCCTTGTCGTCAACGGCGTTCCCGTATTCGAAACTGCCAACTACCGAGAGCTGTCTCATTAACCATAATAGTTAGACGTTTCTGCGCATAATGGCGGATCGAAAGCCGTGTAAGGTGTGCAACTTTACACGCCAGAAGTCATATGGCTTGGTTGTTCCTTCGCTTGAGGAGCTGAAGGTAAAAGGTGAGATGATACACATTTTAAACACATCTTTGTTGATGAAAATCAATGGTGTAATGCATGTGTACAATTACCAAGGGTAAAATCGAATCTAATTTTAAAACTATCTAATATAAATTAGATTGTGATACACATTTGTATTGTAGATTTAAGGTACAGAAAGGTAATTAATCCTGAATTGAAGTGTTACGAAACAGTCGTTTCACCATCTGCCGTAGTGGCCACTTAAGCTTATCTCATATGATCAAGAGCTGACTTTTCGTCTAGCAACATTTCTAACGTGCTGAAACTTGTAGAAGCTGAACGTGAAATGAGTCAAGAAGATACTTACCTCCTGTCGTCTCATTCCTAAAATGCTCGTCACCACCAGGCGTTGGCCAAAAGTTTTCTGGAGTTCACTATACCTTTGGGGAGGGTCAACTCAGTGCAGTGGTGTTACCAGGATGCCAGGTGTGGGTGGGCATTAGTCTTACCTAGGGGGGCAAAAAAGTGCTACAATGCTCAAGTAAGTCGAAATCCAGTGTAGGGCTACTGCACCTTAAAACATGTTTTGTTTTCTCCTTAATTGAGATAACTGTTGTTGTATTTGGGCTAAACAAATACAAGTTTATTTGATTTTATTTGACTTAGAAGACATCCATAACTGAACAGTATGGACATGCAATTGACAATGTTTTTTTTTAAGGTGATAGAGGATGTGACAACACAAACAAAGGTTAAAACTTAGAACACAACCATAACTGATCAGTATGGACATGCCGGTGACAATGTTATTTTTGTTTTGGGTTCTGCCATCAGAACTACATCCAGTTTTGTTTGGGTGGGCAGAGCGTGTCCGTGGGTGGGCACTGACCATCCCTGACCCCCCGCACCACCCCAACACCCCTGACTCAATGTTATGTTTTTAAAGAGCCAAGCCATGCTCCTTATGTAAGATATGTTTGCATTGTCAAATCATAAGCTACTTAGGACTGCATAATGTAAAGACATCCATCAAACCATTTTCTATAGCGTTTGTCTCATTAGGGTCGAAGGTGAGCTGGACCGTTCCTAGCTGATTGGGCGAGACTTGGGCTGCACAATATATCGAAAAAATATCGATTCACACGATAATGGCCTATGCAATATGCATATCGCAAAGACATACAATAATTTTCTTATGGAATTTTATGCTTTTATCTGAATTTGACCAGTCAGATGCAAACTTAAATGCACATCGTCACCCAATAGTTGGATATTCTCTTGGGGAATTACAGTTAATGAACTAAGAACACATTGAGCTAGCTTAGTTTGCCGCATGAAAAAAAAAAGTACTTCTTTCATTAGATCCAAAACGTTTATTAATGAAATAAGGCTGCAGTAGAGGTGGGGTTGGGAAAACGTACATTTTGCAGTTATCTCTCATGGTACAGTATTGATACACAAGCAGAAAACAGAAAACAATGCTTTTCAAGTATGTAGAGTTGTGCAACAGTTCACATCAGTAATATGAAAAAAAAATGTAATTCCATATTCACTTATTTGTCATACTCGTACAGTACAGTATACTGTCGCTGTCCAATCAAAAGCATATATCTTCAATTTTTGATTATATTTATTTTCCAGAACACAACAAACACATTATTTGTGCTTTGGATAAACACACAACATTTGGATATATGTTTTCAGTGAGCAGTGACGTATGCTAATGCGTTCCCACAAGTTGGGTTTTCTTCCAATATATATGTTGATTATTGTATAATCGTGGTATCGTAATACTGTATTAGCATTATTGTTGGAAAAGTCTCGTGAGTTAATCTTCTGCGTCTCATAATAACATAGTGTATTATATTTCAAACTAAAGGTCTTTCCAACGCATGTGTGCAATACAAAAAATACAACACTTGGAGATGCTTGTTATTGTACAGTGAAATCTTCATGAAGTCATATTGTTCATTATATCGTTTAGTTTAATTTCATTTTTATCATGTTAGCTTTGATACATCATATTCAGTGGAACAAGTATACTGTACAATAAAATGAATTGGCAATTGCCCTATATATTAATCTAACACTCATAGAAGGAATTTTAAATAGGAGAATTATTCTCTTGATGTTAAAACCACATGTTTTTTTCTTTCTTTGCAAATAGCACAAGTGTTTCAGTGTCTGATCAGTATGTCCACAGCTGAGAGCAGCATATTGAGCTCAATTGATCATTGTTCTTGAAATATCATCAAATTCTGATCATTTCAGGAAGTGAGTTTCTTGGTTTCACACCACATGACCCAGTCACAGTTGTCCTTGAAGACGATGGGACAATAGTCGAGGACGAGGCCTACTTTTGGTGTTTGCCCTTAAACACAAAGTTCATGCTGCTGCATGAGAAGGAGACATGGTCGCCACTTCACAGGGGTGAGGATATTTGATTCGTAAAATGTAAATAAAATGTTTATATGTATATGTCATTGTTTTGTGGTGTTTTTTTCCTTTGACTAGCATCCTGTGCACCTCTTTATGCCTTGCATTGTAGTTGATGGTGGCACAGCGTGGATGGCGAGGGATTCTGTGATTATTGAGAGTGACGCTGTGGACGCAGCCCATGGTGCTGCATCATGGTTGGACTTGGCCCTGCAGCTGAAACAGGACCTGGCCAGCATCATCCTCATGTGTGAGGAAGACTTACAGGTGCCCGAACTATATATATACATACATATATATGTGTGTGTGTGGGGGGGGGGGTGTATATATATATGTGTGTGTATATGTATGTGTGTATATGTATGTGTGTATATGTAATTACATTTTGTAGTTGATCGTGTCAAAATATTTGACGCATGCGCAGAAAAAACTCCCATGCATAACCCTAATCAAAGAGGAAGTAAAATCTTTCTCTCCCAGGTATCTGTAATAAAATACAAATACTAATACAAACACAAACACTGCCTTGCATTATTTGTCATCTAAATGAGTACTTTATTTAAAATCAGAGTCATATGTTGTTCCAGTGCTTAGTGGACGTCCCCTGCCCCGAGCTAGCTTCTGCTCTCGGCTTCCAAGAAAAGAAGACCGAGAACCTTCAGGAAACACTGCAGAGGGTTTTGGACCGTCGGGAGGAGGAAAGGCAGTCGAAGGAGTTGCTCCAACTCTTCCTCAAAGCAGCAGAGAAAGAAGACGGACAGCCACAGGAGGTGACCAGGCAGCACAGCGAAGGAGGTACGTTGAAAGTTGCCTCTTTTTAAAATGAATACCTCTTAATACTCACAACTGTGGCTAACACAACTGCCTCACAGTCGGGGTACAAATCAGCTGAGCGCTTCCTGTGTGGAGTTTTGCATGTTTTCCCCATACTTGCCTACGTTTTCCTCTGGTACTCCGTTTTCCTCCCACATTCCAAAAATATGCATGTTTAGTTGATTTTTTTTTTTTTTTTTTTTTTTAATTGTCCATAGGTTTGACTTAGTGTGGATATCATCAAGTAACTGTATTTATTTTGGGGAAGTCACAGTGATGCCAGTAGCCACTAGGTGGAACTATTGTCACAGTTGAATAGTCTGATCCCCTTGAAGCAATTGACTCAAATGGAGCTAAAGAACCTTTGAGAGCAACGAATTCTTCTATTTGTGTTGTAATTACTTTAGTTGCTGATCTGCCTGATGGGATGGAGGTGGACCAAGCATCTGGATTCACTTCCAGGACTTTGATGGTTCTGAAAGGCAAAACAAGCCCAGAGACCAGGCTGTCCACTGAAGATCTCCAGGTAGCACACAGCCTTCAGCTTACACATTTCTTTGTACTTTCTTGAGCAATTACAAGAATTACATTTTTACATAGCACATCAATGTGTGTGTGGGTGCGCGGGGGGGTGTGTGCGTGTATGTAAAGCAATAACCTAACTGTTCATTATGTCTTGTATTCTGACACAAGGCACTCATTTCTTTAATTAAAGAGATTAAAGATTCAAACTCAGTCCATTTGCAATGACATTGCCATATTTAGTAACTTAATTCACTTCATTTCCAGTTTAAAATCTTGCCCACGATCATAGACGTATGCAAAGGTTTTTTAAAATATAATGCAGTTGTCTAACTTTAAACACAACTTTGCTAAACTCTTTTCCAGAGCTGGGCACTTGACCCTTTTTTGCCGGTCCGCGTCCTCCGTCCTTAGTCATAAAAATTATCGTCCCCGACCAAGTTCCGCCCCTAAAAAAAAAAAAGCGTACGTGCGTGACGCCGCAGAAGAGATGGTTGTATGTGTGTAAGTAGAGAGTTCTAATGTAACTCTCTACTTACACACATACATACTGAATAGTCAAGTTCAGCATTAGCTTCAATGATATCTGGCGCCATCAAGCGTCGTGAATGGGTATAATGTTTAGAGCCCGAATATAAAACGACCCCCACTTTTTCAGTCTTATTTCAATGCAAAAAACACCGTCTTATATTCGGGCCAATACGATATTTTCCATTTCACATTTAAATAACCCTATCAGAAATATTCCCATTATGATTTTTACACTTTTACACTCACCATTACTGTTAGGACCAAAATATTCAACCAATACCATGATATGAATTTCAGGCCATATTGCTAAGCCCTCAGTCTCTGTTTGAAGCTGTTAAGTGCAAAAATATTTACATCTTACATTTATGTACAAAGAACATGTGCATGAATACAAAATTTAAAACATTTTTGTGTATTTACTATATTTATATACTATGACACATAATAACATATTTATACATGATGCAAGTAATACAGTAGGTCAATTGCCTCACTTGAACCCTTTTAAAATCCTTGAAAAAGAACGCCCTCCCTCACAAAACCTCTTTAGTGTACCGGTACTTGTATTATTAAAGTAATAGTTTGAATGTATTTGATGGTATGATGTCATTTTCTGTCATATTTGCAAATGTTGTATGTTGTAAATGCACTGGAGCTTCATTTGAAGAAAATCGCAAATTAAATCGAAATCGCAATATTTGTCAGAAAAATCACAATACAATTTTTTCCTAAAATCGTTCAGCCCTACTTTAGGTCTCAGACGTTTACACTTCATTTATTTGCTCTTCTTTTTTATGGCTCTGTTATGGCCGCCCCCAGGGATCGCCGAAAACTAGTGGATTAACACTTATTCCACAGATGCAATATTTATCAGAATGTGCTGTTTCAGCTAGTGGGCTTGCATAGAACATATTCTCGAAAGAATTTAATGACGTTTCACAAGTTTAGCATTAAGACAAAGTCCTCATTCCCCTCTTTTGCTGGGATTTCTTGACAACTCTCTCCATGCAGCTTCAAACTACACTGCCGTTACTTAGAGCATTTTCACGCACGGTCCTCTGGTGTAGTGGAAAATGGACCACCCTAAATTGATATGGGTAGGGCTAAATCCAGCAAACCAAGAAGGTCCAGTGTAGCCAACACGAGGCTGTAGTTTCCTGAAATGCACCGAATGTAATCTTTCATGGTCTCTGTACTGACCTTTCATACAATGTGCTTATCTCTTAGATGTGTTTGCCAAATGATAAATTGTACAACTCCAGGCACGTCTAACTTGGGAGGTTGCTTTGTATTTTTGTTGAGGCATTTGCATTCAAACGAGACCTTTTCTGTGTTAAGATGGTGGTGGCCAAAGGGGCGGAAGTTATGCAGCGGGTGCTCGGCTGGGACAAAGTCAGGACGTCGACGCTGCTTCAAGACTGCGAGGCAGAGCTAAAACGACGTCTTCAGCAGGTCCAGGCCGTGCAGTCTATGAGGAGCAACATGCCGCAGGGGAACAGCGGCCAGCCGCCTAATGAGAAGAACGACGAGGAGTGCGAAGCAACACCGCCTCAAAGGGGCAAATAGTCTGTTACCTTACTTGAGCACAGACTCCTAAGAGCTTACGCTGACCGCTTCAGGGCCAGCAGAATGAATTCGCACTGGGTTACTGATACTATTTTTACCACAGGATCTCGTATAAATGTCAACAAGGTTGGTGTTTGTAGCATTTGGTACAACTTTTAAACCACTTAAATGCTTTGGCCTCAAGCAGAAGTGGAGGGCTTTGCACAAGTTGTGTTTTTTATTGAACAAGCGGCTGTGAAACCAACATCACATGCATTTGTGTGAGGCTTAATGTCTAACTGTTGTCATCTGATATGAGCGGGTACATTTTTAGTCACTGTGGATCAACTTAATTACATGAGTACAATTGATTTGTTGGTTTTAATGTGAAAAAAATGAGCCCGGAGTCTCAGTTGGAGATGTGTTTCTGTACTGTTTTTTCTAGATGGAAGCCAGTAATCTTTTGAATATTAAGAGTCTCTGTTGTCATATTCTTGTAACTGGCTCTTTACTTTCCCATTTGTCCGTAAAGAGCTCCATTCCTATCGTCCGTTTTCTCTTGTCATTTGGGTCACGGGTGAGCTGGAGTCTTTTACGGCTGACCTTGGGCAAGTGGTGGAATGCATTTTGGATTGGTCACAAGCCAGTCAGGGCACATAGACAAGCATTAACGCCCCCATTCACACCTATGGACTCTTTAGTGTCTTCACTTAACCTAACATGCATAATTCTGGATGTGGGAGGAAGACAGAGTACCGAGAGAAAACCCATGTGAGGACCGGAATAGCATCTGCACACAGGAGGGCCTGAGCCAAGAATCCAACTCATAATTTAGACTGTGAGGCAGAACTAACACTTTCTGTCTGATAGTGATTAATCTATCAAAATGCAGCAATTTTGTGGCAATTGAGAAATAAGATTCTTAATTTGAACGTGGGGCTGGGTGAATGTCATCACTCCCGTGTTGCTGGTTTGAGTGCCAAGACTTTGTTTCTTGTCGGGTTTCTGTGCAAAGCGGTATGGCTGATTGGTTGAGTGATAGAAATGCAGCGCAAGATCGGGCTGTGAGCAAAATTATTTAAAAAAAAAAAAAAAAAAAACATTTTCATAATATATACAGTATGCAAAGAGTGACAATATATTTGCCTATAGCCTGACCTTGCTTGAGATAGCGCTATAGTCGAGTGCACAGACTAATTTATCATTTTCCTAATAAAGAGTTAGACAAGATAAGATGTTCTTCATTTCATAATATGCAAGCTTCATTGCACACGGCCAGGCAACAATCGTGGGTAACGGCAATGCCGCTTCATCTTTGAGTTGTCAAGCCAGCGTGAGGCTGTAAGTCTATACCATGATTCTGAAATGTAGGTCTTGTTTGGTAGACACCTGATGCAGGCCCATGTGAGTCATGTAAGACATGATCTTCTCTCCAGTAAACACACATAACGGTGCATTTGATTTTTCACAAGGGTGAGCCGTTAAAGCTGGGCCTCTCACGTGGCTTCCTCTCAAATGCATGCTGCAAGAATTGCTACTGTTCACATTTGTATTTTGGATGTTATTGCTCAAAATGATCAAATAATTCAAATCTAATACAGTGGAACACCTCAAAAGTTCAACCAAATTCGTGTGGAAAATTAGGCTATGAAATCAAATAAAACTTGAGAGTTCAAGGCAATCCATCATGGGTGATGTCACAAGAGACCACAGAGACCACTCGATGCAAAAGTTGGAAAGGTGCAAATAAATACCCGAATTAATTACCGGTAAATATCAACAGGCATTATTTATTCCAGGAATACTGTTTATTAAACACCACAAAGTGGTGTATGGTATCGCGCTGCAAATCTATTCCCTTTGTCTAGATGGCATATACTATACAATTGTGACAATTGTATAGTTTTAAGTCTACAATTGAATTGTAGACATAAAACATTTCATAAACAATTTTTATGATGCTGACCGTTTAAGCCACTTCACTTTATTTTCTATGGGGAACATTTTTAATGAAATTGTCTTGAAGTCAACCTAAATCACGGAGCAGAGTGTGATTGTGTGAAATAAAAAAAACACTGTCGAAACCAGTCAGAAAAATGAAAAAGAACAAGTCATTTTTAATCAGTGGAACCCTGCCTGTATTTTGTCAATATATTCATGCATATGAAGCAGACGAGAAGCACGTTGGCAGCATATGCTACCGCTAGACATCTTAATGGGTGTCATGGTGGGCGTAATTCCTGCGGAATTATATCCGACTGGGCTGCTCTGTGTGCGACCGATTATGTCGGGATTAGATTTTTCAATCATACTGTAAAGTCTGAAAGTGCAAACTACACGTTTGCATTGTGAGCAACCATGATAGCGGACTTTAACGATCAGATTTGTTGTCGTGAACAATTCTACCTAGGGTGGCAGGAGGTTCAGTTGGAAGGGCAGAGACTCCCCACTACCCACCCACGCACACACGCATGCACAGTGCACACGTACGCAAATGCACGCACACGTCGAATTCAGGTTTCATTTTCTGAATTCCCTCGTTTTTTTTACTGATGTCACATGAATAAAATGGTTTAATATTGAGCACTAATCTGTGTAGGCTATACAATAATTCTCAATTGGGGCTGCCACAAACAAGTATTCTGCTAATCAACTAGGCGCCAATTGTAGTTGCTAGCGCTTGACAAATCGGATCATATGTAAATCGCAGAATATCACACTAGCGAGCAGCTGTTCTTATATAACCATCTTTGCCTATTTTACAGCCCGAATTATATGATGTATATGTACAAACTAAAAATTAATACAATTAAAGATACACTTGATTGGGCTGATTGGGATGTCAGCACTAAAGTACACCCGCCTAAAAGAATCTGTAGTGGGCTTTTTATGGGTTTTTTTGTGATGACTAATGCCGCAAATTGGCACGCCCACTTTTGGGGCGTGTTTTTTTTTCCACGTCACGTCATCACGGGGAGGCAAACATTGTTATCCATGTTGTTTCTTGTTTTGGTTTGTCACGTTCTGTTGTCACCTAGTGTCTGAAAGTGATTCATTGCCACTAAAATTCATTTGCACATTCCTACTCTTGTCCATTTCAAACCATGAAAATATAAAAGCGGGCGGCACAATATTTAGTTTTTATCCATCCATCCATTATCGATACCGCTTATCCTCACAAGGGTCGCGGGGCGTGCTGGAGCCTATCCCAGCTGTCTTCGGGCCGTGGGCGGGGGACACCCTGAATTGGTTGCCAGCCAATCGCAGGGCACACAGACAAAAGTCCGTACTCACAATCACACCTTGGGGCAATTTAGAGAGTCCAATCAACTTACCATGCATGTTTTTGGAATGTGGGAGGAAACCGGAGTACCCGGAGAAAACCTACACAGGCACGGGGAGAACATGCAAGCTCCACACAGGGAGGCCGGAGCTGGGATTGAACCCACGACCTCTGAACTGTGAGGCGGACGTGCTAACCAGTCGTCCACCGTGCCGCCCAAGCTAATATTATTTTCCTGATAAAAAAAAATACATGAATTGAGTTTGTTATTGAAACAGAGACCCTCTCGGCTCTCTGATCTCTTTTAAGATGATGATAAATTTAACTTCGATTGAACTTTGCAGCTTGTTTCCTCCTACATTCCAAAAACATGCATGGTAGGTTAATTGAACTCTGATCCGCGTTTTCGTCTAGATGGGTATAGCCGGAGATTTACGTCTTCACCGTGTTGCAACGGGGGGAATATACAGCCGTTAAAAAACCCCGGCTGCGTGTAGAAAAAAGGCCTAAATTGCCCCTAAGTGTGATTGTGAGTGCGAATGTTTGTTTGTTTCTGTGTGGCCTGCCATTTGCTGGCAACCAGTTCGGGGAGTCCCCTGCCTACTGCCCGAAAACAGCTGGGATAGGCTCCAGCACGCCCGCAACCCTGCTGAGGATAAGCGATTAGGATAATGGATGGATGGGCATTTTACGAACATTTTCCGGTCCGTTTATCGCCTTCCGTCGTCCGTCTATCCACCTTTTTGTCTGGCCGGAACAAATAGTAATCGCCTATAGGCCAGTCCGACTATCATTTTAAACGGTCTTCCATTTGTGTTTGCTTCTACAAACTATGACCAACTACTACTGGCAACCCCCACCCCGCTGAGAGATATTTGCAACAAAAGACTCACCGTGGCATGGAAGCCTCGCCGCGGCCCGACTAAATGCGTCCCCTTTTAGGACTGAGGAGCTGTCAAAAAGCCTCAGCCGCGGCCAACGGGAAATGGCGACCTCGCCGTGGCCATTGAAGCCTCACCGCTCTACCAGAACTGGGCATTCCGCAGATGTGAGGGACCAGTCCGTCCGTCCGCCTATGACAGACGCCCATTTTGTAGGCGCTAAACGATTGACAGGAAACTTAAAAAATACTAAGCCTAGTCGGAAGATGATTTTTATGTAATCGTCTATTTTCGCGGTGAGGTTTTAAGCACACTTTTGATACACTATATGAAGACAACATAGGGAACAGTTATTATAACTTTTATAACTTTAGTATTAATAGATTTATCGCCACCATGGGTGTCAAAACATTTGGTAAGGGTGGCAGCTGCCATGATGCATTCTAGTGACGCTAACTTCAAACTTGATTTCGTTTCACTTTCAAAACGTTTTCCACTGAGATCAATTATACAGTATTTGGAATAATTTATTCCACTGTTCCACACATGATAAAACCCTTCGTGACTGTACAAGCAATGCTTGATTATTGATTCTGAACTCTGAACTCTGCCTTCTGTTAACAAGTGACAAGCATATGGCAGTATCCAGACAGCAACTAGCACAAAATATAACAGCCTACATCTTGAGTCAGTGATAGGCCTTGTCAAACACACACACAAAGAGATTAACCCAAATGTACAATACCAGTCACACCTTTTAAGCCCAAATTAGTTGAAGCAGCACAACAGTTACTATGCTGATTTGTTACAATGTCGGCCTAATTCTACATTATTCACAGAAGAAGTCATGAAAAGAAATGACTAAATCAATACAAGGATGCTTCTTTGGCACCTCAACACTCTTATGTGTGCTCCTATTTGCCCCACTTGCTGGGCGGAGGTGGATGAAATGCTAGTGAGCAAGTGCAAAAGTGCCAAATTAGAAGCAATTTCATGGTGGTGAAGCACCCTATAATAACTGTTTTGACATAGAAGTAGAGTTGGAATTATGGAGGAAGAAACTGCATAATGTATCAAGGTTAAAGGTGTAGCTTTCACAGATGCTTGGGTCCTAGACTTATTTTTCTTTAAACTTCACTGATGCCTAAATGCATCTTTGTCTTTAGCTAAAATAAAGCGCTATTTGATCAGCTCATTCACACTGAGGAATTACTATATCATGGGTATATCAAAAAGCCTGTCCAATCGCAGAACATCAAGAAAATACGATTCAACGAAAATGTCAAAAACGGTTGTGCCTAGAGTGCATTAATAAAACACCGATTATTGTAGGCTCTGTTATTTTTATTAGACGACACACTCAAGTTTCGGTTTTAGCGACGGTCGCAGACTTCATACTTGAATACTTGATCATCCATCCTTTGTTTTTCCCACTCGAGTCGGACCTGAATGCAACATACACTTGGTGGCTTCCACTTTGGATGCTGTCTGGTGCTGTCGAGCCGCAGTACGGTCCGTACTCTCGTCCGGCCGTCGAAATCTTCCAAACAACAAGCAGTGAGGGTGATTTATGAAAAGTACTACTGGTGTTAAATATGCAGTAGACCACATGGGCCAACAGTACATCACCTTAGCGAGGCAAAGACAGCGACAGACTGCCTACGCACGCGTGAGGACGAATACATTGTTGGGTCACTGTGGCTTGCAAGTCACATGACTTACCTTCAACATATCGTATGGACAGGGGACGTCTGGGTGTCCCTCGATGTCAAAAGGCTCTATAAAATCCAGGATTATATTGTGGCCCTCTGGAAGAACGATGGTGTGGTTGCAGTGACTCATGGGCGGATATGGGCTCGGGTAGCCTGGACTTGTCAGATTTCCTGACACGTTGGTCAACTTCTGACTGAGGCACGGCACTGTTGAGATACACCATACAAACATACTGCTGTGTTAGTTACATTTGTGTTCACAATACTTTCATAAGTTTTGAGTTGCGAGTTTTCAGCATAGTACAACGTTTTGCCGCAACCCATCGCACCAGAGTCTATTTTGCCATATCTATGCCGTCAAACTTCTCACTCCGTCCCTAGGGGAGATCTCTGACAGCCTGCGAAGCGAACGCATTTTGGCCAATTGTATCCGCAATTTTCACCACGACACACCGATACAGAGTCCGCAACACTGTCGATGCTGCACTGATCCGCCTATCAATCTTCCGCTCCATTCTCCCCTTACCCGTGAAAAAGATCTAAAGATGTTTAGACTCCCTCACCTGGGGCAGGATCTCATTCCTGAACTGAAGAAGGCACTCGACCCTTTTACGACTGAGGACCATCGCCTCATATTTGGGCCTGGAGTCTGACCTCCAAGGTCCCATCTTCGGCCGAACATCACCCCTCTTAGCACCTCACCCCCTTAGCCCCTCCCATTCATCAGGAGTTCATCATCCAGCCCCACTTCCAGGCCTGGCTCCAGAGGGTGACCTGTGTCCAAGTGGAGGTTCTTGAGGCGTGATCAATTTCTTGAGTCAAGATCAGTTTCAGAAGCCCAAAACCTTAGATAGTTACGTTCTCATCCACCGAATTCAAGAGGCACATCTTTGTCTGCTCCAAGGTAAGCAATGTTCATATAATATTATGCTGTTATTAGCTAAACAAAGTGAGTGAGACTCACTTAGGATTGGGCTCAATTATGTTTGGATTTGTTTTGTCTGTGCCATTTTGTCTAATGGCATAGTTGCCTTATTCGTGTATTTACTTTTTGGAAAACAATATATAACTATTTTTATGAAGTGCATTGGTATTTCTATTGAAACAGCAGGTAACAGCAGGATAAAAATTAATTTGGCAATGATGCTTTTAGGCTAACGATTCGTAATTGCCTTTGGAAAACAATGGAAAGCACTCAATATTACTAGACAGTAAGAGAGTAGGTCAGCTATAGTTTTTTTAATATGTAGCCAACCACTTGATTAAAATAAAAAAAACACTATGACAGCGTTCCAACCTTTAATTTAGAAACATCTCATAAAGTAGAAACGTTGTTTCTTTGGCTTAGCTTGCTTTAAAAAACCCAAAATATATATATACATACATATTTTAAATAAGAATACATATTTCAATCGGCTCCTTCTGGCACCATAATTAATGGCATTCATTAAGGTTGCATTAGTGACGCAGCAAGTGTGCAGATGTTGTCCCAGACAATACAATTGATTGTTGCAAAGATGCTGTAATTGATATAATTAGTAAAATCTGTGGGCAGATAATCTTTTTATATTTTTTTTGCCTATTCATTGCATGCATTTAAGAACACCACTCTGAGGCTCGATAAATGTACTATAACCCAAAGTGACTCAACAAAAAATCTTGGTGTTATATTTGATCCAACTCTGTCTTTTCAAATGCACATTAAGAATATTACTAAAACCGCATTTTTCCATCTCTGTAATATTGCTAAAATTCGTCCAATTCTGTCGAATAGTGATGCAGAAATTTTAATCCACACGTTTGTTACGTCTCGCCTCGATTATTGTAACGTTTTGCTCTCTGGTCTTCCCATGTCGAGTATTATGCTGCTATGGAGATTTCTACATTGACCATTGGGCCCCTGCTCACCTCACCGATGTCATCTTCCTGCAGCACTTCATTTGATTAACCATCACATCGGTTTAACAAACATTGTATAGTACTATAATGTGTGTTCAATGTTGCCCACTTGGCATCCATTGCAGCCTGATCATCCTGGAAGGGGGATTCCATCTGTGGTCCCTTCTCAAGGTTTCTCACTTTTCCCCAGATGTTTTTTTTTTTAGTTTTTCCATGCCCTCCTGGGGGTTGAGTTCAGGGGATGTCGCGATCTGGTGCATAGGGCATATGTGAAGCCCTTTGAGACTTTCCTGTGATTAAGGGCTATATAAATAAATTTGACTTGACTTGACTCATTGCATGATTTATTTTGTCTCCCTTCTTTCTCCTCCAGCAAATAACGATCAAGTCAAGGTACGTCAAATCAGTAATTGTGATGCATTACCTCATGTCAGCACGCTATTAGTGTTGCACACAGGTATCAATTTTTAATGCCAATTTGAAGTTGCCTCTCACTGGAGAATCAACAGAAATTACTAATTAGTTTTCTCTTTTGGCATTTGGCAGAGATCAAATGCTTTATACAATTTGACTGTTAAAATCGAACAACACCTGCCAGAATCTAGACCTCTTACAAATGGACTAGACTGTGTAGTTGCGATGAATTATTATTATTATATCTATTTTTTTTGGGGGGGGGGTGCTAAAAGCAGACTGTACTCTGTACTGGTCCCCATCGCAGAGCACGTAGCGCATAGAGACAGACAACCATTCACACCATCACAGAATAGGAACTGAATCCATGCTGTACGGTGGAACAGTGGGGCAAGTGAACCTAGTCCACAACATCAGTGATACTAGTACAGTAAGGTCATTTATTTATTTTGAAGTGATTATTTCCAGTATGTATCTTTTTCAAGCGGCTTTTATCTAATTAGGCTCTCTTAAGAGGTTGTATTAAATCAGAGTTCATCTCGCTCACCTGTACAAGATCTTTTGTTGTGATGGAGAAGATATCCTGGCCTGCATGTGCAGTAATACCCACCAATGTAATTGTGGCAGAAATGGTCGCAGCTTCTCTCCTCGTGTATACTGGACCGACACTCATTGATGTCTGCAGAAGACAGTGCAATCAGAGGGTAAAGGTCTTGGACCTTGGTCTTGTCTTGGACTAAATGATCATCAATTGATTGTAAAAGATTGGTCTTAATTGGAGGATGAGGGTCAACTACTATCATAGAGAAAATTTGATATTAAAATATTGTAAAAAAAAAATAAATAAATACATTTCACAACCCAAATTCAGCTTTTTCAAATGAGATATCATATCACCATATTGGTTGGGAACTATAGTAGTGGGATTCAATTTACTTCAAGTTTTAAAAAAGGGAGGGACTAAGTAAGGGCACAGATGGATTTTAGTACGGCCCACTAATCGTCCCTCATGCGTGTGACGTGGTTGCGAGGCGGCCAAAGTTCATCTCAACCTACTCGGCGAAATGGACAAATGGCAAAAATACTTAAAGTGCGCCGCTAGTTACCCAACTGCGCAGGAGATTTTTCAACAGGAGATACAGTGCAAGTTCTACTAGTACAACAAGTGGTGAGACCCAGTAACGCGAGTAGCATCAGAGCCAGCACACCGGCGAGTGATGCCAGCATGTCGCTTGACTGTCCGCTGCTGGAGGAGTGCTGGAGCTGGGCACTTGACCATTTTTTGCCGGTCCGGCCACGACCCTCCACCCTTGACTTGGGTACTTTTCCGGCCCTCCGGCCATATTCATAAACATTTTCGGCCCCCGCCCCATTCCGCCCCCCGACCCAAAAAAAAAAAAAAAAAAAGGAAAAAAGTGTCCGTGATTGACGTCGCTGCGGGAGGGACGCTAATGGCAGAGGCTTTTTAAGAATCATTAGCTGGCTAATTTATCATTTGAACTCGCTGTGGACACGCTTCAGTAGTATTTACCCAACTGCGTGCTTCTTTGCATTGCGAGCCCCGGGGTTGGATTTGTCGTATTGTATAATTATTTGGGTCCAATGATTATAGAGAAGAGTCGTAGAAGAAGAATTTGCAGAAGTCGTAGTCAAGTTACTTATTTATTTTGCACACTTCCCCTCCTTCCCGGCCTTCAAAATAAAAGCATACCAGCAAACCACTATACACTGCAGGTTTGCTATGGCGTATTTCCGGGAAGTAGTGAACGCTAGAAAAAGTGCATGAACTCCACCTTGATGTGCTAGCGGCTGAATGTACTCGTGGACACAAATTGTTTTGAAACAAGTCGGGGGGCGTTGCTTCAAAAAGACAGCAACAACAATGCATATCGTGCCTGCTACAACCATAAAGGGATGACTAGACGATGCATTTAATGTTATTGCGAAAACGATCTTCAAGGTGGCGGCTAAGGGGGAACGTGGGTGAGTTGCTTATTTACTTCGAGTGATGGGACTTTGCAGCAGCAGCAACGAGCTGCGTGGCTCATCCGTCTCGCAGTGTGGGACACTGTATGTCATCGCAACATGTGAGACAGCAACGTGCGCTCAAGAGTGTTTGTATTTGCTCATTGTCACATCGCGTAACCCGCGCCTTCCACCTGCAACTGGGGCATACCATTACAAGAGGGGGCGGAGGGGCTATACCATAATCCCTATAACAGCAGCTGTCACTCGCGCAGACGCAGGAGTAGAAAGAAGCCTAAAAAGAAGCCTTTCAGCGAGTAGGCTGAGATGATTTTTGGCCGCCTCGCGAGCACGTCACACACATGAGGGCCGATTAGTGGGCCGGACTAAAATCAACTTCCGGCCATGCTTAGTCCAGCCATTTTTTTAATTTGTCACCCTCCACCCCTCCGCCCCAAAAATGGGCATCTGGCCGGGCCGGAGGGTCCGACCGGTCCGGCCCAGGGATGGACTGCCCAGCTCTGGCTAATGCAAACAAGTATTGCTATCTTGGTAAAGTTCAACAGCTGTAAAAAAAAAAACTAAAGAAAGTAACGCTTTGCTGCTCCTGCGCGATTTGTTTCGCTGAGGGTGTTCCAGTCGGTGCTCCGGAAGCGGATGGAAACCTGAGAGCCAATCAGCAACCCGAAGGGCTGACAAATGGAAGCGCTCCCTGGACCAGGTGTCTCCACCCATTCGTTCATAGACTGACCTCTTTCACGTCCGCTGCATTAACATACTGTATAAACAATGACCGCTGTTAAATTAGTTACATTACAACTCTCAACCCGTTCACTTCTTAGCCATCCAATGAGCTTTAAATAAACCTCTGACGTTAGCATCTCTCCCGCGGCTTCATGCACGGATGTTTTTTTTTTTTTTTTTTTTGCTGGGTGGGGACAGATGTAAGGACGGAAGCGCTTTAAAAGGACGGGGTCGGAGAACGATAATTATTATGAATAAGGACGGAGGGATGACGCCGAAAGGGTACTCAGGTCGCGGACGGAGGACGGACCGGCAAAAAGGGGTCAAGTGCCCGGCTCTGATAAGTGTTGTTCATTGTCAAAACAAATCAAGATGAAAGGCTGCTCACTGGCATGCGCACCACTGTCTGAATATAATTTGTTCTAGTGGATTTTTTGCTGCTGTTCAAAATTTATTGTCTGTTGTAACTTACTTGGCCAGTAAAGTTGATTCTGATATTCAGTCTGATTCTGAAATTGAGGACTCCCTTCACAGTGAAATACTGATGTGAATCCAAGGTTAGACTTTGTTTTATTTGTGGTGCAACGGTACATTTATTCATATTCGGTACACTGCTTTACACGGAACGTCCTACACGGAACATAGAAGGTATATAAGGGAATTAATTTCTTAAATAGAAATTAGAAGCGATAGAAGTAAAACATATTTCTTGTATTTTGTAGAATTGGAATATTTAATTTGATGACATAAATTTTTGTACATGCAGTTGTCATGCCCATAGTCCGTTTCTTAATGTACTCTGAAAGGCACCTTAAATGTTGAATTTAAAGACTATTTTTGAGTACCTGTACTATATTTTTCTTTAATGTGCTTAACATACATGAAACTGGGTTGTGATGTGAAGTCATCGGTGTGTCAAGAATCAATGAATCATTTATATTTTAATACATATTTTTTTCTGTTACTAATTACTGTAAATGAACACGTGTGTGTTAAAAGTCCAAGACCAAATTTAAACATTACTAAAGATATAATTTTTCAAGAGATTTAGAATTTGTAATCTTATCATTTGTAATTTGACCAGTGTAATAGAAAACAGCCAGATTCAGGCAAATGTGCGCCTTCAGCAAAAAAGAAAAAAAAAAAAGACTCACTATTCTACATCACCTTCTGATGTGTAAAATGCTTGGAAGCCGGTGAATCGCTCCTCATTAGAGTAGTCGCTCCTAAAGACCACTGACATGCGGTTGCCGGCTGACAGGATGACGGTGTTCCTCGGGGTGCTTTCATCGTTCTTCTCTTCTTCTCCACAGAACCTCACGGTATCATTCCCCTCTGCCAAAACCTGTTTAGACAGGGTCAAGGCGCTTCTAACCAACAATCAAATTGAGTAAGGAGACCGTACCTGAGTGTAGTCGTATTCGCACAGATTTGAGGGTTCGACGCTGAAGTGGGTGAAGTAGAGTTTGACCCTGTGGCCCTGTGGGACGGTGATGTTCCACACCATGTACGTGTTATCAGGGTATGGCTGGGGGAAGTTGGGGGTGGTAAAGTTGCCATATAAGCCTGTCATTTCCACGCTCAGCGACACATGGAAGAGGCAGAATAGGACAAATACGCAGCCACCACTATCACGATTATGTGTGAGTGCAGCAGTTTGAAGGAATATTGTGTTAAAAACAAAATGACGCTCACCTGGTCATGTTGACATCAGTTTTCTCTCTTTGAATTGTGCCCCGCTCAACTCAGTGCTCTCCGGGTAATTGAACCTGTGTGTCCTTCCTAGCTGACAGTTAGGTAAACAAAGTACGACAGGCACATGATCAGCGTCATCATCATCATCACCCACCTCCCCTGGTCACAGATGTCAGAGGAGCTAGACATCAATAGTATGTTGAAACTTCTAATCTTGTTGCTTCATCACAGCTTTACAAGTCGGAACGAGGACTGACGGCTCATCGCCGACCTTATAAAACATACAACACATTTATAAAAAGAAATGACACCAGAAGTAAATATAACTTTTTCCCAATGACTCAGCACTAAATGGAATACCTTCAGCCTCGCCCATATGTTTTCCAAGTAAAAGCCTTTTTACCCAATGCAAACAAAACCAACTGCAGTTAAACCCCAAATTATTAATATCCTGGTCAAATGAATTTAGATTGAAAATGAATGAGCCATGCTGGCCAATGCTTTGTGAAAGATGAATCATGACGATAATGCGGGTGGAAACAAGGACGGGAATATTGTTTGGTGGCATATGTTGGCATCTTACAAAAAATATCAACAAATACGACCGGCAGGACAGAAGGAAAAACAGAAAGTGCTCGGACTTAAAAGGAGATGATTATACAATTGCGATGGTGCGACCCATGGAGCCTTAATTGCTGCTCCACCGTTATGGATGGCAGGCGCAGTGACGACGCCAACTACAGTTCAATGCCAACTACTCGTACTTAACGCAGCACATTGCGTACGCATCTTTCACGCCTGTTTTGTGCGCATGCAGCTTTGATAAGTCCGGCCGCAGTACACTTGCGCAATTTTTTACCATCAAGTTTTTTTTTTTGATAGGTCACATACTTTGCGCAGGAAGTTGCGTACGCATCTTTCAGGCCCCGTTCTGTGCGTACGTAGCGTTGATAAGTGAGACCCCTGCTCATTAATAATAATCTTTATCTTTTGGTGGTTTGCTCACAGACTTTCCCAAAAATAGTTATGCTTCTCTTTTATAAAAGTGGGGATGAAATTGGGTTAAGATATGCAAAACCTAGTGAAATTTCATGACCCGAAACCTCTGATCCTATAATAGCCCATTGTACAGGTAGGTATTCTTTATCTGGAAAAGATACAAAGAGGCAGAAGACTGGAATAAGTTATGTTGGGACAAATATTAATGCAAAGTATGTCATTTTTTTTTTTACCGTTTAAACGTGAGCCAGTTTTTCATAATTCGCCAAACAACAAACAAGCGATGGCAACAATGGTTTGGAGGAGGTAACAAGATGTGTAAATTGTTATTCATATGTGAAAAGACATGTTGGACATTGATGCAAATTGGACAAGACTCACACAGCTAATTATTGCAGAGTCTGCTGTCGTGGGTATTAAGTGGTGAGACAGTTAAATAAAAGCCCCAGAACAATGACCACACTTTTTTCCCCCTCCCATTGCTTTCATCATACGATCTCTTTTTGTTCGGACATAATCACAGCATACGATAGTCATATTAGCAACACTTTACAAGTGAACCATGAAACAAAATGGATGTTTTTTTTTTTTGTTTTTTTTTTGTCTGTGTCTGTCCAATGTTTAAATCGTAAGACTTCATAACCATAACGTATATAATGGCAGAGTATTAAATGATGTCTGTTTTGATAGAATGCACATATTGACAATTTTCAGTCAGTCGGTGTAAGGGCTCTTCACTCAGCACGTTTAACATTTTGGAAGCGGTTAATACCCAAGCACGCATTTTCTGTCCAGCGGGGAATTACTATAATTACCCACATAAACATCATTGTTAACTCCCTTTTGCAAATGACCTCTCTGATGGTACTCTATCAAATTGGCACAATAATTTTTCGCCTTTTTTTCCCATGACTTTGATGTGTGAGCTGGGGCATGTTGAGCCGCAACGCAATGCAAGGCAGGTTTTGATGGCAGATGTTCTCTTCGTTTTTTTTTTTTTTTTTTCTTTTTTGAATGCCATCCAGCTGCCACTCTGCCTTTGACGCTTCAGAATGTCGCCCTCTGACTCTAAACACATACTTCCTGGAAAAATATCGACTATAATCATAAATAACGTATTGATGCCTTTTTTTTTTTTTTTACATTTATAGCCAAGCAGAGATTCTGGCCTACCGTCTCATGTTCGTTTCCTCTGGTACGAAAAATACATTTTGAAGTGTCAATAGGTAGCTTTTTTTGTCTATCATTAGGCACTGTCTGTATGGTGATACATTGCAATCAGAGTGATTAAATCAGTGTTTCCAATTATTTGCATCTTTATCTCAACACAAATTGAAAAGTTGCAAAATGCTGCGGGGTGACATGATGTTCTAATTAACACATTTGCAACATCACAGCATTCTGTTAGATGTGTCAGCCCTTTCGCACATGCTTGCTTGTGACAGGCTCATCATCCATGCTTTCATACAGATTCAGGTACTTTTACAGTGAACTGAAAATAGCGCTGGCAACCCATGCATTTGGTGACTTGGACCTTCAGTGAGCACTTACACGAATGAATCCCTCTCTTAATACCAATACCTTCAATGATATCGACATGCAACACTCTAGTTCTATAAATCTCTGCCAGTATTTACAATTTCAAATGATCACAGAGGTCAGCTTGCAGGGGGTGGGGCCAACGGGGCATCAACATGATGGCGGTGGGGTGAGCATCCACAGAAACTTCCCCACCAGAAACAAATGTCATGTTTTTCCATTGTCACGTTTGTCTACGACTGCGTATTTATGGGAATGTTGAAGATCATCTGGCTGGGATTGAGGGCCATCAATTTTGGGAAAAAGCTCATCAGCAACAAACCTCCCATGCCGACTAATCATTTTTCGGGGGCATCAAAATCGGTTGCCCCAGGTTAGGGTTTTAAACTTCAGTGTTTTCACGTCAATAAATATCATAAATTGTCAATGATAACATGAAGTTAAAGGTAATTTGAACAGATGTATTATTTAAGAAGTGTGTATCACTCTGGTAGCACCCAATCAGTCCTAGAGGGTGTATTTTTATGATATACTGCATGGGGATTGAACTAATACCATGTGATATGCTCATGTACCAGTACGTCTATTATTGCAATTTCAGCTGTACAATGATTTTTCAACACATGTTTTATGAAGTAACGGCCATTTCTTCAGCGAGACAAAATCAATGGCACATTTTTTATGTAGGTCTTAGTTCTTTTACTGAAGCGCAATATGTACAGGTAGCTAATGAAGGGTCTTGTTGACTGTGTATGTGCTTTATATTCACTAAAGTCAGAAGCCATTTGCTTTCAAAATGTGTCTTTATTAAAGTAGTCTTGCGTCAAATAATGTCTTTCGGTAATATTTCAAGCTTAGACCTTTGCCAAGTGGCTCTGAATGTCACTTGAGGGCTTGACACTCAAATGCCACAATGATTAGACATCCCAGAACAGCAAACTAGCCCTTCATATTTTAATGCTTGAATGTTTTATTGACATGATTATTAAGATTAATTTCTTACAGAAAGAACACGGTTGGGCGACCGACACTATGACCATTAAAAAAAAAAAAAAAAAAGAATACTTCATAAGATGTGGCTCCTTGTCACTCCCTATGGTCACACTTTAAGTGTGATCTTGCCTTTAAATAAACAAATACACACATAGATTAGGTATGTAAAATATAGATAGAGAGACAGACAGGGACAGTATTTGTTTTGCAGAGTAGAAAGTAAGCCTCAGGAAAGCTAATTACATCTCCTTTTTCTCATTCTCTAAAATTCCCCCCCCCGTACACGTACGTTCCTTGTGAAAACTGCAATTCAAATAAACCGATTGCCAAATGACATTATATTATACAAATATAAGAATATATTTACAAAGAACACCTGGATGAATAGATTCCGCAATGAAATTGAAAGTCTCCATTAAAGCACCTAAGGATGTTAGGTTGATGGCAGGTGGTCTAATAAATTTGCTAAACACTGTAGCTAGAATGTTTACACATGCGTCACAAGTGAGGCCCATTTACAGGACAGTGAAGCTGCATGTGCTTTTGCATGTAGCATTAATAATCGGAAAAAAAAACTCACACGCACACGAGCATGAAGTCCAAACTTGCAAGGAGGACGCAAGGAGGATGTCAGCTGTCTGTGTGCTGTGCTCACGCTTGTGCTCGCGCTACCGTGCCTTAAACAAAGTGCTTCCTTGGAGGAAGTCAGCCAGTCATTAAATACGCAGCAACCAATTGAAAAGATGAAAGGGCAGCAACTGTTTACGTCTGCAGAGTGCACAAAAGACGAGACCAGAGCCTCGGAATAAAACAAAATCTGCTTTTGAAAGCTTTTCGCTTTATTATGCATGTTGTTCATTTTCTCCCGCTGGCGTCATTCTTGTCGTGACGCGGTATCTGTTTGAATTTCTTGGACTAGAAAGACACACATTTTCCTGGACTTATGAGGTATTTTCTGAGAGTACAATATTTCCTTTGCCATCATGCCTCCGCTCAACTGCCACCGACCTCGGCTGTTTTCCTGTTCACGGGCTGCAATCACGCGCGGTCCCTTCAGCCACTCGCATGATGTAAATTGCACGCGTAATTATGGACTTGAGTAAGTAGGGCTGTGTCACCTGAGCCGAAAACTGAGGAAATGTAGACTCAAACCACTGTAATTTGCTCATCCCCTGCGTCTGTGTTGAAGTGGTAGAGAAGTGATGCTTTTGCACATCACACAATGTATACTGCTACAAAGGAAGGCAATGATAGCATTGTGTAATCTTCTTGAGTAACAACACGTTTGATTGATTGAAGTGACTGATTGTCAAGGCCAACAAGGTGTCCCTTTTTTGCCTAAACGCGATCAGAAGTACTGATCAACATTTGCGACCGAAATTAATAATGTAATAATCTCAAGCGAGTCACTGTGGGAAAAAGTAAGTCGAGTCGAGTCGCCACCAAATTTCAAGCAAGTCCAAGTCAAGTCAAGTCATTACTTGCTTCAAGCAAGTCGTAAGTGAAGCCCAAAAAATCTTGCTCAATCCCAACAGTGCATTGATATTAAAACATTTTTTCATTGATCATAACAACAAAAAAGTATTGTCTCTAAATATTAAACTAACATTTCCATCTCAAAAAATTTGACAGACAACAAATTAAGATTATGATATGGTTGTATACGCTTAAAATTATTTAGAAGAATTCATGTATTATTTCTTACTGATGTTTGCAAGAGTGTCACACTATGACTGGGTTGACAGGAGAGCCCTAACTGTGACCCCGCTTGCAGTTCCACGTTTTACTGCTGCTAAGTATGGCCAGTGCAGCGGTGGCAGGAGGGCCAAAACAGCCAGTCTTGTTCATGTTAATAAAGATAGTTTGTATGCCTTTTTGTCATTTCCCCCTGCTATCAAAAATGGTATCAGGTATTGAGTGTTTTACTCGATATCTATCTCGAGTTTTAAATTTCGTGACAACCTTAGTGTAAAACCACCAGATTTTAAAATGCAATCGTTTTTTTCAGTGCCAATCTGTTTCCCAAATCTAATTAGTGTGTGTAAAGGGGTGAATGCGAACTTGTAGGTTGTCACTCTTTGAAGTTGTTCCTGCATTCGTTTAAGGAGGCAGTGCCACATCAAATATGCCGAAAATGCTTGCGGCCAGAAAAGTACTCGATGTATAGATGTTTATGCTTAAAAAAACAAGATTACACTCTTCATGGTGTCTGATGGATCGCTGTATTGTCTTCCCAAAAAAATGCATAACCGACATGAAGTTTAGTTGAAATTTGTCCAGCTATTGGTGAGCCAAACTATCTGCTAACCGAGCTTCACAGTTCACACAGCTAGCTTTCCTGTGTCTGACAGATGAAAATAAACATCATAGATATTGTGTGTCTTATTTTCACTTTCTGTCTCTGATAGACTGATCTGACTTGGGCGTGGTGGAAAAGTGTTAGACTGGTGCTGGGCACAAAAATAACGCCCTTAAAGTTCACCTTTCAAGCTTATAGTAGGGGACATTTTATGTTCATTCTGAAATTTCACCCAAAAGTCGTATATCACTAACCATATCATCTTAATGTATATTAATGTGGCTCCACTCAATAAATGTTGAAAAAACAATGCCAAATGTCTAGTTGCTGGTTAGAGAGTGCAAACATTCTCATTGTGAGTATTTAGGTTATTATATTATCTTGCTCAAGGAACACAACACAACTGATATGAACAATAGTAGGTACTGTTTAGCTGTTGGCAATTGATGAGGCATTGACGCATTAGTTGCTGTTCCAAAAGCCCCAATGACTTAGACTTCATGATATATTGTCCACCATGTTTCAGAACATCCCCGGGTGCTATTGATCAAAAACGATCCCAGATGAATTAATGTTGAGGCTTTCTGACTGTGCTGGATTGCGTTCCGGACGTCAGGCCCATTATTCTTTCAATTTGGCCCGCCACGGGTGCCTTTTGCCACACATAACAAATGCGGTCATTTCCTCGCTAATTCAAATCCAGCCTCAGATTGAGCAATTCAGCCGGGTCACCATGAGGCTCTAAAGCTGCACAACCGTGACATTGGTGCCAGAAAGCAATGATGAGAAATGGCACACAGGTGCGGCGCCTGTCACCGATTCCTTCGTTATGTTGCTTTGCCACCATTACGCCTCAAACTGCTTACAATTCAGGACAGAGACGAGGCTTTAAAATGGCAAAGACCACAATGGACAAGTACTCTACAAACCTGAGAGGCCGACTCGTAAAGCAGATATCATTGCTCTAAAATGACATAACAATGCTGACGGAACATGACTCAATAACTCTGGTGGGCTTACGGGTGTATTTTGAGTATAATTGATGGGACATTTTCTGGTCTGTTAGGCTGAAGAAAAATGGTATTAACATGAAACATGGATTTCCAATATGAGCAATGGTGTTGACGGCAGCGAGGAGTTCCCATGCTATTAATTCACAGCAGCAGCCGTCACTGTCGCCTATGGTGCACTGACATTTATGATCCAATGGTCAACCTCGTGCTTAATGTGTATGTGTGTGTGGGTTCGAGTGCGAGCTTGAGTGCATGTCTGTGTTGGGGCCTGACCATTTGACATAATAGGATTTTGTGTTGTTACAGCAACTTCAATCAGCTGTATTGCCATGCCACAAGGGCCCAATTGTGATGAAAATAGTCTTAAGCAGGCCATTGTGGGATCCTTATCTGCTACTGTGGCAACAAATCTATTATAGGTGCAAAGGCTACGCCAGACGAGGACTGTTGTGGCACTGGTAACTAATCACAGCAGTGTGATTAGACAGCCGTATTGTATACATTGCACAGGACTTTGTAGTGCTTCAAAAGCAGATTCTATCTTGTGGCTCTTTTCTCCCTCTCTGCCCTCTTATTCCTTTAACGAGTCTGTTAAGTGGCTCCCGGTCAGGAACAAAACAAAACAAAGCAAAACTAAAAAAAACGAATGAACTGTGGATTGTCCAAGCACTTTATCGGGAGGGCTGCAACCCACTCTGATCGATAGAAGTAACACAAATAACTATAATGATACCTGCAAGATATTGTGTTTCAATGTAGATACCTGCAAAACAGTAGAGCAGTGGAACAGTTGATCTTGTTTACTTCTGTGTTTTAAACGCTTTACTCATACGGTCCATAAAGTGTCGCAACAGTTTATTTCTATAGGCTCAAGGCATTTTATAGCGGAAGTCAACCCAAACATATTTTTTTCAAGAATATGTTCCCAGCAGGTCCACTAGTTGAAACACGGCATTATGATTAATTTTGTGTTTTTGGAATATTTAAGTTAAGCAGCAAAATGCACTCGTTTTTAGCCCTCTCTGGGGGCGGCCATTTTGTCTTCTGTCGATTGAAAATGACATCACAACTGCTCACAACGACCAATCACGGCTGACCTGTTTTCTGAATCTGAGTCAAAATGCACTCGTTTTTAGCCCTCTCCGGGGGCGGCCATTTTGTCTTCTGTCGATTGAAAATGACATCACAACTGCTCACAACGACCAATCACGGCTGACCTGTTTTCTGAATCTGAGTTGTGAGATGAGTGGATTAACACTTATTCCACAACGCAATATTCATCAGAATGCCCTGTTTCAACTAGTGGGCTTGCATAGAACATATTCTTGAAAAAATATTTTTACGTTGACACTATTTTAACAGCTTCAAAAGCATGTTGAGTGAGTACATTGTTACAGACATGATATAATTATACATATGTCATATATTGATCCATCCATTCTCTGTACCGCTTATCATCACTAGGGGCGCGAGCAATATAAAATATACTGAAAAAATGTGTTTTCATACAATAATGATTTTCATTCAACCTTTTTTGTGGTTTAAATTTGCCAAGTGAATGCCCAAGTATCGCAACGAGTGAACTACAAAAGGGTTAACTTCATTAATGTAATGTTGCAAACATAACTACAGGTATTACTTACCTTTGCTTAAATATACATACATAATATAATATACATACATGTAATAATAATGATTTTGCAACACACTCTCATCTCAAATGACCGGAAAAGCTTGTGATGTTTACATTTTATTTTATGTGTATAATTTCATTTAAATGCAATGTGTACTATGTATTTTTTTATGTGTGTTGAACGTAGTGGTTTCCTTTAATAGATTTTAAACTTGACAGCTTTACACCTTTATTCGATCAACACACACTAATGTAATAACTTACATTTAAGTTTATAGCAGTTGTTCTCAATTATTTTTTCTTATGCTCCCCCAGGAAAAATAATATTTTTGCGCCCCGCCTAACTTTCTGCCGTGACTATAAATTGTATCATTTGTCTATGAAATTGTTGTACATGTACCTCTAGAGGAGCTAATACTGCTTGCGCACTCTCTGGCGATGAGAACACCACTGCCACCTACTGTAGTTGATGTGCAATTACACTAGATACTTGTACGGCAAAAAAAAAAAAAAGTTACGCATCATCGCACATATATTCCTGGTGCAGCAAAAACGGAAAATTACAGTTTGACTAGAAACACATTGCACTTTTTAAAATATCACAATTAATAAACATCTTGACAACCTGTCTTTTAGCCTGTGTGTTTTAAGTCCACAGACCTGCATATCGGCATCCAAATTTGAACGTGGCTGGCATTTAAGATCCCAATTCCTCCTGTGGGATGCAACTCATTTTCTGGGGCCAAAGCTTTTAGCAGGGAAAGAGCACTCAGGGCCCTGTAATGATCAGCGCTTATCTTAGCGAGGGCATTGTGCACTTGAATAAGCCATCAGCCGTCATTTGCTTCTGCTGGGAAAAACTCTCCATTCCCATCGCCAAAGCCAAACAAGAAGAGAACCGTCAAAGCGAAATACATCATACGTAGATACTTCAGCATGGTGTACTGTAGGAGAATGTAGAGAGCTTTCAGTTTGGGCTATTCTCGATGGTATTACGGTGAAATATTAGCTGCTCAATAGAGGTAGAGAGTGGTCATCAGCCAAAAGTCACCAATAACTGCTCTACTGTTATAAAAAAACGGCAGCCTCTATACTTGCACTGATAATGGCCCTTCTTCAAAGTAACAAAAATATGTATTTCTATTTATGTATTGTACTCCACACTGACTCAGTGCTGCACACACAGGCCATCCAAAATGCCGCAGATTAAGTAAGTGAGCCAGCTAGCGATGAATAACACCGCTATGGGCATGGCGGCCTGTAGCCAGGTTAATAAAATCCATTTGACCTTAACATGACTTCCTTCGACATATTTCAAACTGGAATTCGTCTTATGGAGCATGCATGTAAGATGTACTTTATCATTACAGATACAATAGTGTATTCCTACAGAGCTGGGCACTTGACCCTTTTTTGCCGTCCTCCGTCCGCGATCTGGGTACCCAACCGGCCTCATCCCTCCGTCCTTATTCATAAAAATTATCGCCCCCCCCCCAACAACAAATATTGTGTTGTATGTATTTATTTTCATCCTGCTTAAGTATTTGTTCCTTTTGGGGTTGGTTTGCTACGGCACATTTCCGGAGCGAAGAAGAAAGAGAGAGAGAGGTGAATTAGAGCGAGGTTGTTCAACTTCAATGAAGACACAAGGAAACACTGTCCTGCTGTGTAAGTTGTTTGAGTAAGGAAGACGCCAGAAGAAGTGCATGAACTTGACTTTGATGCACTCGACGTGCTCGCCTCACTGCGGCAAAGAAAACGTGTTACAGTTTCATTCCAAGTCAGGGGGCGTCGCTTCAAAAAGACAGCGACAACAATGGATATCGTGCCTGCTCCAACAAAGGGACCTAGATGACGCACTTAATTGTATTCCGAAAATGATCTGAAAGGTGGCAGCGAAGGTGGTACGTGCGTGCGTGGCTTTTTTACACACACATGCATGACATAACACCCACGCCGCTATCAAACTAGTTTTCTTCGCAGCAGCAACGAGCTGCGAGGTGGATCCTTTCCTCCGTGGCAACAAATAATTTGCCAGGCCGAGCCAGGGAAACTGTACGTCATCGTAAAATGTGACGTAACGGTCCGATCACGAGAGAGAATGCACACAGCGTCTCGTATACACAGCAACAATTTCTGACGTCTCACAGAACAATGCGTCGGTCACGTGATGCAATTCGGCAGTTGGAGCCCGCGCTGACGCGGGAGTATAAAAGAAGCGTAAAGAAGCCTTTCGCCGGGTAGGTTGAGATGAACTTTGGCCACCTCGCCACCACGTCACACGCATGAGGGCTAATTAGTGGGCCGGACTAAAATCCACCCCCGCCCTTGCTTAGTCCGCACCTTTTTTTCAAACGTGTCACCCCCCCATCCTCCGCCTCAAAAATGGGCGTCTGTCCTGGACGGGGGGACGGAACGTTCCGCCCCCGAGCAACAGTGATCTATAAGGTCATTTTCTAGTCGAAAAAATTCACGTTTCTTATTGTTCTTAATCGTCTAGTCTGATCTACAGCTGCTAGGGTTGGGCACTGGGAACCGGGAACCAAGTGGAACCGCGACTAGCACTTCAGTTCGCCAAGAATCGTTCTGGTTTTAAAATGTCGATGCCACATTTCGATTCCTAATCCGCAGAGATGGGCATCAGCCCTCCGTCCCAGAGTTTCTGTCCTGCATATTGAATCGACCCACGTGGTCCCAGTCGGTCGGAGTCAGCCAACCGGCATCGAGAACGGACTTAACCGATACTGCGTCATATGCAGGTGCCGCACTACTTTGTAGCATTCCTTTAGCTGTGTATGTTCACTACAAACATGAAACAATTTACACTCCAAAACAATGGCTTAATGTTTTGCCTTACAAAGTCAGTATTTTGGTGTCAAAGTTTTTGCAGTCATGGATTTGTTCACTTTGAAGATGTTTTTCCTCCTCGTTACGATCTGCAATGGCACTTTTCAAGTTGGCCGGTTCCTTTCTGCCTCCTTTCACATCAAAAGGAAGGCAAACAAAATATTTGGCTTGCAGGCATCTGCTTTGATGTTGCTCCTGTGCACGCTCATTTGCGCTTTGTTGAATGAGGTTTGAGTGACCAGCAGCTCAAATTGTGTCGTGTTTAGAATGTCAAAGCTCAGGTTGCTCTTCCGCAGCTTTGGTGTGACATCTTTTCGTGTGTCTTGGCTTCTATTTTTCTGATTTCTTTTTTTTTTTGCCCGTTTTGTTAACATTGCATGGCCTGTTATATACAGAGGGTGAATATTGATGAAGGTGTACAATGTGGTGCTGATATGCATTGGTGGAGCTCTGTTTGCTAAGGGTTCTCAAACTGAGCCCTCATAATCCCCACACCAATTAAACGTAACTACCATATCTACCTCAAAATGCCAAAGGAATGACTTAATTTTGGAACATTTCAAACTAAATACTTATCACCTGTTTCATAAAAAGAAGCTTAACCAGACGTAATTGAATTTGATTCAATATTTATCAATCGTTTCTGGCTGATGTGCACTGCTTACACAAACAGCATGGCAGCACATAGAAAGTGGCTAGTTTATAAAAGCACAGTCAGTCAGTGATGCAAACGTATCGATTCGGTCACTACATTTACTTGTACTTTTACGGCCACTCTAGTGACTATTTTTTGGGGAAGAAAAAGAAAAAAAGGCGACTGTAATTGCCACTATGAAACAGAACAGAGTGCAATTAAGTTCACACTGTGTGTAGTGCTCCGGACGTCATGTGACTGATCCCCACGAGCATTGGTTTATGGCATAGGTGTCAAACTCCGGCCCTCGAGGGCATGTTTACCATCTCTCCCTACTGCAACACACCTGATTCCAATGATCAGCTCATCAGCAAGCTCTGCAGGAGCGTGATAACGATCCTGATCGTTTGAATGAGGTGTGTTGCACCAGGGAAGAGACGGAAAACAGGCAGGATAACGGCCTTCGATGATCGGAGTGTGACACCTGCGGTATACGGAGTCATGCTGGCAATACAGTAGCAGTGGCAGGCAAACGATTTACAATATATAGCAGTGATAAAATTAGCGTTTATCATTCAACATTCAATTCACATCGCGTTTTGATGAAAAGGACATTAGATACATGTGCAAGGTGGAAAGGTTGGATATTCCAAATCCATATAAAGCGCCAGGAGTGCTTTTTACAACCATCACGAAGGCAAATAGTCTCACTCCACTGGTGAGTTCTTGTCATCAGAGGCTTGGAGGGTTACAAATTTAGGTTACGGGTGAATTGCAAGGGTTCATCTTAGAGACAAGTACAAAGTATAATGCCACTGGCAGGGCCAACCTTGTTAGTCTCGCCGAGCCAGGTGCTGACTGGTTGGCGATCGGGGAGCACCGTTGGCGGGCGTCGGTTTAGTCCCCAAAACTGCGGCCAATTTTATTTTTTCAATTTCAATGTATTTTTTTCAATACTGTATAATGATTAAAAATCCGAGCTGGATGGGGAGCGGGCAATCAAAACAGAATATGGTTTATAATTTAGATGCTTCAAAGCAAGCACTTTTTGCTCAGATAACAGCTTGGATCCCTTGGATGGATGGATGGTATTTTGTCAGTCAGCTTTATGATGCCGATCGTTATTTATGACCCGCAATGACTTTCAGTTCACAGCTGCGCATTTCCACGAGTTAACAGCTTGAATTTCTTGACCTCTTAAGCGTTTGAGACCATTTGAATTAGAACGTGTTTCCAAACTTTTGATTGGTATATATTGCATGACTTCATATCCTCAAATAAATGCCTCACCTCAAACAGACACATCCGCTTCAGCTCAACATCCCCGAGAAGATCAACTCCATTTCTGAGGGAATTTCAACTTTTGTAACGTTAATTGCCGCTTTGATTCAGGACCCCAACTCCCACGTGTTTGCGATCAATTCATTTTGATATGACTTGATGCATGCCACTGTGTAAGTATAATCATCCCACAGATGCCTTGATCCACGCAACATCCAAAGGATGTAATTACATGGCTTTGAGCACTTACTCACCATCTTGTGACTGTCTTTTGGATTTTGTAAGCGCTTTTATTGCAAACCCACACTACACTAACAGAAGAATTAGATCACTGCAACCTTTAATGTGACTCAGTCAGTGCTGTGAACAATGTTAACGCAACCTTTGCACCTCTGAAACGAACACATTTCTGAGTCATTATTGCGTTTTCATCCTGTTCTTCTGGGCAGTGAGAAAGTGTTCCAGCAGTGTGGTTAAAACACACTGCACTTGCCTTTCCTGCTTGGTAGCAAACTTTTTTTTTTTCACATTTTGTGTGGCTGCCTCACAGTCAAGAGTTTCTGGGTTCAAATCTTGGCTCATATTGTGCAGTGGAGCCGATGTGTCGGTATCCCAGTTTACTCCTGCGTTCCAAAAACATGCAGGTTAGGTTCGTCGAAGACACTAAATAGGTGTGGATATGAGTGTGATTCTTTGTTTGTGTGCATGTGATTGACTGGTAACCGGTCCAGGTTGAACCCTTGTCGCCAGCTCTACTGCCACCCTGAACAGGAGTGGATCATTCTTGGTACACAATGATAACAAAAAATAAATTCCAGATGGTTTTATTCTTCAGAATGATTCTACTTAAAGTGCATGTATGTTTAGCAAATGTTATTTGTAGAACGAGTTACAGGATTGGGCATTAATACACACAACACATTCAGTGGTAAATCAACGTTTTGCTTGCAAATCATGTACATTCACATTATTTGAGAAATGAACTCATAGGAGAGTGTGTCTGGTGGAGAACTAAATGCAAGGCAATGGGGCAGCAACTTTCTTTTTCTGATTTTTCTTGACGGTGCGATTACAAACATGACGGCATTCCGTAAACTAGAAAATGATTTTTTTTTCCCCCCCTCGGGCTTAACGACCTGTGATAAGTCACAGGAGCACATGGCCATGAATAATTAAGAACGGCTGTCAGGATTGGAGTAGTTACTGCGCACCTGCATCGATGACCTCATGAAAGTAGAGTTAAAGATTCATTACTGAACCCTAAAACATGATTATCTTTTAAATCTCTAATCTGGGAATGTTTTGATTTAATTAAATTATGTTTTGCTAATGGACATTATAGATTACATTAGGTGATAACGGCACAATGTCCCTGCCTTTTGCTTGATTATTAATATATATCTCTGGAAAAAAAATGAAGAGCCTGAGAAAGACTAGGCTTTTATGTGTATTTTGCCCATTTTTCATTTTCCATAGATAAATGCTCAAAATGACAATATTTGAATTTCGAATTTGGGAGTGATGTCAGTCAAACAAAAATGTTCTTTTTACTCAAACGTCCAGTATCTATGAACAGCTCTTAATTTATTTGCAGAGCCATATGTATGTTTTCTTCAAAAGTACTCATTAAATGCCATTGCTTCACTTTCTAAAACTTTCTACCATAGTATGTTTTGTAAGCCTAAAATGTAACAGTGTAAGCAACAATAAAGCTTTGAGTCGTGCATTCTGCCATCCAACACTTCTATTTTCAAAGCAGGTGGAAAGACTGATGTATTTATTTTACAATGTATTACAAATGGTAAGTGGTCAATAGCGTGCACTTTTACAGAGCTTTATCTACACCATATGAGATTTATTCTTCACTCTGAAAAGAAAGGTGTCATATCCATAAATACATACAAAGTATAGACGAATAAATAGGTGCATAAATACAGTACATGTATTGGTAAGTGACACGGTGTGTCCTGTGAAGTCCCTCGATGACAGGTGGAGGTGATGTGCACAGCTGAGGTCCACTACAGTTCATGAAGGGCCGGCAGGGGCTGGGCCGTTTCTTTTTTTTTTTTTTCTGTTAGCAGGAGGTGAACGTTTTCCAGAAGAAGTTTTTACAGGGCGCCTTACGGTCACGCTGAGGCAGCGATAGCCTGTTGTAGACGGCCCGCTCCTCCAGGCGCGACTCCAGCGGCTCCTCCAGCTCCTCGGGTGACGTCTCCTCTGGAAGCATGTTGGTGTCCAATGCCCCCTCTAGCAAGCTGGACACCAGCTTCACGATCAGATCTTTGCGCTGTTTACTCAGGTCCTGTCCCTGTAGGAACAGAGTAGCACTATATGTTCATTTCATTTTGCACGTTTTGTTTGTGACAGTAATGACTTTTAACATTTGAAAGAGCAATTTGAACAAGGAATTGTTATTGTACATCTGTCAATCAATCGCTCTGTCTGTCCATTTTGGACACTAAATAATATCCACCCGCACAATATGATAAGTTTCAATTTAAAAGATGCGTCCAAAATGTAGTGTTTTACAGCGATGATTTCTCTGTTTGGGTTGACACCTTCAGAAGTTATTATATGGTAAATATATATTTCCACAATTCTACAATATACAGTCATTTAACAACATATTAATTATTGTGGTTGAACACTGCCTCTAAATATTAGGAACAGCTCTTGGTATAAGGAAATACAGTCATACATTAGTTACAAACATGTTTACTGTATATGTTTATTATACATGTGTATGTTTATATACATATGTACACCTACGTATACATACATAGATGCATTTATACATATATGTACATATATAACACCAGTAAGACTCAATTGTTTTGAATTTGTTTTTCATCTATTTTGACTTGTGTTTGCCTTGAATTAGCTGTACAAATTTGTGTTCATGACTATTTTCTATTACTGTGTAATGCACTTCGAGTCCTCTGTAAAAGCGCCAAACAAATCAACTTCTGCAAACCACAATAATAAACATATTGTCAAATAAACATCTCTTTTGACACTTTAGCAAGTGTCCCTAATGTTGTACGAAGACTCGCCTGATCAAAATTGGTAAATAAAAGAAAAAAGGGCTTTCATCCTCACCCTGTTCAGCCCCTGCATGTGGCTCCTGTCCTCCACAGGAAGCACGGCGGCTGCTCTGACACTGAGCAGAACCCCCATGAAAGCTGCTAACACCAGCAGGATCTGCATGCTGGGACTTTGGAGAGAGCCGCTGGGACCAGCCAGAGATCCAGAGCAGGAGATGATGAAGCAGCGGGAGTGGAAGTAGTATCGGTAAGTAGCTCAGCTGGTGGTCACCAAGATTTGGAAGTCGGAGAGATACTGCTTTTCCTCTGTGCCCCTCACTCTTTTTATATGGCTGTCTGACGCGGAAGGTGGTGGGAGTATGACGGAGTGGCTATGTGTGCGTGAGTTTGGGGGTGTGTGGCTGGGGAAGGGTCAAAGCAGAACAAATGGAAGGAGCGAACAGTTAACCTTCATATTAAGCTGGACGCATTCATGTGGTCCACCTGCAGCAGCAGCCCACATCGCCCCCCCCCCCCCCCCCCCAGCCACCCAAAAATAGAAAAAAAATCTTGGATGGAGAGTGTGCTTTACACCTTTACACAGCCAAACCATTGGTTACAACTCCCCCAAAGCAGCACTCAAACGTATAAATAACCAAGCGACCACAAGCTGACTTGTTGTCAATGATGTGGCACAGCTTCTGATGGGATCTGTGACACCTTCAAATGACAATCGAGTGGTCTAACACGGGACCCGCGGGAAAATGGGGAAAATCTGTCCCGGGGAAACGTTTCAAAAGAACAACGGAGACAATTTTCTTCAGCGAGGAGCTGGAGCTGAGGTTTAACCTAACGCATCAATCTAACAATCCAATTTTCATGTACCGTCATGGACAATGGTGCTCTTACAGGTGCTGACTGTGCTTTGGAAAGAACTTAAACTGCCACAGTCAGCCCCAGTCATATTGCAAATTAGAGTTAAATCAGTAGCAATTGAATACAATTTAGTGTATTTTTATTGCAGTGAATAATAGTCATATCAGAAAACGTTTCCCGGGTAGCAAGTTTATAACCATCTTTGTGAGGCAGCCATCTGCCTTGCCTATTCGAGCAAGGCTGGGAATAGCGAATAAAAAATGATAAACTCTCACTGGTCGACTGGTTAGCACGTCCGCCTCACAGTTCAGAGGTCGTGGGTTCGATCCCGGCCCCGGCCCTCCTGTGTGGAGTTTGCATGTTCTTCCCATGCCTGCGTGGGTTTTCTTCGGGTACTCTGGTTTCCTCCCACATTCCAAAAACATGCATGGTAGGTTAATTGGACAGTCTAAATTATCCCTAGGTATGGATGTGTGTCAATGGTTGTTTGTGTCTGTGTGCCCTGCGATTGGCTGGCAACCAATTCAGGGTGCCCCCGCCTACTGCCCGAAGACAGCTGGGTTAGGCTCCCAGACAGCGACCCTTGTGAGGATTGGATAATGGATGGATTTATACTCTCACTAGAATTGCCAATAGATACCACAAAATGGCGTGAAATGACTCCTTTGGCCTAAATGAAAATCACTCGTCAGCATAATTTCATGCCACCAAAATGCCACAAGATGGAGCACCAAAAGAGCATATAGGTGAGTTTTTCAGGCGGGAACGAAAAAAAAAACCGCAAATATGGGAATTGATGAATGCCGAACTGCAAATATGCATTGGTTCACTGTAGAACAACGATTCTAACCCTGCACTATACAACTTCAACAGTCACATATTACCACTTATAACAGGGATTCGTAACCACTATGCCGCAGCTGTGACAAATTGTCAAATTTGCCCCGGATATGCCATATATTGACTCTAAATAATGTTTCGTTGTACATCTACCCATGCCAGTGATGTATAGTGAAAGGCAGAACAATGAAATGCTCGTCCACGAGATACCAGAGAGGTACATCATGAACCTGCAACCTGCTTGGTTGCCATGGAGAGCATAGACAGGCTTAATTACTAGTGGTCTCCCATCATAATAACAGCTGCGGATATTTTAAGTCACTGCATAATTTCTTACAAAGCCTAACATAAACTCATATAAATAAGATTATTGTTAACTGCTAGTAGGAAGTAATAATGTTTTCTTTCCAAATGTTTGACACAAATCCTTCATCTCCTTAAATATTTGCACATTGCATTATCCTGAACATATTAACTGCTAATATTTAACTATATGGGAATGAGATAAATAATAAAAGTAGTATGTAGTACAGTATGTGATACTTGCACAAAGGCGCCCGCCCACCAGCAATTTATAATGTTTATTTATACATAAACCATATCTTCAATATGAGATACAACACAATTAAGATGTGCAGTTGTGACGTGTGCAGACGAGGCCACTGGCAGGGATCAGAGCTTCCTTCCATTCCAGTCAGTACGTCGTGGTTGGTGTGTAGAAATTGATTCGTTGTGCTTTCAGATCTATTTTTGACGTGTTCGGCTCACTCACTACTTGATCTCTGGATGGCCCCGAGCCAATCCGAAGATTGAACCAGAGTTGAAAAAGCTACACGAAAGGTTTCGGTACCATGCAAGCGACGTCACCATCAGTTCACATGACGTGAATGGCTGTGATTATTACACTTAATAATAATAAATATGATAATAAAATAACCAATAAACACTAAAATTCGTAATGGTGATACCAATGCAGTCTGAATGAATTATGGGTGATGTAACTGCAAGTTATGAATTCCTGTGGCATCATGCTCCATGAAACGTACTAGGGCCACAGTGAAAAAAAAAATAAATAAAAAGACAATGAGATGTACGTTGGGGGGCAGTCGTATTCATACTCATATATGAGAAAAAGTGTTTTTATTTTTATTCAATTAAAGGGATGGTTGGGTCGCGATGGCCATGTTCTCACTAATTAGTTCATTTTATATATTTTTTGATCAGGAAAATGACAAGAGCTGTCATTTTCTATTTTATCACTAAATTTGGGAGAAATTAGGAAATAAGTGACTCCATGAATAACGCCTCTTGTTAATGAGGCAAATGGCCGCACCCCCTACCGTTCTATCCTTGTTCGGTCGGATTCACTGGAGGGACCGATTACAACTCCCCATTGGAAATCATTGTACTTTCATTGCTTATAATGTCCAAAACTGTGATCAATTGGCACCAAAATTTATGTGGACATCCCTACTAATGACCACTTTAACCTATCAAAAGGATTAACCTCTCCGTGGCTGATTTATATGAGGATGAGGAAATGTGGAAGTGAGCAGAGCTACATAGATTTATGCTGGGACGAGCGCACACTGCTTCTTTGCTTGGAAAAAAAAAAAAAACACTGCTTCTTTGCTGAGCACGGTTATGACGGGCGAGGCATTAAACACCAGTCAGGATATTTACAAAGACTGAAGTGGGAATGAGTAGCCGTGCACATTTATTTGGATGAGGAATGGCCACAGTTTTTCCACTGACACGGGCAATTTGGGCACTTTAGTACTGATGTCATTTTTTACATGCGAACCTATAATATAAGTAATGTTAAGATCATCCAAGTGTCACTTTAAGATTTGCATATTTTCAAGGAAAAAAAGTTGTATATTTTGCAGAAAACAGTCATGTTTTCGAGGAATAAATTCCGTTATTTTATTATTTGATTTTATTCATTATTATTATTATTATTACGATTCTTCTTCTTCTTCTTCTTCTTATTATTATTATTATTATTATCATTATTGTTATTATTCTTATTATTCTATTTTTTACAAGATATTCATATATTTTCTTGAAAGAAAGTCTCATCTTTTGCGAATAAAGTCATACATTTTCTAGAAAAATAGTTGCATATTTTGGAGGAAAAGGTAATGTACTGTAAAATCGATAAATGATTGCATATTTTGTCCTAAAAAAAAAACCCAAAACAAACAATCCCTGTATTTTTCATCAATGAAGCAATGTACTTTAGAAAAAAATGTTAAATATTTTCTAGGGCGGAAAAAAGGCATTTTGTTGAAATGGGTCAGATTGAGAAAAAATTATACTTGAGGGGAAAAAAATCTCATGACAAAGCAAAGATTTGCAAGCAAGATTTTTTGAGGGAACGTTTTATCCAACCATCCATCCAACCATCCATTATCTATATCGCTTATCCTCACAAGGGTCACGGGAGTGCTGGAGCCTATCCCAGCAGTCATCGGGCAGTAGGGGTACACCCTGAACTGGTTGCCAGCCAATCGCAGGGCACACAGAGACAAACAAACATACACACCCACCATCAGATTTTGAGTGCCCACTCAACATGCATGTGTTTGGAATGTGGGGGGGAAACCGGAGTACCGGCAGAAAACCCACGCAGGCACAGGGAGAACATGCAAACTCCACACAGGAAGGCCGAGGCCGGATTCGAACCTACGACCTCTGCACTGTGAGGCGGACGTGCGAACCAGTTGAACACCGTGCCACCCGGGAGAGTTTTATATATGGGGAAAAAAATGCCGCCCAGCTGTTTTGAGCTAGCACCATGCTAACTATAGAGTCATGCTGTATCTTAGTAAACCATTCAAACATGCGAACTGTTAGCAATCACAAAAACTTTATCACAGACATTTTATTTTGGAGGGCAAAAACTTAAATATGCTAACCTATCAAGCAATGTTTAGGCTTTCTTTGCAGGATGAGCGAAATGGATGCCTCTTCAAAAAATATGTGTTGGTCTTGTGTGGTTTTCTAAATATCAGGGGTACGTGGCACTACTTGCTCCTTGGCACAAATTACCCCTGAGGATAAGCGGTTCAGAAACGGATGGACATTCATCTGCTTTTATCTATTTTATTTTAGTGACCAGCATCTGTGGTCACTTTTCTGAAGTTCAGCGCTATTCTTGACTGGCTTTGCCTGTCTTGATAATTTTGTCACAAATACATTTCTTTGGGGTTCATTTTCTTTTGTTGAAAATATATTTTTCTACAAATCTATAATCTCTAAGGTCAAAGGATCTCTTCTGAGCTTTGTTTTCGCAATTCTCTGTGCACTTTAGATGACTACTGTCAACTGCAGGCATAGATAGAAATACAATGGAAAAATCAAGTACTACATCTGTAAAAACAACAGAATAAAGCATCAACTTACAGTTCAGTCAAAGAGAAATGCATGAAGTATTTAACGCAGAAAATTTGTGATAAATGTTGAATGGAGACATTCTATCCAACATTCAATAAGAGTCAAACATGAAATATTACTTGGACCAACATCAAATTAAAGGATGCCATCTAGCGTCTGGAACGTGAAAGTGCAATCAAGACAGCAACCCCATCACAGAAATTTAAAATCTGCGTGTTCCCCTTGCGCTCACTTCAGACCACAAGCAGCCTTTGACTACCAAGTATTATAAAAATACTGCTTATATTTACAATGATCTTATTCTGTCCAAATACACTCGAGCCCCTAAAGATGGCTGTACATCCTATGTGGTAGATTTTTGTAACGCCTCTCTACATTTTGGTGGGTTTATTATCCACTGTGGTGAGGCAACACTCATTAAACCTTCCTTGACCAAAACACTTCGCGCACCCTGAACTGTATACAACGTTGATTCAAGAGCTCAGAGAGTGTCTGTCTTTTTATCAGTTGATTGACCCCTCACCCAAAGCAAGCTTCCTTTATTAAGGAATAAACACATGACGTTTAACGTTAACCTAGAAACAAGTATCCATGTATTAGGACTTCTTGATCGAAGCATTTTCTGACATGCTTTGCCCTCTGAGTGTTTCCCCACTTTGAGCCAAGTCACACATCTTTTTTTACAGCAGAAAATACGGAAATGTCACAGAATATATACATATATACACAAATTGGTCCTGTTTAATGGAACACAATCCTATTATTTTGTTCAATGGCAAAAGGTGGACATATAGGTTAATTCTACTGTCTGCCATCTAGTGGAAGTGCACTCATTTGTTCTGCGGTTGCCTTCAATTTATGTCACTAGCATAGATGATCAAAGATGATCATTAAATATTTCCTGCACCCAAACGGATGGCTCATTGGTTGAGAATGAATCACTGACGGCCATGAAACGCACCAATTCCCAAAACTTTGGAAATGGATTGAGCTTTTGTAACCAGAATTACTCATGTGTTGCACATTTCAAAGTCACAACTGTTTTTTAAAACAGATTTATTACAATTAATGAGTTTTATTTAAAAAAAAAAAAAAAAAATTAAGATTCACAGCAACTGGTTTCATGTTAGCTAAACAACCACACTGTAATATAATGGCGTCCCACAACAGTCCAAGCTTCCTACCTTTCGCCAAACATGTAATTGCATAAACCATGAAATGTATAGTTCATCCCAAAGCAGAGCATCAAGCAGTTGTTGGGTTTTTAAAGGGAACATTTTCTACCTGACAGTTAAAAACATACAGAACCATATTCAACAAAGAACCCACAGAGGAGCACTCGATTCCCAATTCGTGAGTATGTGTATGTATGTTCAATGTATGAAGACGGCATGCGCTGACATTCCGATGAGCAAAGCACATTTCCGTTGAAAGTGCAGCGATACATTGCAATTCCATGCAATCATACAATGCAATTTGAACAGTACAGTCCTTGAGGATGAGGTCAGGGGTTGGATGGCGTCATCATCAATTGTTCATGAGACAAGCTCAGAAAGAACATGACTAATGGAACACATGATGGAAATAAACAGTGGTGTGGGGTTTTGGACTGGAAGGATGGAAAGAAACAGGAGGCAACTGCCCCCAACCCACAAATATCTTGAAATCTCGAAGAGGGGGACTGAGCGGCGCTGAGGAGGAGGAGGAGGAGGTGTTATTTGTCAATCTGTGGACTGAGGAGCAGGTGGAGGACAAACACACTGCTCTGCCATGGCCAATCAAGCTTCTTTGAGGACCTGTCAACCACCGTGGAAAGAAAGTAGCAAAGATGGTGGGTTAGACCACAGTTCAACAACCTTATTGAGACAAGACATATTTTACACAAGCGGAAGTCAACCCAAACATTTTTTTACAAGAATATTTCCAATGCAGTACAGATGTCACGATATCTGATATATGAGACATTTCTCTAAAACCTACTGTCATCTTTGGAGTCACCCTTGAAAACCTGACATTTTAGCCACCTACTAAATAATAAATAATTCATGTCTCGGCCCCTGCAGCAGATAGAAACATAAATCCCGCTAAAAATTGAGAGCTTAGACATGTGGCTTTCACGCTGGCACGAGTTTATTCGTCTTTACTGTTTCAATCGAAGATGCAAGTGAAGCACTATTTTTAATTTTAAAAATCGAGTGGTAATTACCATGCTATATATTCTCTTACAACGACGTTGAAATCGTCATTGTCTATCTTAACCATACATCACGTTTGGATGGTTTTGTGGTTTTAAAGTCCGCAAGCGTGTCGTCTATATCACTGCCGTGACCTATAGCAGAGCTACCGCGATCGACGGCATCCGCCTTTACTCCTCGGAAAAATTCCGGATATGCTCCGACAATTCACGACAGCGTCACATGTATATTCTGATGCATTTCATTGGCTTAGAGACCAATTGGATTAAAAAAAGAAAATGACGTGTACGCTCTCCGGCTTTAAAGGGAGAAAGACGCAACAGCGCTCCCAGCTTTAGTGGTAGAAACGCGGTTATGCGCTCCCATTCTTAATGGGTGGAATATGAGAGGACATCTTCAGCACATTGGCCTAATTCTCTCTTTGGTATTTTTTTGCCATGTAAATAGTAAGAAAATGATAAATAAACCCTCCACCCCCCTCAAATGAACACCCACGCTGACCTTTCTTGCAAATTCAGGAAGGATGAATGCTGCTTTGTGAATCTCTGTGTTATAATATTTCAGGTTCATGCTTTCCAGTTCTCCTTTTGACAGTTCTTTCACCGGCTTCTGGAAATGTGTTTCCTGAAATAATTGTTCAAATCAGTTATTGGGAAACAGCAAGCAAGTTTGTATCCTATCCGTGGGCGGGGAGGCTGGACACTCACAGGGTTCTTACTGCAGAGCATGAATCCAATTTGGCCACTGGGATAAGTTGGGATGGTGCCGTAGGCATAGTCCACCACGGGGAACAAGGTTTTGCAGAAGGTTTGCATTTCCTTTATCAGGTCCAAATGCAGCCATTGGCACTCTCCTGCGCACATGACAAGAACAGTCTGGAAAAATAAGCACCAGTGCTTGTGATGTACTTTAGTCAAATATCACGCAAAGGCTGAAACATGAAAAGATACACTTCTACTTGTAATTAGCTCTGCAGTTATCGAAACATGCATGCAGCTAAAAGACTCTTCATACTGTTACGTTTCTTCGGCGTTACAGAACCCAAGCGACTTTATTTGCAGGGGTTGGGTACAAAGCCCTCTAAAATGGTTTATAACTGCCAATATTAATAGTATGAACCAAAAATATACCCTTGATCCAAACTGTATCAATATCATTACAAACTCATCATACATTACCCTTAAAAAGGGAAGTCAACCCAAACCTATTTTTTTTTAGGAATATGTTCCCAGCAGGCCCACTAGTTGAAACATGGCATTTTGATTAATATTGCGATTGCGGAAGATAAGTTAAGCAGCAAAATCCTACCCCTTTTTAGCCATCTCAGGGGGCGGCCATTCTGTCAATCCTGTCGACTGAAAATGACATCACAGTTGCTCGGGGCTCAGCTAACGACCAATCACGGCTCAGCTTCAGAAAACAGGTCAGCTATGATTGGTCGTTACCTAAGCACTGCTCAACTGTGATGTCATTTTCAGTTGACAGAAGTGACAAAATGGCTGCCCCCAACGATGGCTAAAAATGGGTGGATTAACTCTTATTCCTCAATTGCAACATTTATCAGAATGCCTCGATTCAACTATTGAGCCTGCATCGAACATAATTTTGAAAAAAGTATGTTTGGGTTGACTTCCTCTTTAAAAATAAATGGTTGACGGATAATTTAATTTAGAAAAAAACGTTCCGGGAGTGCGAAGATACTGGCATGCATTTTGTAGCTGTGTTCGCCCCTGGTGAAAACTGATGCTTGCTGGGATTCACTGGTATGCAATGTACAGTATCAAGCATAACAGAAGCAGTCAGCACACATTACTGAATGGCTTCACGCTAGATTATTTGGGTTCCTTGGATTCCAGACTATATTTGTCCTCAGTGGGAAGAACATTTAGAGGGACTACGCGTGCAAGAAAAAAAAAGTTGGAAAAAGTCCCAAGAAAAGCATAGCTAACAGTACACACACTACAATTGAGTATAAATTATGTAAACTCATTGATTTTAATCGCTGAGATTTTCCACCATTCACAAAACTTTAATAAGAAGTATTTTTTGTGGTTAAATCATGCATCAGGTGGTGACAGGATGCATACACACACACACACACACACACACACACACACACACACACACACACACACACACACACACACACATTTGGTGTACCAAAGAAATAAGAAAAACAGGAGAATTAAACAAGATGACGTGTACAGTGGAACCCTGTACACTCGTGATTCCGCGCCTGCAGATTCATCTATTTGCATTTTTTCCCCCCCCAATAATATTTCAGAATAGTTTTGTTATTAATCTTTCACTATTCATGCGCCAGCCTGCCGCGAACAGTAGGAGTCCACTGTAAATGCAGTTTGGAAGGCTATTCTGTTTGGGGGGGGAATTGGTTACCATGATCTCAGGAAAATGAGGGTTTCAACGAGGCAAGTTGAAAAGCCATGATAAAGAGCGTATTACAGTGATCTCTCGCTACTTTGCGCTTCAACTTTCGCGCCCTCGGTGCATTGCGGATTTTTCAGAAGCATTCATAAATTAAAAATCAAACAACACAGCCATATTGGGAGCTATATTGCAGAAAGACGCATTGCTTCAAAGATATGAGTTGACTCGGAGGCTTTGTACATACCCGCAGGCACTCATAAAAGGCGGTGACTGGTTCCCAGCGTGAGATCGACCAATGAGAGCACAAGTGGATTTACCGTATTGGCCCGAATATAAGACGGCCCTGATTATAAGACGACCCCCTCTTTTTCAAGACTTAAGTTTGAAAAAAGTTTTTTTGAACACCAAATTAATTTTTATACAGAAACTAATTACCGTACATCTGAAACAAAGGATTAGAACAATATATTTGAGAGAAAATGCATGTTATTTTGCCTCATTCAAATCTTAATATCTGTATATGTAAACTAAAGTGCAATCACATTCGTAAATGAATGGCTTCTGGTTTTTGAAATGCACAATCTATTGTGATCAAACAACAAAATTGCATCAAAGAGAAGTCTAACTGTAACTGTAGTCTTGAAACAAATCTGAATAAGGAAAAACATTGCAATAAAATAATGCAAACTGGTTGAACTTGAGAGTAGCTGAGATCTGTCATGACAGAACATTACTCCTCACAGCCATTATCCGCCGCGCTGTGTGCACGTCACCCTCACGTGACATGGGTTCCCTGTGGCCAGGGAAGCGTTCGCTTCAATGATATCTGGCGCCATCAAGCGTCGTGAATGGGTATAATGTCTAGACCTCGAATATAAAACGACCGCCACTTTTTCAGTCTTATTTCAATGCAAAAAACACCGTCTTATATTCGGGCCATTGCGGTACTTTTTCCACACACTGTACTGTACGTGGGTGCGCATCATCGCAGCCTCTCGCTAGTCTCGCCCACTATTCAAATGTGCCGTTGATTTAGTCAGAGTCAAGCTGGATACTTTCTCATCCGTGTTTGTAATGATGTGTTTACTCAAGTTTTGTTAAAATCGGATAGTACAGTACAACAGCTGTGTTTATAATTCGTGAGCACAGCGCTGCGCGCTCACGGCCGGCCAGCGGCACGGACGACTTAAGACATCTCCAAATAAAGTGTAAAAGCGTTTGTTATACTTTTGTCTTAGGTTGTCTTAAAACGGCTTACCTTAACTACAATCCCGCATTGCATTTTACCCAAAGAACTTTATTGATGTTGTTGTACAAAGATAAAGTTAATGCATGATCCCCCCCAGCGGCCATGCTTCTTCGTTTTTGAAATGAAGTAGGAGGAGGAGAAGAAGAAGAAAAAGCAGGCAAAGAAGAATGAGGGAAGAAGAAGAAGAAGAAGAAGCGGCTGCTTTTACTTTCACTTTTCACGACGGCGACAAGCGTTTTAAATTACACTATGGCATTCTTGTTAAGGTAAGTCAATTTTATGATAAAAATTAAAACTTTAACATAGTTTTTAGTGTCAGGTCATGATCGTCAGCTGCCGTGGTCGGTCGAAGCTAAATTCTGATCACGGCCTGCAAGCTTGGTATTGACATTCTTCATTTTGCATTTTTTATAGTTAAATTGATTGTTTAACAAGTATTTAGAAGTGTGGGAACCATGTCGGGGTTCGCAACAGCGTAAGAGGCGAAAATCCCCCAAAATAAAACTGTACAATACAATAAATATCATATAAAAAAAAAATAATAATCATAAGTCCGACTCTACTTTGCGGGTTTCACTTATCGCGGCGGGTTCTGTCCCCCCATTAACCGCGATGAATGAGGGATCACTGTACTTTTAACAAATTAATTAATTATGACGATATTACTGTGTGCGTCTAAAAGACGATTCAATCGTTACATCTCGATACGTGGGGTGTGATATCATTCAAGGACGGTTACGATTTGAGTCAGTTCGATTCAGTGGGATTACGAGTCTATCCTAAATGGTTTTTGGCTTAGTTCAAGATGGTATGATACAATTAGTTTCTTGTTTACATATTACGATAAAAATGAACTTGTTAGTACTGTCAATGTAGCCTTCAAAAATATATCTCTCCAATAAAAGACAATTCGATACTAGGGGTGTAACGGTTCGGTACGTACCTCGGTATGGGGGTCACGGTTGGGTATGGGTTCGGTACAGCAATAAGTCTCAAATGCATAAGACTAGGTTTTGTTTTTTTAGTTTTAAAAAAACTAGGTTTTTTTGCGAGCAAGTCACAATTGAATTTTCTATAAACCCAAAAACATTCAGTGTTATAAAAGCACAAAATAGAATAAAAACCTGCGCATAAGGGTTGTTCATTAATAATAATAATAATAATAATTAAAAACAGGAACCCCCCCCTTTCTTGTATGAATAGAATGAGGTTGTTGATGAAGTCAGGTAGCACTTGCCAACTAGTAACTTTTAACTTCGTTGTGAGAGTTAGGGCGCAGCAGAGGACAGCTCATGCTCCACCACGGCTCTTGTGCGATTGTATATGACAGGGAGCGCGGTCTTGCTAATATGCGCCCGGAATGGAACATTGTAACAGGGCTCCAGCATGTTTAATCAACGTTTGAAGCCCAGCTGCTCGACTAAAGCATATGGGCGCATAGATGTTGCTATGTATATGCCGATTGCTTCAATAATTATGAATATCGGTGGCACTGTCTGCTTTCACGTCTCCAGGCTGCTTAAAAAGTAGCGGGGATAAGTTGTTGGTGTTGAGCGGGTTTCTTTTTTCTACCCCCGGTAACTGTATCGGGGTGATGTTAGCATGTTTGAAGTGTTACCTGCAACATACCGAACGGAGGTCCAACAATGCCGACACACAGTTCTTGTTCGCTCCGCCGCTCGCAGCTCACCTCCCCCCAAACCCCACCCCCCCCAACAGACGTATTCGTAGTATGACTGCGTGCACCGAACAGTGAAGCCCGTACCGAGACTGTTCGGGACGAATACAAAAACCATTACACCCCAATTCGATACATATCTCAATATATTTTAAAATGGAACGATTTGTTTCGATGCACTCCTTTTAAATCAAAACTGATTTTCTGAGAAAAATCTGTTTTTTGTTGCACTCCGAGAAGAAATGCAGTAAAACGTACCCTGGGAGCAGAGAATTCCGCCGTTAGTCAATGCTGTCTTCATTAGTTGATAGTAACTCTCTTTGAATAAACTCTCGGCAGGGCCTGCAACATGAACACATTAAAAATCATGCAAGAATCAGGCAAATCAAGCCATGGTTACTTGTATAGCCCTTAATCACAAAAGAGTCTTAAATGGGCTTCACAAGTCCACAGTTGACAAATATTAGTGACATCCCCTGGTCTCACCCTCCAAGTGGGCAATGGTGAAGTGACCGCAGACAGGGGCAATCCCCCTTCCAGGATGACCAGGTTTCAATCGATGCAGAGTGGGCAACATTTACACATTACGTGGTGCTACAAAATGTTAAGTAGGACAATGGGGGAGTACATTTAATAAGCTGAAGTACCACAGGAAGACACTTTCTGGGAAGTAGATTCTCCTCAGGACTCCCCCCCCCCGGCACAAACACATTTTGCATGAAGATGTTGATGCGCTTACCAACAGGGTCAGATGAATCAGTAATAATGATGTCGAAGGCATTTTGGTTTTGCTTCATAAACTCGAAGCCATCTCCAACATGGAGGGTGAGCTTTGGACTGAAGAAACCTTTGGCCATGCCTGGGAGGAACTTCTTTGCGACATCAATGACATCCTACACATGAGACAAATGTGGCAGCTGCAGAGAACATACACTACTCACAAAAGGTTAAGAATATTTGACTTCTGGGTGGAGTTTCACTGACCACTTCCTTGTAAGGGCATCCTGTTTGAAGCTTTGCAATGTTGAGGTAATGTTAATGAAATGTTTGGTGTTGTCTCTGGTTCACAAAGTCAAAATGCAAGCAGCATGATGTAGAGGACTATTCAAATAATCACTTGTAATTAAATTGATGGATTACTAAATAAAACAGTGAAATTTGCTGTTCAGCTCCTTCTTGGGGAACAATTTGTGCAAAAAGTACGTATACATTGAAGTGTTGGACATGCATTCACAACTTAAAATCTTACCAATTAAGTTCACCTGTTAAGGTTATATTGCAGTTTAGGTTCAACCTGAAATTTCTCCTGAAAGCCGAATATTCCTAATTTATTGTGAGTTATGCATAATGCGATGAGATTTGAGCACAAATTTGCTGAGTGTTCTTTGCCCTCACCTCGTCGATCTCACAGAGTACCACCGACTCTACCTGCGGATTCTTCACCACTTCCCTCAGCACGCCACCATCACCTCCGCCAATAATGAGAACCTTTATACAGGTGGCACATACTCAGGATTGTCAAAGAAAAATATCCACCCCAAAAAAGTAATAAATAGATATAATTTCTGTTGACGTGAAAATTCTACCTTCTTGGGGCAAGGGTGGCTGTACAGGGGAAGGTTGGCAATCATTTCCTGATACGCAAACTCATCCCTCTCTGTGCACTGGATCACCCCATCCAGCACCAACACGTTGCCGTACGTTTTACTGAAATTAGTAAGATACAAACGCAACAGTCTTACAGAAAGAGGTGCTTTAGACATTTAAAAACTTGGTTAACTCCCACCACCTACACATAGTTTGTACCCAAACTGTTACAGGAATACAACAGTCAATCACAAAGTTGTTAATACGAGAATACCAGTCGTTTTTTTTTTGTTGTTGTTTTTTTAGAAAGGTGCTGCTTTGTTATTTTCGACTACTTCAATAGATACCCCGACTAATGATACTACAGTAATACAAGCACATCGGTAGTGCAGCAGTCGCAGGAGCTAGCAGCGTTAGCATAGGGCAGGAGCAGTAAAGAACACACCTCTTGAACACCAACACGTCTTGAAATTTGGATTTCTTGTGATAGAGGACCTCGTCTACTTGGAGACTAGTTGCTTGGCCGGGCCATAATGTGCACGTCTCCTTAAACCAGCCGTCCCTGATATTGTCCATGCCGGTAGCCCGCGACCTCAGCTAAACGTGTTTATAAACGAGCCAACGTGACACGCGACAACGTTTTGACACTACACCTATACTTGCTGCTTCGCCTCGAAACGAATAGCAGACGCTCGACGTCACGCCGCACAGTTGAGCGATCCAATGGGTTGCGGGGATACGAGGACTCATGCCATAGTTTGCTTGACTTGTCACTATCAGCTCCAATAGGGTATGCGCGGCTTGTGGCTACCTCGACGCTCACCGGGACCTCGATGAGCGGACACTCGAAAAAGGAAGTAGGTCATGGCATCTTTGAGTTTTCAAAATAAAGGTTTTCATTAAAAGTTCCCGTTTGGTCATCTTTATAGCAAAATATAGTCAAATATAAATGTATATTTAAAGAAATATGGTTTTAAATTACAGCAATGAATAAGTTGAAGGAAGGAATACATTAGCTTGTGTTAACTTTTTAATGTAGACCAAAAGGAGTTTGTCAAAATAACCTTGGTCTTTTAAATGTCTATTTATTGTAGGCTGTAATGTTATATTGTTATATTTTACATATTTTTATTATGCTCAGCAGAATTCAACTGGCCTGGCAAGGCTAATTGAACATAATAGACAATATGAACCACATAAATGTCTGTAGACCTGTGGGTTTTTTTCTTTCTGTTTGTGAATGTGACCACTTGGACTGCCCCTAAATGGTGGCCATTTACCCTTAAAATTTGTGACAGTGCAAATAAAAAATTCCTCTACTCATGTAAATGTGTTGTTTTTTTCCCATTAGAATTGTTGATTATTCTTTGCTGCACTGCTTTCTAACATCTTCTGCAAACGTCAGTCTTTTGTCATTCATATTGTGAAAATCAGGCAGTATTCTCGTGCCTCCAAATCTTTAGGAGATTTAAACAAAAGCCTTTAACATTGCATCAGGATAGAGAGCAAGTGTGGACTGAGTAGTATATAAGTGGAGGTTTTCGTCCTGTGTCCAGCGATATTTACTTTGCTACTTGATTTACAGTGTGTACATTTTCTACTACTTTAAATTTCTTGACCACAGTACATTTACTGTTGCCTAAAACAGGGACTGTGCAGGCAACATCAGTGGCCTTTGTAGTCTGGGTGGCTCCATAAAACAGTGTTGTGTACCTTGCGGTCCCACAGACGCAATGACACGTGCCCCATATTTCACCGATCACCACGCTGTGCGTGTGTCTGTTGTTTTTGTTTGATATTTTTTCTTTGTTTGGTGGCGTGTATGTTCTTGCGGTTCCTGCTTGTGACATGAAGTTTACGCTCTCGACGTCTATTGGCTGTCGCCGACGAGAATTGGACCAGGACCACGTGGTCGATTAAATATGCAGGACAGAATGCGCTAGGATTCGACTTCCTAAAGGGGCCCGAAGTCTTGGGCTTGGTGGTCCATCCCTCCACATCTTGATCAACCAAGCTGTCTGGCAATAAGCATTGTCCAGCTGAAGACGCCAATCCTCAGAGTTTGGGAAAATTGTCACAACTTTTGAGTTCTCTCAAAACAGTCTTTCCAGAATTTACCGTAGTTGAAATATATTTTCAAAACAACCAATCCATTTTTATTGCACAACATCACCTTTAATAGTGAACTGCTGTTATGCATATTCACAGGGGAAACATTTCCACAAATGGAAAAAAAAATAAAGTTCAATTTTTGTAATAAAACAAGATAAAATCACAGTGGATGAAAAGAAACATCTATCTTTTGGGCCAGTTGTGGCGAAATCCTCTGTAAAGAATATGAGAAAAAAATGGTTAAGTGACGAGGAAAAAAAATATACATTTACAATGTTACATTTCTTCACCTGTTTGAGCTTCCGGCTAGGTATGACATACTTCTATTTCCAGTCCCTGAATTACTCTTTTTCCCAGCAGCCATTTTCTGTAAAACAAGAAAAAAAATCCACTAAGCACAAGTACACAGTATTATGTATGTATTACCAGGTAAACAATATTTAAAAAAAAAAAACTACCTTTTTCTTCGGGTCATGGGACTGCCTGTTTGGATCGAACTGTGAGTTGTCCTTTGATTTAGTTTCTGTCAAAAAAAGAATACACAATGGATTCAGTACAGTATATATTGAATAGAATAATCCTGTATAAAAGTATTATCATTTTTAATATCATGCAATAAAAGCACCATACCAGAAAACACTTTGAGGTCTGATTGACTGTAGTCAAAAGGCTTGAAGCTCTCTTGAGGAGGAGCTTTGGGCTTTTTCTTCTCTGCAGATTTCAGTTTCTTATTCGGCTTGGGAGTCGACTCTCCTGGCTCACTGGGGACCCTCTCACGTTTCTTTCCCTCTGCTTTTGCACATTCCTGATCAAATGGGTGAACCAATGTTATAATCATGACAGGTATGGATGAAAGCCAAAGTACAGTGGAACCTCGACTTACTAACGCCTCTGTTTACGAACAATTCGAGTTACGCACAAAACTTTCATAGAAGAAAATAAAAAAAGAAGAGAAAATGACCTCTAGTTACGTACTATTTTCTATACACGCACAATCTTGGCATGGACTAATGCAAGGGTGCCCAAGAGCCCCTATCTAGCCTGTTTTACATGTTTCCCTCCTGCAACACACCTGATTCAAATGATCAGCTCAACAGCAAGCTTTGCAGAATCCTGTTAATGATCCTCATTATTTGAATCAAGTGTGTTGGAGGAGGGAAACACGTAAAACCGGCTGGATAGGGGCTCTCGAGGACTGGACTTGGGCACCCCTGGACTTGCGGATGGCTCCATGCTTCTCGGGCTGCGTAAGCATTCACATGCATAACGCATTGCTGTAAACTAAAAAAAATAGTTGTTTCACTCCGTGGCGGAAGGCGGAAAGCCGTTAGATATGTATGCAGAAGTTCCGCCTTGGCATCCTCTGTCATCCAATCACAAATGATTGAGGCGGGAGCCTAATAAGTCTGGAAATAATGTTAGTTTCATCAGAATATACTATCTACATTACACTATGTAAGTTTTTTGAATTAGCATCTGTTTAAGTAACAAACAGTTAATGTTGGTGTAATCACAACAAAATAGACGTCCACGTGTGATGTCGTGAGGCAGACCACCAACATGTATTGATACATTTACCCAATCACAGATGTCACAAGCAGCCGCGCCCACCCCAAAGAAGCGCTGCTTCTCTAAATAGAAAACACTCACTGGTGATAAACGTGAGCAAGACAATAAAAAAAATATATAAAAACAACCAAAATAAATACGTAGTGAGTTCATCTTGTAAATGACAATGTGACATCACACTTCATGATTTTTTTGGGGGGGACAGAAAATGATTCCCTGGATTGGTATGCCAAACTCAACTAATGAATGGGAAAAGAAATAGACATAATGGAAAACAAAAGCAAAACTTGAAGCGGAATTCCTCCATGTTATTATGGAAGACTATTTTTCAATGTAGGAGCTGTAGTCTTCCTCCCCTTTTTCCTCTTTATAGTTAAAGCTAATGAGCAAAACATGATGTTTTGTGTTTTCACTCATTTCTGTGTTGTATAGATTTTTAAACACACAATAGTAAAAAAAATAAAAATAAATAAAATAAATAAAAATAGAAAAAAGGTAAGTATAATTAAGTTTGGGGGCTGGAACAGATTCATTGCATTTCAGTTCATTTTAGTCATGATTTCTGATCATTTGAGGTTAAAAATAGGCTCACGGAACCAATTAAGTTCGTAACTTGAGGTTGCACTGTACTTGGTAAACCGACAGGCCTTTACAGTGCACATATTATAATGCACAATTCCCCTAATTAATGACCATATACACGTCACTACACTGTACACACAGTGCTACTGAGAGCAGGTTTTCCCATGACATCTCTTTTAGTGAATGGTTCAGCGGGTAGTACATTTACACCAACGCTACCGCAGAATATGTATGTGTGTAAGCGATTGATGGCTCAGTGCTCACAGAGTAATGGATGACTGCACTGCAGACTGAAGGTGCATCCAAGGCCTTTCTATAAGCATTTAGGAGGAACCAAAAAGGAAAAAAACAGGGAAAAAAAACTTGACGAGCATTAGCTAAGGGGGCAACATGGCTCAGTGGTAGAGTGGTCAGTCTCCCAACCCAGATGTTGCGGGTTCCATCCCCCGGCCATTGTGATCATGTCGAAGTATCCTTGAGCAAGTTGCTGAACCTCCAGTTGCTCCTGATCAGTAGGTAGATGAGGTACAGTGTGAAGCGCTTTAAGTACCAAATGCAGAAAAGCGCTATATAATATAATGCGACATACTGTTTTTTAAATTTTTTTTTGCCCACAAAAATGAAGGAAATTTGGCTAATTTCTTGCAGCACCTCTTACGGCATGCTACTGTGCCACTGCACGTTGATTGGGAATCGCTGCTCTACGAAAACCTTGTTTGACAAGTGACAGACATGTCTCTTTGCCCCCACCTGAGCGTTCTTCTCCAGACACATCAGGTGACAGGCACATGGCAAGAAAAAGTTCACCTTTGTGAGTCATCAAATGTATTAGCAGGCATTCAAGCAAGCCATGTGTCAGGAAAATGGTGGGGAAGTTTAGAAAGCGTTCTAAACGGTGTCCCTTCAGTGGAACTGAATAGATAAAGAACAAGAGAGAAAAGTACTCACGGCGGCTTGCTGTCGCACGGTGGCCACATTCTGCAGGGACTCTTTGTAGCTTTCTTTAGCCTTCTGTCTTTCCTCTGATGAAAACAACAATAGAATGTCATTTAGCTTACGATGAGTAGCATTAAATGTGGATTCTTTGTGGAAACTATTCTTAGCTATCTGCTGAAAAACTCGCCTATTTGTTTTTGTGCTCTTCAACGAACTACGATGCCCTCACAAGCTCTCAAATTGTCAAGCAAGTAAGTAGAGGTGATACAATGGAACAGAGATGAAGGCTATGTTCACACTGCTTCTGATTTCAGATTTTTATTCTGATGTTCGACACATACCTGATTTTTTCATGCGGTGTAAATAGTACAATCATGATTTTTTTTCATATCCGACCTGGGCCTCTTTCGTATGTGGGTATAAATCTGATGTGCACAATTCATCTGCATTATGAACACCCACCCGTACACATCCGACATATATGTCAACAAAAGAGCGCGGGCACGCAAGATTGCTTGGGCTGGACGATCGTCCATGAATCTGCAAAGTTGTTTTGAGTAACAATGTTGTCTTTATATATGACTTGAATTTAATCCCACTTCAAACATGAAGCAAACAGATGATATATGAGGTGGTCATCATAAATCAGCCATGCAGATGATTCCTTTATTATACGTTGTAATGACATGATGTCATCTTTTGTAGACGCAACCATGAAATGAAGAGATCGAAAAGCGTTGCTTTATTTCCCCAAAATATTTCTGCCTCCTCCTGCATCGCCCCTCTGTCAATATGAGGCAATAAAAAGATGAGCCCTTAACACGCTTGACCATATTTACTTCAAACACTGCCACCGTTTTGTTTTTTGGTACACGCCACTCAACATTGTGCTTTAGGCGCATGCATGTCACATCACTGACACGTTCGGCTTATGTCAGAAGTTGCATTTGTTTTTGTAATGTGAATGAGTACATAAAAAGATTGGATTTCACAAACACTGCAATGTGAAAACATAGCCTAAAATCTTTGTAGATATGTTAGGGAGGAGCTAAGTTTAGCCTGGGTTGTATGTGGAAGTTACTGAGTCTTCACTGCGTGTTCATGTACTTGTCTAGTTTCGGTGTGTATTAAAAAACAAAAACAAAACTACATTACATGTTATGCCCACATTTTAATAGGCCAATTGGTCACATTTTATCCACAATTCAGGACCTTTTATGCGCCCTGCATATTCCACTACGTTACCTGCTGCCTTCTTTGCTTGCTGCTTTGCTTCCTCCTTGGCTTTCTTTGCAGACTCCAGCTCCCTCTGCTGCTGTTCCATACTCCGCAGCTTCCATCTTTTACTGATCTGAAAAACGAGACAGTTTGTTTAGCTTTTATTCCCGCCACCCACCCCTTCTTTTTTTTTTTTTTTAAATATTGCTGCAGAGCTTTTTGCTGTACCTCAAATATCTTAGAAGAAGGGTCTAACTTTGCATTCTCATTGACATGCACACCACTGGAAGGCAAGTACTGAAATCACAAAAGAACAACGAAATATTGTGCCTCGGTTTAGATCAGGGGTGCTCAAGTCCAGTCCTCAAGAGCCCCTATTTTAGATGGCACCCTCCTCCAACACACCTGACTCAAAAGCTCAGCTCATCAGCAGGCTTTGCAGAAGCCTGATAACGATCATGATCATTCGAATCAGGTGTTTTGGAGGAGCCAGACATCCAAAAGAGGCTGGATAGGGGCTTTTGAGGACCGGACTTGGGCACTCCTGGTTTGAGATAGTGCTGTATACACATCATTCTTCAGGGCTGGTGTCTGGCTCATAGCTCTTACCATCCTAAAAGGGTTTTCAAAGGACTCAATAATTCGTCTAGCTTTCATTTGAGCCACAGGAAGGGACTCTTGGCTTTCTTTTGTTTCTGGCTCCTAAAGAAAGAAAAATACTTGTCAAGCCAGCTGCCTTTGCTTCATATTAAAACATTTTGAGTAAAGCGTAAGGGTACCTCAAACAGTGTAATTTTGGCAGATGCCACAAGACGACTTATTTTCTCAACATCGTCGGATTTGTGGTCATCATCAGAGAAGAGCACTCCTCGTTTAACAGGCAGTTCTGAGGAGGGAACAGAATTGAGAGATTCATGGCTCAAGTCATGGAGTGATTCTCAAAGCGTAATAAGCAGTCTCCCTTTGTTGGTTCACAAAAGCATTTCTGAACAAGTACACTTGAGTAATTATCACTTTTAGGTTTAAAACATTTGCCACTAATCTTGAAGAGGTGTTTGTTTTCAATCATTTATTTCGGTGCAATGTCTTTTAAATTTGTATGTGGAATACAACTGAATTGAAGCATTACGTATTTTTTTTCATTTGCCTATAACACAGTGTTTACGTTCAAAATGCATTACCTTACATTGGCTTACTATATACTAAGTATACTTTTTAGGAATGTAACCTCTAATACTTTTGATAAACACTTAGGTCTACTACACTAGTGTATTTTAAATATCATTGTGGTAAAATGTGGCCTTCGGGTGAAGTTTTTCCATGTCGGCATGGCATTTTTTTTTTTTGCTTGACTTCTTAGTGGGGCGTTAGTGTTGCATTATCGCAAAAGGTTTTGTTGTTCTAATTAAAGAAAACAAGGTGGAAGTGGTTAGTACTTGTGCTCGACAGTTGAAAGGCACAGTGTTCGAATCTCAGCTCAAGCTTTCATGCGTGGAGTGATTTTTTTTCCCTGCGCTTGTTGGGATTTCCACAGGTACTCTAACTTGTTCCCACATCCACCTCCCAAAAAATGTTACATTAGCTGAAGACGAAATGTTCCAGAGGTGTGGATGTGTGATTGACTTGCAACCAGTCAGCTGGTACAGGCTCCAGCTCACCTGTAATCTTAAGGAGGACACGCAGGATAGAAAGAGGATTTTTGTTTTTATTGTTTATTAATCTTAATATTCAAGGGTGATATTGACTCATCAATCTCTCTTTTTTTGCTAGTGTGCCTTTTGTGCCAATGACTTTTTTTTAGACCTCTTTTGGCTGATATGGCCTTAGGATAAGGGCTTTGTTTCATGGTCAAACCGTTGCTTCATCACAGTCTGCTAACTTAATGTTTATAACAATACGGCTCACCATCAGCAGAAAAGCGAGGTTCAGTGCACTCGGGGACCCTGGATGTATCGTGAGGACCAAACAATGTAACCTCTGGCTGAAAAATTAACAACAAACTCATCATTCTAAATATTCAGCATCCGCGACAGGCAAATAGCTCTATTTTGACGGACAGGTTTCTCACCTTCTTTATTGCTGTCAGTCCTTTTGTTTTTTGCATTGTAATTTCAGCCTGTGTGCGGAAACTCAAAGTGGTGAAAAACACAAACGGGGCAAGAGTTGAAGGGGTAGAGTTCTTCTTACCTTGAGCAGAGGCATTTCTCGCGCCTCCTGCACTAACAAATGGAGCTCATTGACCTGCTGCCTCACCAGCGGGGGGACGGGGTTGCAGCAGGCAATGATGCCCTGAGGCTCTCTGGGTAGAAAATAACCAAACACTGTGCTGAGTTTATGAATAAAACACAAAAGTCAGGCACGAAGTGGCCAGAATTGACTGAACAAATGAATCATTGTTCAAGCGGGAGACTGAGTCAACTTACTTGGGCAGCTCCTCAGATATCTTGATCATCATGTGGGTGGGCAGGACATATCTACAAAAAAACATCAACTGTGTTCAGAACAGTACACTGAGATTTTCACTGAACACGTGGGCTGTGAAAACCTGTCTGAAACAGTTGAGCTCCATCTCCAAACACCCTACCCGGTGCTTTCATCTTCCTGCCGAGCCAGCTTGTCCCTCCAGGCGAACAGTAGTCTGAAGGCAGTGAGCTGTTGGGTGTTAAAAGACCTTTTCTGCTTCCTCTGCACCTCCAGATAGGATTCCTCTGTGAATATTGGCTTTGCATATTTCTGCGTGGGAGATGGAACACAGTGAGAATTAAGAGAAATATTAGAAAGAGAAAACAAGGTGTAAACAAGACAACATTGGAGTGGCATTTCAATCTCCGGGGTGCAACGGGTCAAAGTTGTACAAACTTTCAGGGAAACGTCTTTGCTCCTGTTCCAGACACTCTGCAGCAGACCAGTCTGGCCCTGGTTGAAGTCCAAGAGCTGCGCCTTCATACAGTCGTAGATGTAAAGGAGATAGTGGGTGTCACTGCGAGCATAGTGTGTCATCTCATCTGGCAGGGGCCTACGGAGTCAAGTTAGTGGTTTGATCTTAATGCAACTACAACAACCGCAGATTAAGATCCAACTGAAAACGGCACGATACCGGATCCTCCAATCGGCAAGCTGATAGCGTTTATCTGATTCCACGCTGCAGTAGTGCTTGAGCAGGTGGTCAAGCGAATGTCTGGCCAGGTTTAACACTCGGCTGGCCTGGTGCGTGTCAAACAAGTTGACCACATACAAGCCGAAGTCCCTCTGGAGCCACTCAATGTCCGAGTCTGCTCCATGAAACACCTGATGGCCGTACAGGGAATGAAAACTGTTTCAGATTGGGTTGCATTCAATAAACACAGACATACACACACACTTTTTACACAGTGGAAATATTCAGTACCATCAGTTTCAAAAGATATTTGCCACTTAGGGTGAGCTGAATCTCAAATAGTGATAGAGATAATCCTGAGATAATAGTAAGGCAGAAGTAAATACAGTGGTACCTCTACTTACAAACGTCTCTTCATACCAAATTTTCAAGTTACGAAACACCTCGACAGGAAAATATTGCCTCTTGTCACGAAAGAAATTTCAGGATACGAAAGGTAAAAAATACAGTATGGGCTGCTACTCGCAGCTCCAGTTACCTGAACGCAACATACTCATAGCTGCTCTGCCATTGGCTATTACCTAGCATCTTCCTGGCACCCCATTGGCTAAGAGGGACCTCTACCATATGTGTCTGTGTGTGTAGATAGACAGGTAGATAGATATATATGTGAAAGATATGTCTTCGCAGCGTCCTCGTCATTCGCCCCTCGGGCCATGAGCTGTTCCGATAGTTTGACGTGAATTAGAAACGAGGAAAAGAAAAAAAAAGGAGAAAATCGTTTTTTTTTGTCCAAACAAAGCAAGAGATTAATAGGAAAGTATGAAAAGGGGATGCGTTTGGTCGATTTCGCCAAAGAATCTGACCGTAATGTATCGACAGTCGCCACGTTATTAAATCAGTTCTTTACAAAACGCCAGGCAAAAAAAGCTTCTGAGAGAGAACATGAACCAAAGAGGGCAAAAAGCGATGAGGACAGCAATTAAAAGGTAAACGACCATCATTTTTAGTCTTTCTCTATTCTTTGTTTTTTACATTATGCACAACTCTCATTTATTGTGCAATAATCTAATTGTAACATGTATTTGTTACATTGTTTTGATGCATTTTTTATGCTATATAAAACATTTATGTCTGAATATTGGGGGGCTTGGAACGGATTAGGGCATTTACATTGAAAACGCGTCTCTACTTACAACATTTTCTACTTCAGAAATTTCTTCCAGAACCAATGAATTTCGTAAGTAGAGGTACCACTGTAATATGATTATTATGAAGTACTGGCAAAGCGTCACTTAGGTGAATCTTCACTCTTTGAAAAGCAAAGGTGCAAATGCAACACCATAATAAAACAATTAGCGAAGTAGCTGCAATACCTTGACTGCAGAAGGGTTGGTGAAGGCCTCATTCAGGATGTACATCTCACTGCGGAGCTCCAAAGTGTCAATGATGAAGTCCTGCTCTCTGGTGGATATCTGCATCAGACAGGTGACTCCCAGGAAGCTCCTGTATGAATGGTGCTGTCATGGTGTTCAGGATATGTCAGTTGGCAACTGGCAGCTATACCAGGCATCAATTTTGTGTGGAATTGGAATTCTACATACCTCAAGGTCCACTGCAAATTCGGGCACCTCGTTTAGCTTCTCATTCAGAGCCACCAGATCCTCCAGTGTCTCAATAAAGGAGCAGTTTGTCTCTTCTATTGGTTTGTACATCTACAAATGTAGACAGATGTAGTTGAGACCACACTCGCAGTAAGATTACAAGGACACACACTTAATTAAAAGCATATTTCCCCCAATTCACACAAGTGGAATATTAAACAAATGTGTGTTTACTAGGGCTGTAACGATATCCAAACTTTACATATACACACACATTTTTTAAACGTCCAGTTCACAAAATGTGCGCGTAGACCAAAGGTCAGAATTAAGGTTGGGCGATAATTCAACATCAATTTTTATCGCGATAGACATGTGATCGATAGCAATTGAAAATGCCTTTGATAAAATGTTGTATGGGGGAAAAAAAAATCAGGATGCACACCCCGACCGTGGCACCGTCGCAGGCAGCGTGCTGCCCAGCCTCCTCCAAACACAAAGAAGCAGTTAAACCAACGAAGAAGAAGAATTCAAACCAACGAAGAAACTTCATTCAAATAAATGACCAGTTAACTCAGGCCACTCTTAAAATAAGATGATATTATGCGGACTAACTCAAATAAATGCCTCCGGACTTGGTGACGTGGTTTATAAATTCCCTGTCTTTGACGTGCTAACGCCAGTGCAAATCAAGTGCGGCTTATAGCCCAGAAAATGTGGTATTAGTTCACTTACACTTACATTGTATGAACACTGAACGAAGGCTAAAGGAACTGTCAACGGTACTGCTTTGGAGTAGCATCGAATAAATCTATCTAATCTTAAATAAGCATTTAGAGCGCACTGGTGGAAGTGCAACTCTGCACATTACACTACATTACAATGTACTAGTTTAGTCAAAAGTATCAATACTTTGAAAAGTATTAATACTTACACGTCGTATCCAAATACAATATAACAGGAAGTCCTCATTTTACGAACGAGTTCCGTTTCTACACTGGCGAACTTCCGCATATGTCGGATTTCACCGTTAGTCGAAATTTACGTCAAAATACTTTGTATACCAAAAAGATATAGGTCACACAGAGACGGCAGCATAATGTCGCCGTTAATGTATAACATTAACATAAAACATTCAGAATCAAACCTATGTAAATATACGCAGTAACATGTATATACACACCAACATACATGTCAAGAAACACTCATTTTAGCCTGTACATAGTACAGAGGAAAAAATACTGTAGGTGACAGTGCTGCAGTGAAATATAAGGAACAGCATTGGATAAAAATAAAGACACAGTAGTGGGGAATGTTGAGCATTGCACAATATAAGCTCAGGTGCAGGACTCCACGATTGCACTAATGTCTGCCAGTTTGTAGAGACTACCCAATGTTCTTGTTAAACAGTCTGACAGCAGCAGGCAAGAAGGAGCGGCGGAATCTCTCCTTTGCACAGAGAGGGTCTAACAGTCTGTCACTGAAGGAGCTGTGGAGTGTTGTTAGAGTGCCCTGGAGGGGGTGGGCCGGGTTGTCCAGCATTGATTACAGTTTAGCCATCATCCTCCTATCCCCCACTGAGTTCACCGAGTCCAGGGAGCAGCCCAGGACAGAGCCCGGCCCTCTTGACCAGTTTGTCCGGCCTCTTCTCGCCCCGAGCCGAGACGCCGCCTGCCCACGAGACCACTCCCTGGAAAATGACCGATGCAACCACTGAGTCATAAAAGTTCCTGAGGAGTGTCCTCTGAACCCCAAAGGACCTCAGTCTTCTGAGTAGGAAGAGTCTGCTATGACTCTTCCTATAGAGGGCGTCTGTGTTGTCGCTCCAGTCCAGTTTATTGTTCAGATGGACACCCAGCAATCCGATCACCCGCAGCTCATGCGGTGTGCTTTGTGTACTTTGCGTCTTGCAATATATGCCATGAAAAGGTACCTCGCGGGGGGAGCATGGCCACAAGTTTCAACACAACCAACTTAATCTGACATTTGAAGAACAAACAATTGGGAGACTATGGTGAGTTTACAAGGCTCACTAGATTGAAGCAGCAGCAACAATGAAACGGCAGCTAACGCAGTTTGACCAACTCAAACCCACATCAGCGCGACAGGCAAAAGGCAACGCAAATAACCAGAAAAATAATGAAATTTATCGGACTTGATGACCAACCATTCTCAGTGGTGGAAGACACCGGATTCCACCGTCTGCTCGCCCACTTCGAGCCTCGCTAGCTACGTGCTACCAGGACGCAAATACTTCAGAGACGTAGCTCCAACAGAGAGTGTATTGTCGCATCGAAGGTTTCCCCAAAAAAGGCCTATTATCCTGTTTTAAGTTTTACAAGTGTTAAATGGAGCTTGGAAGTCAATCCTGTGTCGATTTTGAGTCTAACAAGGGAGTTTTACTGCTCGCGTATGGCTTTTAATGACAATGTTCGAACGGGGCATATGTATTCCAAAGTGTGTTATGCATGATGCGTTACTTTTTTCTCGTTGACAAATGCACAAGATAGTTTGTCTATGCACAAGACAAGAAACCAAGTTCCTGAGTCGTTTCGATTTAGGAACTCATTGAATAGTTTATTCGAGTGAAGCCTGCATGTGACTACCTTTTCTCCTTTGATTATATTCTGAACCATGCAATGTTTATTTATTTGACTTTTTTCATAATTAAGTCTTTTGAGACTGCTGATTCTTTTGATCTGTTAAAAACTCTGTTACTAAAAGCTGGTTTTTAATTATCTTTGTGACTGAGTAATTGTTGTATTGTGCCAGCAACGGTTTTGTATTTCTTCATGCTTTTGAAAATATATAGAGATTTTTGTCAAAATTACGGCAATAATATGGCTGTCTTTATTTTCAGATAATATTGCATAATAGCAGTCACCATAAATAAATGGAAAGATATACAGATATTCCATGTGATCGGAATCGGTATCGGCCGATCTCACTCATGCATGATCGGTATCGGTGTCATAAAACCTGATCGGAACATCCCTAGAAAATACATTAAAATAAAAAGCACAAGATGCTGTATTTAGCATTACTGCTGAGAGGTGGGTGGAGAAGAAGAGGAGGGCGAAAAAGGCAAAGATACTGCCGGCGTGCAAACAGACACGATCGAGACACTGCGCATGCTCAACCGCAAGGAATGCTGGTCTTTGTAGTGCAGGAAGTGATTGTATGCAGAAGTGTGTTATTTTGTGCGCAACCCACCGCAAATACACAAGCACAGGTAAACAAGCTCAGAGACGAAGCACAAAAGCACACTTTTGGAGTGAGGAGGAAACCGGCTGCTTCAGTGCTGTGGTGAGTGACATGAATATCAAGTGTTTTGTTGACAGTTGAAAGTAGAGGTGGGAATCTTTGGGCACTTCACGATTCGATTCCGATTCAGGGACTACGATTCGATTATAAAACGATTATTGAGGCATCTTTAATTTAGCTGTTTTGACTTGTTAACTTTTTCACAACACACATTTTTTATCTCACTGAGTAAAGGTTCGCGTGCAATTTTTTTAAAGCATTCTTTGTAAGAAGAAACAAGAGATATTAATTCATTTCCATTATATTTTATTAAACTGATGGAAATGTGTGTAAACTGGAAAGTTAAAACGTTTGTGCAATGTTGTAATCAATAAATATTGACAAAATAAATTGTTATACCAGAATAAATAGCAGCGTTTTGTAAAAACAAAACAACAACTTCTGTTGAGGCTCTTAAAATTAGATCAATGAACACAAAAATTACTAATTAATTACAAATGTGCATGTACTTCAGTACCAGCAGCTCGAAAAAGTGCTTGGCTGATTTTAAATGTATGTAAACATGAAATGGTTTCCCTGAGTTACAAATAAAATACTCCTTCTGTATCCGCAGCTCAGCAGTACATTCAATATTTAACAAAATAAAAACGCTGTCCTGAGTTGCATAAATGTATATTTCTGTAACATTTCAGCATTTCAATTGAACGAAGTCACCCAGCTCGGAGGTGACAATCATTTTAGCGGCATTATCTGTAACTAAAACGTCGTCTTTCTTTGCGATGTTCCATTCATTTAGGGCACTGCTTAGCAGCTCAGCCACATTAGCACCTGTGTGTCTTTCATTCATTGCTCTTGTTTGCAGGACATATGACCTGAGCTTCCACGCAGCGGTGACGAAATGCACAGTTAGAGTAACAAATGATTCTGTGGTGTCAGACGTCTACGCATCACATGTAACTGCAATTGTATTTGCCTTTGACAGCGCGGCCATGACTTCTGTTTTGGTTTAGTTGTAGAGCGTCAGCATTGCCGTGTCAGTAAAAGTAGCGCCGACGGTGTACCTTTGCTACAATGTATGTAGCAGTGCTCGAAATCCCTCATTTTCCACAAAGGAATATGGACGCAAATAATTGGAAATAAATGCTAAACAGCTTACAATTTTCCCCCACCTCTAGTTGAAAGTAACACGCGGAAATGATGTCCATTTGAGTCATGACACCGTGCGTCATCGTACACAGTGGGTTATTCAAAGGCCGAAGCAAATCTGTCCTCTCATTCATGTAAACGGGTTATTACGAATGTTCCAGAAATTGGAATTTTGACCTTAACCCCAAATATTGTCTGCATGTAAAGGTAGTCACTGTGGTGCTGGGGACAAAATGGCTGAGGGGGCACAGACGGCGTGAAGTTGAAACGTCCTAGGTCGTGTACGTTGTAGTTTGAGGACTTCCTGTAATATGTCATGGTATCGATTCTATGGTGTGCGTGCCTGCAGCGTCCATCGCGCCCACTCTGCAAACCTACCCAGCAGATAGCCTCCAGAGAGCACTCACTGCAAGCCAGTTCTATGTTTTATTGCTGCTATGTATGGCCAGTGCTTTACATTGATCCTTTTTTTTTTTTTTTTTAACTTTTTCATAGTTGACCTATTAAAGAGGCCTTCTGGTTACTATTGCAATTGTGGAATATCAGATACTTAGAGGAGAATCACTGTTACAAAGACGGAGCTTTACGTAGTTTTAAATTAGAAAGTTGCTCGACAGCTCATTGGAAAAATCCAAAATAATTTGCGCACTTCGCAAAGCCGAATTCAAATACCATATTAGTTGTATGTCTTTGGTGTATCGTTCAACAGTTGTATTTTACAGGAAAATAATCGTATTCAAGGATGAAAGGCAAGCACGACGAAACATCGACATGTAAAATGTTTGTTGGTTTTGTCTTAAGTTTGTCTTAAAACATCTTAGCTTAATTAGAATACCGCGTTGCATTTTATCCAAAGGACCTTGTTAATGTTATTGTGCAAAGAGAAAGTTAAGCCATGATTAATTAAGGCAACTGTGCTGTTTCTTCATTTTAAAAGAAGAAAGAGAGAAGAAGACAGCAAGGAAGAAGAAGGAGGAAACAAAGAAGAAGCGGCAACAACAGCAGCAGAAGTAATGACACTTTCGCTTTGCACAACAATGACGACAAGCGTTGTGCATTACACCAGGATTGAACCTTTGGATAAAATGAACCATAGCATTCTCGTTAAGGCAATTTTAGGATACAGATTAAAATTTTAACGAAGTTATTAGTAGGGTTGGGCATGGTTTGAATTTGGACGTTTCCGGTTCTGATTCTCTGATTCGATTCCGTTTCCTAACAATTCTCGATTCCGATTCTTACCCAAAAAAAAAAAGGAATTAAAAAAATACATGAACTTCTCTGTTCTTGAATTTCATGAACTTTTTACTATTTGTGAAATTTACCATGGATTACTCAAAGGGCTGTTTTCAACCAGTATATTTATTTTAATAATGTTTTTTGTATTATTTAGTATTATTTTTCACAAGAGCTTTATTTTTGTGAAGTTCAAGACCATACAATAATGCAGCTGTTACTGAAAGCATGCTAGTGAACAACAATTGATTGGATAAACTTGTCTTGCTTTGGAAAGAAAATATATATGACAAACACAACGCTGCATTTTAAGGGCAAGCGAGGAAAGTCTATCTAATCAAAGCAGTCTATGTAACCATATGCTGTATCTGTATGTAAAGTATTTATGTATATGCTGAAGCTATAAGCTATAAGCTAAATATTAGCTGGATATGTGCATTTGTATGTTGAACATGCTGGCTCAATGTTGCCATTAGACGCACTTAGTCAATTCTGACTTTAGGGTCATAAGCTGCATCGCGTTAGTTCTTTGGCTAAGCGTCGGTCGAATGTGCCAGCCGGGCCGGCCCGGGCAGTATCAAGGCCGTGTAGGCCGACAGCTAGTCCCCATTAACTGCAATAAATGAAGGATTACTATATATCGATCTTGACCAATATGAAATACTTATATCGTTATACACTTTTCAGTCATATCCTGCCCACCAAAGTGATTATCAAAACACGGCCATAAAGGCTTCAATAGCTTACTACAAAGTAGCCTACCTTAGGCTCCGTCTTGGACAGAAGACTATCAGGTACAGTAAAATGATCCAATTCAAACTGGTATGGGTGTACAAACCTATGGAGGAAAAAGATTAAGAAACTCAGAAAGAAATCAAAAGAGTAAAATGCAATGACATTCCATCATACTAAAGTTCTTACATGTCCTCTATGTGTTGTTGGGTCCGTTGCTGGTGAATGAAGTCGGCCAGAGCTGCCGGGAGATCAAGATCTTCCGGTCTCTCTTTACGGATTCTTTGGGTGGTGAAATCTGTCCTCAAGAAAGTAAAAGGAGCAAGAGAACGGGTTAGCAATGCTAAAAGTCTGACAGATTGTAACAGACTCAATGTCACCACACTTTAACAGGTTGATAGAACCGCTTATGAAAGTTAGGAAACATCTTTGTCCTAATTTCGCTCATGGGATTATATTTATAAATGTCAACAGCGTCTTACATGAGGGAAGTGGTTTCAGCGCGTTGGGCTTGATAAAAATCTTGGGAATAAACGGTGTATTGCTGTTGTCAACTTTTTCCTTGAATTTCAGCTGAGGCCTTTGGATATTCTTGGCTTGGAGCAGTCTAAACGTCTCGGCGCGACTTCCAGAGCCCGAACCCTGATCAATATAATAAGCAAGCATCACTTTAGCACAGACGAGAGGCAGAGACTTGTATCTGAACGAGGAGAGGCAATTCAGTCAACCTTGCGATTCCAGCTGGAAACAACAATCTTGGGAGGCTGAAAGCCTGCGGGCATGACAGGCTTTTGGCTCCTGTTCACGCCATCAGCCTCATCCAGAAGAATCCCCTGGGAATTGGACATATTTTCTCAAGTTAGTTCGTATCAAGCATTTTTTAAAGCAATCTGTGTCGCAGAAAAATTGTAGCAAATACCACTTTCTCCAGGATAACATCATTGGAGTCAACGACCAAGTCAAATCTCTCCTCCAGCCCGGTGAGCTTATCGCGGTCTCTCATGCGAGATCGGCAGCTGTGATGTTGCATGATCTGACTCATGCTAACACAGGGATACATGTTTATTTACATGTGTATAGTTTCCCCTCTCCAAAAGTATTGAATTGGGTTTTTGAATTGGGTTTGACATCAAAAGAACAATATGAGGCAAGCGATCAATAGTTCCATCTTAATTTCCAGGTACTTACATGTGGATAAATTAACTGATTAGGTATGCAAAATTACTGGAACAGATAGACCCAAAATGGATTCAAGTGCATAAGACTTAATAAAAATCTTTCACTAACAGTAACTGGATCAAGCCTGTGACCCATTGACATCCACATTTTTGCCTCCAAGTGTGTGACCACTCCATACCTAAGCCATACAGAGCATGTTTTTACCTACTGAAGAGCAGACTGACAGGAGTATGCAAAAAAGAAAAAGAAAAAAAAGAAAGAAAAACTGAGGGAGACAGTTAATGAAAGCCCATAAAAGCATCACAAATGAAGAATGCACATTTTTGCCAATGTCAATGTCAATGTTTTTTATTCACTTGAATTTATTTTAATTCTATCTGTTCTGATACCTCTACAAACACAATAAATTAGTGTTTCATTAAAAATGAAATCATCAATGTTGTGCATCAGCTGCAAATGGAAATAAATGCCTCGAAACACAAGCTGAAATGTTGACATTTTTCGTTTATAGAAAAAAAGAGAAATTCTTCACTTTTGGAGGGGAGCATACCTCAAAATAGCAAATGTTGACCCAACTTACACAAAGGGATATTTTTATTCTACATTACAGTTGATGTTTGCCCAGACAGGTGGGCATTTATTGCCTGATAGGAAGCATCATCATGCTTGATATACTTACCAGACCAAGAGTTGATCTCCTTGAACTTCACAGAATTCCTGGAAACCGGGAAAGCTGCGATAGAAATCAAACTCATCCCCATTTTGAGGCAAGGTGCCAGACGCTTTGGTGGCCAACAACACTGAACCCAAGCCATACTGCAAAGAAGAGACATAATTTAACTCACATTTAAAAACATGCTCAGGAAAACTTCACACCAGACATTCTGGGCTGCTTTTCCACTAAGCTATGAAAGTAAGCGTTAATAGAATACAGGGAAATGATGCAGATACAACTACAATGATGTAGCATAAGAATCAATTTACCCGTGACCAAATAATAAAACAGACTGTGACTATAGATGACGCACCAGATTAAAGTCTGATGTGTATAAATAAAATGCATCGCAGTTAAAATGCATCGCAGCAATGATTTAGTCTCATGCTTGATATTTGGGGGACAAAATGTACCACATTTATTTTTATTTTTTTTAGGGCAGTCATCACACCATAACGATACGCGAAAATGTACCAAAATAGTAGTTATAGACCAGTTATTCTCAACTGGTGAGCCCGTCAAAAGTAGGCCCATCAAAAGTACGTCCCCCTTAACAGTGAAATACTTTAAGTGCATCCCAGGTCGGACTTTTATTTTATTTGGAAAATATCAATTTGGCACGTATGCGTCAGAGACGTTATTTCGTAGGTTATAACGGTACATATTCTTTGGTATTCTTATTCATTATGCCTCTTAGCCTCTTTCAATTGCAATTCTTAACAATACATTTTCTTTATTGCTTTATAATTCTTTATTGGCAATTTCTTATAACAGTGGATCACGACTTAGATGGATCGATGACAAATGATGCGCCACTACCACTACCACTACTACTACTACTACTACTACTACTGCTACTACTGCTACTGCTACTACTACTACTACTTCAAAATGCCTTTTACTGAAATTGGAGTGGGACGAAAATGAGCTAACGTGCATCCACGTTGCTAGTCTCGACTCCGTGTTTCGCTTACAACACACACACACTAGCACAACTTACTTTAACGAAAGCATCGACGTCTTTGTAACCAGGGTAGAATTCTTTGTCTTCTCTTTCTCGGGCGTCAGGATTAGTGTCATGTAAACAACGGTTTGCGGCATCGTTTTGATTTGAAGAGTCCATCATTGAGTGTAATTTGTGTACATGTGAGAGATTGGCAGACTACTTCCACGTTTCCTTCTTTTACGCCGGTAATAAATCCGACCTAAATGTGGACTCCGCGCTATCTAGCGGCGTGGCATATAGCGGCAACAAAACGCAACTGCAGTCTCCAAGGATCATGAATGAAAAACAAGGCTCTTTGGTAGCTCGTATGTCGCGCATTATTTTCCATTTAAACATGTTCGACTTACTTACACAGGACATTCTGGTGTTTGGTCATGTTTGACACTGCATTGTCTCTTTTTGTCCAATGAAGGGGCACTTCATAAGCATCTTGACTGCACCAAGATGCTGGACCCGAAGGGAGGCAGTGTTGACATTTGCTATTTGGCATTGCCACTCAGTCACTGAAATTGTGGTGAGCACGTCTACCACTCAGTTTTGAGGCTCGGCGTTCAAATCTCAGCTCCTGTGTGGAGTTTGCACATTCTCCCCTGTGCTTTTGGGTACTTAAAACTCTCCAAATAGTCTGTGGGTGGTATGAATGCAGTAGCAGGCATTTAGGAGCAGCTCGGCTTCGCTGCTGGCCTAAACACCACTAGAAGTAGTGACCTACATTTACAACCTAAATTCGAATAGTTGTTCCATAAAATTGTTTTAATTTATTTCCAACAGTCTGTCTCTTCATTTTGTACTACTTCTTTGGGCTCCACTGCTTCCATAGTGGATGTAAATGTTAGATTTTCATTCATTTATTTATTTAATGACCAATCACATTAGTGAACGAGAATTGCAATGTCAATACAAATGTACAAATTTTTTAAACCAAGATGAAAGTAAACTTTTGCAGATAATTTTTTCACTGATTCCAATTCTGCCCTTGTTTTTTTCTGTAGCACATCAGCTTTTCACAGCAGTAATAATAATAATAATTATTATTATTGTTATTATTATTATTCATAATTGTTCGGAATTAAGGGTTAAGTTGAGCAACAGGTGGCATTGTTTTCTGAAACGTCATAACTATAAATTACAACACATGGTAAAATCCATGGGAGGCATGGTGATCGACTGGTTAGCACGTCCGCATCACAGTGCAGAGGTCATGGGTTCGAATCTGGCCCTGGCCTTCCTGTGTGGAGTTTGCATGTTCTTCCCATGCCTGTGTGGGTTTTCTTCGGTACTCTGGTACTCCGGTTTCCTCCCACATTCCAAAAACATGCATGGTAGGTTAATTGGACAGTCTAAATTATTCCTAGGTATGGATGTGTGTCAATGGTTGTTTGTCTTTGTGTGCCCTGCGATTTCCTGGCAACCAGTTCAGGGTGTACCCCGCCTACTGCCCGGAGGCAGCTGGGATAGGCTCCAGCACGCTCGCGACCCTTGTGAGGATAGGCGGATCGGATAATGGATGGATGGTTGGTAAAATCAATATAGTGCAAGCTGTTACAGGTGAAACTTTTAAAGGAAAAACAAAAATTGAAAATATTTAAAAAACCTGATGTGCTAGACATTTTGAAATCACACATAAAGCCATCTCTGATTAACATTTGCTGTTGACCAGTGATGTCAATTCTGAACTGCTCCAAATTATGTATTTGCACAGTTACGTGCTATTCTATTGGGTATTTGTACAGCATCGACTTTTGATCGAAAATTATGACGTGATAGTGGTCCCCACTGAAGGACCAGGTACAAAATGGACCACTGGCTGGCTGGTATGAATGTGAGTGTTCGTGGTTATTTGTCTATGCCCTGTGATTGGCTGGCGACAGTCCACCTCATGCCCAAAGTCAGCTGTTGTAGAATCCAGCTCACCTGCAACCTATAATGAGGACAAGCACCATGGAAAATGGATGGATGCGATTCACTGTCAGCATCTTCACTGATGAGAGGCATTGCACAGTGCATACCGTCTCAGCCGATACCCCAAGAAGAGTGAATCAACACAAGATGCAATTCAGCAATACACGTAGGTAGAAAGGAAAGGAAAGTACTCTGCATGTGCAGAAGTTACTTAACCATTTCCTGTTGTTTGCACTGCAAAAGAAAGTTTCAGTTTCCTGACGCGGTGATGCAGTGGTCAATACATGGAGGTGAAGAGCCATTGCAAAGTATCGACACCCCAGCTCGTTATGGATGATCTGTGGTGTGTGGGGAGAAACCTCTCTTTTGCCCACTTCCTCTCCTCATTGATCTCTCCACAGGGTCCTCTACTCCTTATTATCTTAAAAGCATTTCTGCAACACTGCCTGAATCGATATTTCACAGTAGCTTGCATGTCATTCTGTTGTTTTAGTGCTAACGATGTGGACTCCAACAATTCTGAACTTTAATGAAATCTTACACTTGCAAGACTATGAGTTAAATGGGACAAGTAGTATAAGTGAAAATGGATTTTTGAATGTCTTGTATACAAATAGTTGTGTCTGGACTCTGGAGTGCCTGCCCAGTGCCCACCCATCAAGTGTGAACTTAATCAACACAGTCCATATCTTTAATTTTCTGCCTAATCTGAAAATCGGTCTGCGAGCGAGCCATTCTGCTCTTCTGCCCACTATTACGTAACAGTATGGGTTAATCTGCCTCATGCAGAATGTCACATAACCAAACCCAGAAAACAGGTTAGTGTACTTTGCGTGTGAGCAGTGTTCACTACGAACGGCTGATGGGATGATGGTTTGTACCTGAACTTTCTAAAAATGTTCTTTTCTTTATCGCTGCCATGCCGAGACAAAACTTTAAAACAGTACATGCATTTATACATTATGTATATTATACACAGTATGTCAACAAGAACAAGAACAAAACCTAAACATTAGATATTGTCATCTTTGGTAGCTCTTGAAGACATCTTGTGTAAAACAAAAGACATTTTAGACATTTAATATTTTCATGGGTGTTTTATCTCCTGCCATAGGGCTCCACCAGTCACTTGAACTGGAAGAAAGTGCTTCGTCCTGTTTTGTCGAGGGAGGGAGCAGGCTGGCTAACACGAGGGACAGGGATGACAAGCACAGGTGGACTCAATAAACCCAACGAGAGACAGACAAAGGAACAAAAACCAAACTAAAAAAACAGACACGTCTTCACTTTGTTTTTTGGTTGCTCGGTAACATTCGTTTTTCCATGTTTCACATAAGCAATCATTTTTTTGTCAGAATATGGCTAGCTTCGCAGCAGCAAACCCTGCCGTGGCGAACTGCGGACACGCCTTAATGTTCATTCATTATCTTAGAGTTCGGCACTGTTTTGTAGCCACCTTTCACTGTTTGGTGCAGTTTGCTGCTCCCCGGTGTCCAATCTCCTCCTCGTCTCTCGCCTGAGGTCAACCACCATTAATAAAGAACTTTTCAAATTGTTTTTACTGTTAATTTTGTTTATATATTGACTTTGACTCGATAAAGGTGGACTTGACTACTACCCTGGTATTATAGCATGCGCATGTTCGGCTGGTAATGGAAGAGGCTCACAGGTGTTTATTATTGATGTGACAGACAGGAGACAGAAGTAACAAGGAATTGTTTCATTTAACAGAGCTGGGCACTTGACCCTTTTTGCCGGTCTTATACATACAAATTATCGTCCTCCGACCCCGTCCGTCCCCCTTTTAAAGTGGTTTGTTTAAAACTCAATGCTTGCCAGTACACGTTGTATTTGTTTAAGAAGACGAAGTGAGCGAGTCGAGAGTTTTAATGTAACTGCTTTATTTAACAGCGGTCATTGTTTATATGTCAATACAGCGGATGTGAGGGAGGTCATTCCGTCTGAAACAATGGGCGGAGACGCCTGGTACAGGGAGCGCTTCCACTGGTCAGCCCTTCGGGTTGCTGATTGGCTCGTTGGTTTCTTCTCCAGCAGTTTCTGGGCTGGCACGTGTTCACAACAAATCTGTTGAAGGCGTTTCTGGCAGCGCGATTCAATTGAAGTCAATGTAGTTAGCGCGGTTCCGTGCAGGGCGGCGCGGATGATGCGTTTGGTGCGGTGGGACACGGAGCGAAGTGCAGAAAATCTGTATATTCGGCGCTAAACAAATGAACTTTTTTCCCTCTTCGAAAGAAAACAGACTTCCACTTCCGGGTTGTTTAAATGTATACGCTGGTAGAGATTTTTATGGTCTAAAGATGTCCCACACAAGGACATACTTTGCAAGCAAAGGGATAAGTTACTAAATGTGAACAGTTAGTTAACAAAACTATCCCGGACTATACACACAAGACAGGCTGGTCGTGTTTCTGTCAGTGAGGTGAAATGGCTGACTCCTGTGGCGTTATCCATGGTATTACATGTGTTGACCCACTAGAGGGCAGAATACGCACATGCAATGTGACTACTGGTAAACACATGAAAAGCACTGAGTAGGCAATTAATGAAGGCAGCTCCGTAGAAGAGAACGTGCAGTGACCTAATATTTATTTGCATTAGCTTTAGCACAACTAAAGCTACGTACTCCTGCAGCAGCAGACAGTAAAGCGACATGCCGACGTCACTCGCCGTGTACTGGCTCTGACGCTGCTCGCGCCACTCGGTCTCATCACTTGTCTTGGTAGTAAAACTCGCTCTGTATCGCTTGTTGAAAAATCTCCTGCACAGTTGGGTAACTTGTGGCGCGTTTGAAGTGTTCTGAGACAATTTTTGTCGTTTGCCCATTTCGCCGAGTCGATTGAGATGAACTTTGGTCGTGCCCATGTCACACACACGAGGGACGATTAGTGGGCCAGACTAAAATACACCTCCGCCCTTGCTTAGTCCGTCCCTTTTTAAAACTTGTCGTCCCCGTCCTCCGTCCCCAAAAATGGGCGTACGTCCGGACGTACTGACGGACTGGCCAGCTCTGTCATTTAAAGGTCTATATTTGCTGCTGTCATTGAGTTAAATATCGTACTATACGACTGGTAGGGCAGCAGATCACCATGCAGATGGATAAGCAACAAAATGGAGTATTCACCAATGGCCAAGCCAGTGGCCTGATCTCAACCCAATAGCGTATGCTTTTGAATTACTGAAGACAAGAGAAGGTGGCAAGACTCACAAATAAGCAGCAAGTGAAGGTGGTTGCAGTGAAAGCCTGGCTAAGCATTTCCGAGGAAGGCAATTATTAGCTAGGATAATGTCTGTTAACAACTACAGTATATCAGTTGTCTAAATACTTTTGTGCTCCTGAAACTTGAGTTATTATACACAAAATAACTTTGATTATAAAATGGTGAATGTCATATTTTTTGTGAAAAGGGGTTACAGCTGAGAGTCTACACTTTAATAGTCAATAACTTTGAAATTCATTGTGGTGTATAAAGGCCAAATCATAACAACTCTGCTGAAAGATTATACTTCTTTCTGCACCCTTTCATTCATAATTTTGACAAACTTGTTTGTATCTTTTTTAAATGCTCTTTCTATGTATGTTCAAAGAATGAAATAAACCAGCCAACAGTGTAGAGGCATTAGATTTCATGTCACAAATTCCCTTATGAGATCAATTTATAAATGAACAACACATTCAGTTAATGTGCTTTTTCCAACAATGAATGGGACATTACAGCTACCATTTAATTAAAAAATGGCAAAAATGACATAATATTTTGCACTTTATAGCTTCTGTATTCCTCCAAGGCACCACTTATATTTGACCAGCAATAAGAGACAATAAAGCTGCTGATGCTGAAAATGACAGTCATTTTGTGTACAGTGCTGTACAGTACATTGCACAAATGCAGTCAAAAATCTCAGCTGATTTTGTTTTGTTTTTATTAACTGCCTCATTTAGAAAACACAAATGCACCAAACAATATTATACATGCACAGCTTCAGCATATCAATATCAGCAAATGACTTTTCAATGTGAAAACGCTACTGCCACAATCTCACGGAGATCACTTCCATGGCAAAATACATACAAGAGTGAACAGAAAGGCCAAGCGTTGTCATGTAGGGGCGCACAACTTGTCATTTTGTCGCATTGCGATCAGTTTTACGGCTTTTTGCCTCTGATTGAAAATGAAAGGAATTGAAAGGCTGTCTATGTTGGTTTCAACCTAAGAAATGACTTACTATTACTTAAATTATGGTCTGCTCATGTAGTTCGACTGAGAACTTCTAAGTGACACACCTCGGTTATTAGTATTCCCTTTGTGGGACACTATGTCAATTTACAACACATGTACAGAATTTTGCCACCATGTCCTTATTCCTTTTGAAGCAACACTTGACCTTTGTCCAGAATTGCTAAAGAAAACAAAACTCAAAACAATCAAGGTCAGAAAAACAAACAGTGCAAGAGCTTGGCAGCGCTCACACTTAATTCATTAAAACATCGCCACAGTACTGCTACTTTACAAAAACAAAGATGTCGCCATTGCTTCGCTGTACCCACAACACACATTAGAATTGATTTTTTTTTTTTTTACTTTTCAATACATAATCATAAAAACTGAAAGATATGTTTCCCATGTAAACATTGGTAAAATGACATTCCTTAATGTAATGTACACAAAAATCTGCATACAAAGATGCAAAAACAAATGTGAATTGATGGAAGGAAGCATTTTGGCCTCTAATGCAAACATTACAGCCTTTTTAATGTATCCCTTTGTACTTGAAATTGTTTGAGAGAAACATGACATGCCAACTTGTGTTGGCAATGTTGCTTTCCTTTAACATCACAATGACAACAAATCTTCACACATTGGTCCTGTGCGCCATTACTTCCCTGCAGGCCTGCTCGAATTCATTAAGCTGTTTTAATGTCTGCTCAATAAGGGCAACTGTCAGGATTCTCCATTCATCAAGTCAGTGTTTAAACTGAGCCGCGTGGCACAAGTTGTCATATATCTGATGATGTAACCTACAGCATCTGGCCATTAAAAGGACATTTAAAAGATTAAGTAGGTGTGGCTGGTTTGAATACAACAACCGATGACGACAAATACCGCACATACTGTAAAGAAGCCAATTCAACAGACAACAACGGACAGATTCACAAAGTGATAAACACAGCTGAACATACATTTTGCCAAATTAGCCGGTGGCGAGATTGTGATGATCAGACTGGCATGTTGTTTTTGTTTGTTTTTTTGGCAGCTCTTGTAACTCCTCCTGCTGACTGCAAGCACTGATAATGCGCTACTGAGTCGCTGAGCAACAGCGTTGCCCAGATGGATTTCAAAATTGATTAATCTGTTGAGTGTATGTCTTATTAATTGAACAAAAATGTCAGGATTGGAAACAGAGGGGCTTATAACAGTTTTCCCAGAACTCCAAGTGACATTTTCAAATTGCTTTGGCAAATCAACAAGCTAATGAAATTCTGCTATTACACCTGTTGCCAACAGAAAAGAACTTTAAAAAAAAAAAAAAAAAAATTGGAGTGTGATGTGTACCCTTCCCTTATATCTGCTGTTAAAAGTCTTTATACACATTGCCTAACAATGCAGGCAGCTGTAAGTCCAAGATATATGGTCTCATGATTTGTCAGGTGGGGCAGAAAGAGAATAGAAATACTGTGATGTGTTCATGCAAGAATTTAGTAGGACATTGCACTAAAAGTCAAGCCCTATATTGTGCTTGAAACTGGACTATTAGTCTTTGTATGTACAACACACTTCATGCTCCAAAGTGTTGCACTTAAACCATTAAATGTTGCAATAGAAAGGCCATTTCGTGCTCTAATTTCCTGGGCATTTGAGGGTCAAGTCAGGGCGTATGACTCCCATCATTAATCAAAAACAAAAACAACCTAAGATACATTTCACTTATCAAGGAAACTCCTCAAAAGTAATAAGGGCCAACTGACAAACTATTTAGAAATGATAACCAAAAAAGATACCTCGTGATGTCATCATTGTCAGGTGGATGCCCCGTATGCCCAAATATCGACTACCTCATATTTTTTCACAAATCGATACTACTAGTCTGTCCCCACAGTTTTCTTGTTATTTCTAAGCATTATCAACCAATTTAGAATAGATAAGAACAAGCTCTATTAACTCTCTTGGACACTTAGTCTGAAAAAAGCTTTGCTGCATTATGTTGTCTCAAGATTGAAAGGACAATATTGAATTAAAATGGTTAGGCTAGTTACATTGGATTAGGCTTGTTTGATTAAAAATTGTTAGTTGTATTACTTTGGTGCAAAAGGAAGCCCATCAGACACAAAAGCAAGTTTGTGTGATTAATTTCATTGCTGAGTCAGCTCACCGTTGTATTTATTGCATCACTTATTACTGAAAGATAACTGAAAAAGAGTTTGGAAAGAGGATTAACACAGTTGTCGTGTCAGGGGATCGACGTGAATTCAGAATATGGTGTGGATAGCTGGTGGCAGCCATGTGTTCTACCATTTTAATATATATACATACAATACATGGCTATGTGCATATATATATATATATATCTTGTATATATATATATATATATATATATATATATATATATATATACATACATATACATACATATACATATATATATACACATACATATACATATATATACATACATATACATATATACATACATATACATACATATATATATATACACATACATATACATATATATACATACATATACATATATACATACATATACATATATACATACATATACATATATATACATACATATACATATATACATACATATACATATATATACATACATATACATATATACATATATATACATACATATACACATATACATATATATATACATATATACATATACATAGATATATATATACATATATACATATATATATATATACATATATATATACATATACATATATATACATATATATATATATATATATATACATATATATATATATATATACATATATATTTATATACATATATATATATCTCGATACCGCTTATCCCCACAAGGGTCGTGGGGCGTGCTGGAGCCTATCCCAGCTGTCTTCGGGCAGTAGGCGGGGGACACCCTGAATCGGTTGCCAGCCAGTGCATATATATATATATATATATATTTTTTTTTAAATTAAATTACCGATTGAGCCTTATTTGGGGGTGGTGTTATGTTGACGTTTTTACACAACATAATACCAATTTTGTATCAACGAAGCAGTGTTTGGTCCACCAAGCAAAATTGCTGAAAAGACGTGATTTTACATACGAGGATTTGACCTGACAGCGACAATATGTTAGAATTAACCAGTGGTTGTTATTCCGGCAGTTCCGTCACTGATGGACTCCTGTTTCGCTGGTGGACTAACGACTGAGAGAAACACTGACGGAATAAGCGCAGACGGACCGAACCGTTCACTACCCAGAAAAGCAAAGACAACCACGCTGCGTCATATCAGTAGCCTACTGGCTTTCATAATGAAAGGTCGTCTGTCGCAAGCTCTCCGCTTTTGCGGAGGGCCAGCATCCAGGACTGAAAGCCCAAGCTGGAAGCCCTCTCCTGGGCCCTCCTGCCCAAGGAGCTGCAGGCAGGAAGGAGTTGACGTGTTCATCAAATATAACACGCCCCTCCCTAGTCCGCTGGCGTGGAGAGGATGTTCTCACATTCTCAGGCCGAAGTGGGCCTTTCTGGCCAGCGCCAACTTTCAGAATCTGTGTCCCTCAAGGGAAACATGTCCCTGTTTAGGTACCCCATGCTAAAAGGGGCAGTTTGGGAAGGAGAAGCACAAAGAGCAGTAATAATAAAATAATTTATATTCTTACTGTGTAAAATAGCCAAAACCGCTTCTAAATGAATAAACTTGTGTGTTGTTAACCTTGTAAACATTTTTTTTTTTTAATGACGGTCCTAAAATAGAGGTGACCAACTGTGATTTAGCTATGACGGAAGAGAGGTTAAAATAACGGTGATGGCGTGACGAACTGAATAATGGTGGTGATAAGACATGAGAGACTGAATTTTTTAATTGTTACTTATGCTGAACTTAATTATTTTCTTTGCCAGTAATGGGATTTGTAAACTGTCCAAGTTATTATGATGTTAGGTGAAAATATGAAAAACATGACTTCCTAATGCTTAACTGGCCAATTTCTCCTTAATTCTTCTCTCTTTTATTTCCATTCTATTCCATATTTGATACTGAATACCCACAGTAATACCAAGGCCTTCCATATGGTTACAATATACTGATGATTGTTCACCAGACATAACAGACACTGAATGCTTACAAATTGCAGCAATGACCCTTTTGTTTTTAGCCCACATTGTACACAAGCTCAAAAATACATCAGCACATGGCCTAGTCATTGTTTTGGTAAAAATGTTTAATTGTGATCCCTCAATATTTATCCACAAATGCTGGCGTATAAAGTGCCATCTATTTATTTGAGTTACCTTGTGATGTATTGATCCTCACACCCCCAAGCAAAATTACAGTTGAAGTCTGATTGTTTTCGCACTGCTGTGGAAGTTGAAGACCTTTCTGACTCAATCTCACTGCAGATGCAGTCTTGGGAAATGCACAGTAAAGTCCAATCCATCAGTTGCAGAAAAGCACAAGGACTGCTCTGAAGCATAAAAACCTTGAGGAGCCCTCATGCTAAACGGAGCGCTCCATAATCAAATCACACAAGGTAAATTGACTTTTATGAGTTGGAATCTGGGACGGGACCGCCAACAAGCAAGTAAAGATGAAGATGGCTGTAATGTCGTTCTCCTCTGTCAATGAGCTTGAAAGGCACGGACGCGTGTGAAGGATTGTGCTCCTGCTTGCCGATTCAGACAGAGGGAGAAAAACCCCCAAAATACAAAACACCAGTTCCCATCGCAGTTGTCCGGAATAGACAAAGATCTTCATTAATGAGAGTCTGTATATGGGACCATATTGATAGGAAGGTTGAAACTACTGTGGCACATGAAAGGGAGTAAGGCATCTGCATTATTCTAGTGTAGAGAAGAAATAAAAAGCTGAAATGGAGACCGACAGTGCTTCGACTCCTCTTCTACCTCATACCCGAAAAACATTTCCAAATAAGAAAAAGACACAGGTTAAAATGTAAGTAAATAAATAAATAAATAAACAAAGCAAATGCATCACAGTGTCGACCTGAATGTTGATATTGCAATGGCGAGGAGCAGGGAGGGCAGCGATGCATCCGCATTCAAGGCTCTTGAGCCGCGAGCACTCATACCTGTAGCACACACAGAAGGTATAAACCTATGTTAAAAAGCTTCTCTGAGCTCATTAATTCTTGCTTAAAAGTGATATCTCAGAGATATAACTAGAAGATACAAAAACAGAGCTGGGCATCGGCTCTCCGTCCCCGGATTTCCGTCCTGCATATGCAATCGACCCACGTGGTGCCAGTGGAGAAGGAGGGCCGATGCCCAGCGCTGCAAAAACAGATGGTTAAAGTGACTAAAAATGTGGCTTTCAAAGAATGTGAATTGGGCTGGCCTATCCTGGTACTCTGTTAATAAGATACAGTAAATGCTGATCTATGGTGGCAGTTTGCATAAAAAGTAAACGTGATATGCTGGCAGTATGTTTATCAAATTAACACATTTTGACAGGCAAATGTTGCTTGGTTAGTTTATTCGAGCACACAAATTTCCACTAGGCGTGTAACCAATAGGTGTGTTGATCAATGTGAATCAGAAAATGATATCGCACCCCATGTATCGAGAAATGTTATTAACAGAGGTGGCATTTGTCAGTGCTATAGCGTCTGTTAGTTCTTGTCAATATTTCAGGCCCGCCCAATCGGTCCGAGTCAGCCAAACGGCGTCAAAAATGGACTTACCGGTATCACGTCTCACATAGGTACCGCCTACTTGACACGCAGCCAAATAAAGGGCAAATAAAAAATAAAACTATAATAAATACCTTTCGGTCTTAGAGACCACAATAACGTGTCCCATATTGTTTTTATTTCAACAATCACCATGCTGTGTGTGCGCGTGTGTGTCCGTTGTTTTTATTTGATTTGTTTTCTTTATTTTTCTACTTGTGCAGCGCCTGCGTGTGATGTTTGAAAAGATGTTCTCGAGGCCGATTGGCTTTCACCACCGAGGGACAGACTAGGCCCAGGTGGATCTGCCTGAAATACTGACGGGCACTCTGTAACGGGCTGACAAAGGCCACCTTTGGTAATTAAGTCATCTTTTATGCGAGGTGCAGACCAGATATTAATAAGTATAAATCGGTTTGGTGTTGCTAATGATTTGTTGTTTCTTTGAATCTAATTACCTTGAATATTTTGGCCTTTGGAAAGTTTCTACATGTTGTTATAAACATGACGAAACCTACAGCCGTAGCATAGTGAATCATTATCCTACTGAATCGAATTTAATGGTTCCACTAGAACATTTACCGTTCTTGAATTATATCGTACCCCATGTATCGAGATACATAACAAATAGTCTTTTATCCCTCTCCAGGCAGGTGTTCCAGATTCGCAACAACTAATTGCTAATCCCCTAAATAATACACATTCATGTTATATGAGCCTTTTTTTTTTTTACTCAGAAGTACTACTAAACTATTACTAAAACTTAATTTGAGCCTGAGAAGGTTATTGGTGAGATGCACACCCCTAATTTCCACATATCTTTATAAAGATTGCCAGTGCATGGGTCAATCAGTAACCCTACCAAATTTTGTGCCAATCCACAGACTGGTTGCCACTTTTTGCTGGGACAGTGACCTGCCAGACCCAGCAGATGGAGCGCGGTGCAAAAAAGCTTTCTGTGTGGCAGACCTTTTCGTGTGCAATATTGCAGGACTGGTTTGAAAGGGTTTGTTTAGTCTTGGCCGGCATCCGTGTATATACAGTAGGAGTATTAGGGCCACACTACGAGTAAAGAATACAAATACTAGAGTAAAGTCGGAAAGTTCCAATTATAGTTGTGATATATAATAATAATAATGATAATGATAAAAGAAATGTTCCTCGTAATATTACAACTTCTTACTCAGGAAATGACAACAACGTTGTGCTTGTAATATAACGAAAAAGCTGTGAAGCTTCGGAGGAGTTTCTATGAACACGTGCCACATACTTCAAGGAAGGAGCTCATAAAGAAATACATTTTAGTCATATAGTATTTAGACTTACACCTTTCTCAACTGCTGTTTTTGGGGACTGAACATAAAAGGAAGCTTTATATGGAAATGGGCATCTACACTTGATGACGAGACCCTGTGGAGTCACACAGGACAGTAATTTTGTGTGGTAATGGCCTTTGCCAGAAATATTCAGCCAAATATAAACTGGTTTGAGCCCACTCTTTGGGATGGGGACTCAAGCAATGTTGTGTGAGCTCAGGACCAAATGACCTCCTTTCAAAAGTGTGAAGTAACATCATTTGGAGAGTGGCTCAATCTGAGAAAAACAGAGCTCGTTCGTACTGAGGACCCATCTTAGCCTTATGTCATGGTCAGCGTACTCAGTGGTATGAAGCATACAACATTGAAATAACACATTGCATTTATTGTTGGCAAATAAAAGTGTAGCAGTCAATGTTTCACTTTTATGCAAGTGCATGTGCTGTTTTCTTGAACCACTCAAAGGTGAAAGAAGGTGCTTACTAAACTGGTGGACTCGAATGGCATCTGAAGCAGGGCCCAGGCCTCCTTCACTCAGGGACTGAATGTGAATGATGTATTCATCGTCAACCTCAGGGAGCATCAGCTCAGCTGTTGAATTGCTTGTTGTGAGCGTGTTTACATCTTTGAGTTGACTTCTCCTGTATGACAACTAAATAGGAAAAAGGTGGGTGAAATGAACACGTCCATTATATACTTGGTAACAAATATAAGAAGTCTACCCAACCCTTATTCAAAAGGAAGGACTTTGTGATATAAAAAAAATAAGCCGAAGAAAAATAATCAAAATAATGTTTCTTTACTTTAAATTGCCTACCATCTATCCCTTTTTTATTTGATTATCTTGTTCAGGTTCGTGGGGAGCTGAAGCCTAGCCAGCTGACTTCAGGCAAAAGGCTGACTACAGCCTGGACTAGTCGCCAGTCAAGGTACATAAAGAGACAGGCAACTGTTCACACTCACATTCCCACCGTCACTGAGAGGGAACTGAACCCACACAGCCAGCACCTGCAAGGACTGTCCAAAGTTGCTCATTTAGCAAAGCTGTGTTATAAACACTACCTTAGGCGTGTATCTTATAAATGTGTTAAGAATTGTACATGGCATTGTTACCAGACTGTATGTGATAACTCACTTGGTAACCTGTGACTTCTGACTCGGACTCCAGTGCCACCACAGGCTCCCAGTAGAGAGACAGTTGGGAGCCAATTAGAGTCCATTCAATGTCCAGTGGCGGTTGGGATGGTGCTGTGACATGATACATTTGCAAAGTTAGAAGCTGTCACAAATGACAAAACATACTGTAATCCCACTGAGGCAAGAATCAAATCAAAGAGAGGCAGCAAAATATTACAGGAGAGTGGCAACAAAACACTTTGTGGTGTTTGTGTGACAGAAATTATTGTGATACAGATCTAAATGAATATGGTTCATTATTCATAATTTTCAGTGATCAATGATCAAATATTGGAACACTCAAAATGAGGAAGTTCAGTTCCCGCTAGACTGTCAATGTGCCACACATATTTGGAGCGCAGCAGTGCAAGTAAGAGAGCGAGCAAGTTATGTGATACAAAATGAAAATATTTTGGAAAGACAACAAGCAGGTGTAACTATATTACACAATTCCAATACGGGGAAGCAGATGACCCAGCCAGTTGGAACTGCATCTGCCAGTCAGAGAACCAATGTACACTTACAGTACTATATCAAAACCTGTTATATCAAAACTGTCTCACAACTTGGAGAGTGTCAAGCGATTCACATGATTGATTCAGCTTTCGTTGCCAGGGATTAGCATCCATATTTTGTTGTTTAAAAGTAGGTTTTCACACTGCAGAGATACAGCAGTGATTCTACTACTAGTGCTATGCAATTTCTCTCAAGTGGTATGCAAAAGAATCACTGTCTAAGTACAGTTCAGTTGTACTGTATTTAACTTTAAAGTTCAATCAACTTGAATCTTAAACTAAGTTTAGTACATTTATTTAATCATTTTGCCTCATTAACTTAAATATGTGCAATGCATTTTAAAATAAACATTTCAGCCACTTTTTTTTCTAATTTTCTTACATTTAAGAGCACTGTTAAAGTTCAAACGGCGCATAGGGTTACAGTGGCTGACGATATTATTACATATACTTTGTAGGAATAAAACACTGCCTCGCTTTTGATAAACACTTTGACCTACTAGACTACTGTGTTTTAATATTAGTCATGGCGGTAGTACTTATAGAGCTAAGTATTTTTGGGGTTGGCGTTTGGTATAAATTTGTTTAAGAACCATTGCATACAGACAGTGATTAATACACAGCAATCCACTTTTGCAATACGTGTGATATACAGTAATTAATTTGATGGCTCCTTTCTCCAGTTATTCATGTTAACTGCCAAGGTGCACAACAGAAATAAATTCAACCAGTAAAACTATTCCAGAGTCAATGAAGTCCATGGTACGTCATGCAAATGAGCACGCAATGTCCAGTGTATGTCAAAGAATTAATGGAGGCTCATGCACCACGCGCATGCATGTGTGTTACTGCATGTCATAAAGCATGTGATTGCTCCTCTCTTCATTATTAATGACCAACTTGTAGAATGCATAAAAAGACCAACTCAAATAATTAATCCGTACAATAGATGAACTGACCAAATCCACAGAATCAGGAAAACTGCACTAATTATTATATTATATTATAATATAAGAAAGTCAAGGCAGGTGTGCACATGCCGTGAGTGCGGGCCAGCGAGGGACAGAAGAGGGAGGTGGAAATTTTGGCCAAGTCTGACACCTTTCTAATGGTGAAATAGAGAGCAAGTCATTTTTGCACTGGAAATACAATGGATGTACTCAGTAATTGACTTTGTCTTCCAAGACATTGCAGAGAACATCAAAAACCAACACGGAGGTACAAACAGAACACAGCACCATCCATAGTATGTACCGCGAGATAATCATCCTAGTGTAAACACAATCAAGCAGCAGAGCAGCAGGGTGTCTCGAAGACTTACGAGGTTTTTTCGTGGTAACATTGATTGCAGGAAGGAAGGGGCCGGTGCCCGCTGTGTTGAAGGCGCTGACAGTCAGGAAATACTGCGTGTGCCCTGCCAAGCCGCTAACTGTAACCGAGGTGTGGTTCCACGGAACGCGAACCTTTCCCATGGTCTCTGGTTTTGTGTCGTCTTCCCAGTACACCACCTACGTGGGACATCGATTGGCATGAACCGAATCAAACTGTTACGACTTGAAGTCACGGAAAAATAATGGACAAAAGCATCTCATTTTACATGCTCCACAAAACCATTAGAACTGTTTGTTTTGGATGTGTCAGCATGTGGTATTGTTAAATGATAACCTCCGACTGTATCGTATGAAGAGAGATCACAGCATTTGAGCTATCCGCTGAGATGTTAGTCGGGGGGGTCTTTATTTCATTTTACTCGGAGTAACTTCTTACTTTGCCAGCAAACCGAAGAGCACTATGTCTGAGCAGAAAATGACTGTGATAAACTTAATAGATGTTCAGAGATATTAAACCATTCAATAAGATGGACGCAGTAGTCCAATTACGTCACGTTGGATCCCCAAACCATATCTCACAAGGGCCCAAAATTCTATTATCAAAATTACTTTTTTAATCAAAACAATATTTCATTGACATTATTTTTTCAGTTATAAAAATATGACCTTCTGGACATTTTAAGATGGATAGATAACGTACAGTGTAATAGAAATACTAACAATAAAAATAGTGTCATAGATACACATGCATTTAATTTACTATGTCTCGCTTAAAAAAATCAATAAAAAATCAATACTCTAGTACCTTAAAGGGCCAACTTTAAGGCATAATGTTTTTAATAAATACTCTCATAGGGTATTGTGACAATCTCAAAAAGAACATATTGATATTTTCACACATTCACTCTAGACTGAAAAGAAATAAAACTACTGTTTGCCCTCTAGATACTCTCATCTATTAGATATGAAATGGCACCAAACGAAACTATGAGATGGACAATTTTAAGCAAATAGATACTTTTTTTCAGTCGCATCATCACAATCTGTGGAGTCAGACCTCTAAGTCAAATCTTCGGATAGTAATAACTTTGCAATAAAAATTAACTTTTTGCGTAATCCAAAGAGTATGTGATTTATTATCATTCAGAGGAGAGCAATATTACCCGTAAGGAATAATATCACCTAGCCTATGCTGTACACTTCTGTTTGCATTCATTAAAACAACATGTTTTTGAATTCAAGACAAGCTTTTTGGTGGTAGGCTGGAAATCAAGATGCCACATTTGGGGTAACAAACTCTTAGTTCTTTTGAACTCAAAACCTTTGAGAGCATAAACAGTTTTATTTGTGGCGATGGCGCTTCTCAGCATTTTGACATGAGATCCAGCGTTGTGAGTGGCCACTGTATTGACTATGTGACCCTGTAATTGACCGCACGGTGAAAAGTAAAGTGCGGGCGGGCAATTTTCTTTTGTTCCAGTGCAAACAGTCTGTCATGTTGCCTGTCGCAATGGTACAAAGTGCTATATAATTTCGGCTATAGCATCAACCAAGCTGAACCAACCTTTTCCTGGGCAACAAATGACCAGGTTGATGTTGAATATTTTAATTGCGTTGCGTGAGATTTCTGTTTCTCAACTGGAAGAATGTAAAATGTACCTCATAGCCGAGAACCCTTTCAGGGGTGAAGGAGAGAGCCTGCCAATTCACTTCAATCTCATAGGCTGAGACACTTCTGGCCCAAATTCCCACTGGCAGCCCACTTGGCTCTGAAGCAGACAATATGAGCCGGACTTAGCATCACTGCCTTCTTATTTCCGCACAAAGAATAAATCTGTCTCTCTAAACGTGAATTACATTGGTAGCATCTCAAAATGATGGCAATAATCCAGCAGCACGACCCTTTCAGAGCGCGTGAATGTAAATGTCAGTGGATTTCGAGTTTTAAAAACATGTGATATTTCCAAGCAATCTTCTTTGTGTTTGAAAATCTCCACCCTTTTCAACCCTCGATTTAAAGATTTATTTGCCTGCACAGCACGCCTCGTGGTTTTCTCGAGCGCTTTCAACAAAACCACTTCTGTGACCTTTGTCCTCTTTTGGCATTCACAAAGTTTTGCAGCCTTGCAAACATTTTTCTGGTGCTCATTGGCTTACCTATCTCTGCAGAGTAGATGGTGACCACGGGGCTGAAGGGACCCTGTCCTTTGCTGTTATATGTGCCAACTTTGACATGGAATGGGGAAAAGGGCGCAATGCTTTCATTGCGGTACACATAGCGAGATGCGCCAGGGGCAGAGGTGGCCACGTGGGTCCAGCTGACTTCTCCAAAGGCGCGGAAAGCAATGATGTAACCAAAGCTTTCGCCATTCTGTAGTTCTTCGGGGACAGGCTGAGATTGAAACACAAAACTATAGTGATATTAAAACATATACAAACCACTCACGTTCATCCCGCCCTTGGGCCGACGCGATCGGTTTGTGTGACCCTCAAATTGCTTTTGAGACCCACCTGACAATATGGAATGAAGAAAATGACTTTAAAAGTGTCCAAGCTCACAACAGTGTATCTTCTGAAAACGTTATTTCACCTTACACACTGTGCTTAACAAATTTATGAGCCCTTCTGTCATAAAAATGAGAATGAAGCTCTCGACATTTTAACAGGAATGAGGAATTTCTTCATAAACTGAATTCAGATTTTTATACCCACATTCTGCTCACTGGGGCCTAGTAATTAAAACAAGAAAACTCTGCTGTAATTTTAACCAGTGTAGTCTTTTATATGTTCATACGAACTTATAGTAGTGGGGCTACATTTCAGAAAAACTAATGCAGAGGTTGTTTTTTCACTGTCAAACAAACAGCAATTAATATGAATCTCAAACATCAACACTTGACAAAACTGATATAAAAACTTAACTGTCCATATAGCAAAATAGATCAACTGAATTTCTCAGTTTCTATTTGTATGCACGTGTACAGCATGTCACACATTTGGCTACTAGTTGCTAGGCAGAATTCATAGGGCTCAATCACAACTGCCCCAAAAACCAATGTAAATGTTTCATGAGCATTGGCTTTTGAATGGTAAACAAGCAAGCTGATGGAGATGTGTGTATGGACAGAGAGTCAATTTACTGACGCACATTATTTTTTTCATCATTGCTCTGTATTAAATGTACAATTTAAAAGATACAATAAGAGTGCAATCTGTTGATGCACTCCTCCTAATGGAGTCAGCAGTGGACTTTCAATGATTGAAAGCTACCTGAGCCACAAAATTGGTTGAACAATAGTAAACAGACCAAAGCCGTGAACAATTTTATGCCGTTAGTGTCACACTTCTGGGATTTATGATCTATTAAAAATGAGCAACATAAGATCGATGACTTACCTCCCATGTGATGACCAACTCTGACCTGCTTCCGCCTCCTCCGCCCACATCACCTGGCGCTGCATCAGGGACTACACAAAAGAGAACTTGTCAACACCTCCACAAACAAAACTTTTGAAAAAGAACAATAGCACTCACAGAGCAGAGACATCTGCCAAGGATTCAAGGAGGTAAAGATTTAACCAGAATGAGAATTTTCTCTGGATTCAAGGGAACACAATTTTATTGGACCCTCATGATATGATTTGAGGAGACTTAGGACATTTAGGCTCTGAATATTTTTAATGGGATTTTTAATGTGGAATTTTAGTGCTACCTTATCTCATCAGGAACATAATCAATTTGGTTTAAATCAAATAAAAATTTGACAAAGATGTTTTAAAATTTGGCTGAGGACAAATGTTTTTTTTTTAATGATGGCATAAACGGAAACACTTTGGGTGCCATTAAAAACAAATTCAGACCCAAACAAAAGCTGACAAGGAAGTTGCACATACGCATAAATGGACAAACTGATGTTGACAAAGACACACTTGAAAAATGTTTTATTTTTACTCCTGTTGCAATTTGCCCAATGATCTTAAACGATAGAATTAATGTACCTGCATCCTCTGTCTTTGTCTTGACTGACACAGGGCTGGGTTCTCCAACTCCGACACTGTTTCTAGCCAATACCCGGAACTCATACTCCACCCAGGCATTAAGGTCCACCACAGTGGCAGTCAGCTTGCTCCCATCAATTGTCTCTGGAACTTCAAAAATACATAAACACACAATCAAGACAACTTCTTCATGGAAATTCTGCAGAAAATCATATCGAATGGCGGTGGACTGAACACTTGACAAATCCTCACATTAAGAGAGGAGTCATTTCACAACACTTACATAACATTCATTTATAATAAAACAACAAGCTGACTACCGAATTAAGTGAAATGATATGCTTTTTTTGTTACAGAAAAAGTGCAGGCAGCATGGCGAGGTACATTGGTTAGCATGCCACGCAGCCTCACAAAAGAATACGGATTTGAATATTTGCCCTTCCTGTGTGTCCTATGTTCTCCTTGAACTTGGGTGAGTTTTGCCTCTTTGACTCTTTGTGTCCTGTGATTGACTGGCCACCAGGGATAGATACAGTGTAATACTTTGTGTTAAAATACCATCACCAACTTCTGGTGTTAATATTAGGGGGATCTCAACTCATGCAGAAGAGCGGCTGAAAACATTATGTTGGCTAGTGAAAAGGACTTTTAATGAATGTGGGTCTGGGATTTGTGGGCCAATTGTGCGCTCCATAATCTCAGGACAATTTGGATGATTGAGAGGTGAACTGCAGATAGGAGTCTAGACTGTTGAATGGTCACTGGAAGTCCAGGTTGATTAGTCTGCAGTGGAGAAGAGCAGCTGTTTGTTCCCAACTGTGAATTTATGAGCTACAATTATGTAAGATTGTGTTCACCTGATTAGGTACCTGTAGGCAGAGTTCAAGATCTGTTTTTCTCTTATTTTGCTTCACAGAGCTGAACCATCGACCATCATGGGACATTTTCTTTTTTATTTTCTTGCCTGTTCAGGCTATTTCTAAATTGTTGGATCGTTTTCCTCCGCAGGATTCGCCACAGACTTAACTCTTGTTCCACTCTATCTTTAGAACAAGCAATGTACTGAGATTAGATTTCACAGTACCAAGTGCTGGAATAAATTATTGCAATGGATGATTTTTCACCACCCCATTGTTTTGAAGGTCCCTGACAGTTGACATCCAACAATCCAATCACACGGGCCAGTTCATTTTCATAATCACAAACGCATCGCAGGGCAAAAAGCTAGCTTGCAAGATAGAAACGCCTATGCATTCATCAACAAGGATATTGGTGGTGGTGGTGGTTGGGGGGTGGGGGGTGTGCGGGGGTTGGATTTGTCTTCTAAAATTACAGGTACAGAAACACTATTGTTACATTGTGTTGGTGGTGGTACTAAGACCCTCTTGTTGGTGACAAAAAGATACTTCTAATCACTTGTGGGACTGAAAGTGTTGTTTCCAAGCCCTATGATGAATATGGTCGGAATGTCTTGCATACTGGGTTTAGTGGGCTCCAGGATTTGTGTATTCAAATCCAAGGCACGACCCTCTCTGTGTGGAGTTAGCATGTTCCCCATGCCCCATTTTCCTCACAACCTGATTAATTGAAAAACTCTAAATGACCTGTTGGGGTAGATATGAGTGAGTAGGGTTGTTTATCTGTATAGACTACGCCACAATCAGTCCACAGTGTACGCTGCTTCTCACTCAAAATAACCTGGGATAGCATTCAGCTTCCCAAGGACCCTCAACGATGAAAGAAAATGGATGGATACTTGAAATTAAATTGAGAAGAAAAATATTTTTGAATGAGTATAGTACTCACTACTCATTCAGAGTTCTCGTTTCACATTATTTAGCAGTACAGCCTTGTAAAGAAGTTCCAGTACTGGAAGATACTTTTATCTAATACACAATAGTTCTATTACATGTTCTTCTAGAGAAAACTTGTTCAATTTCTGGAACTCAGATGTTTAACCCTGGACAATTACTCAAGTACATTACAAGGCTCTCATTCCCTCAAGTGTCACTGTAAAAGTCTTATTCTTCAGACCATCTTGCACAAATATTTTTAAAAATACTACTTTTAGATTTATTTTTCTCATTAATTTTATGTTAATCACTGAAAAAAAACCCAGAAAAATAGCAGATTTGCTGCTTGGCGGAAAACACAGCATTTCAATAAAAGGTATGAAATTGTGTAATGAACTAACCACATTGTCAAATGGATTAAGAGAACACTAAGGAGTTTCCAACCCATTTATCAATTTATTGGAGGGATAGTTTGGCAGATGGAAAGGCATATTTGCTTGTATAATCATTCATTCATTCATTCATTCATTATCCATACCGCTTATCCTCACAAGGGTCGCGGGCTCCCAGCTGTCTACGGGCAGTAGGTGTGGGACACCCTGAATTGGTTGCCAGCCAATCGCAGGGCACGCAGAGACAAACATCCTCACTCACAATCACACCTAGGGGCAATTTAGAGTGTCCAATCAACTTACCATGCATGTTCAATTAAATATAGAAACCGGAGTACCCGGAGGAAACCCACGCAGGCACGGGGAGAACATGCAAACTCCACGCAGGGAGGCCGGAGCCGGGATTGAACCCACGACCTCTGAAGAGTGAGGCGGACTAGCTAACCAGTCGACCACCGTGCCGCCGCTTGTATAATCATTTCCATCCTAATACTAGGCATGTTTGAATTTTGTGGATGCTGTTGTGTTCCTTGCATTTCGGCCCTCATTACACAGCCGTGTTGCTGAGCATGTACTCATTCCTTAAGTGGGTTATTCCACTGTACGAAACTGGACGGTCACTGGATAAATGCCATCCGACCATCGGATGCTCAGCGTCTCTGGGGTCTACGGGGCAGTAGGTGGGCCTGGACACTCGTTTCTGCATGATGATTGGATGATCTGTCTAAAGCTGGGCTGAGCCTGCCCTCATTTGAATGACCAGCAGTCGCCACTGCTGTAATTAGATATGTATGTGACTTGAGCTAGAATGCTACAATATATCACTGTGACCTTTTTACTCGCTGCACACTTAGCCAGGCCGTTGAAACTAGTGAAGACCATAGAGTCACACATAGGAAGATACAAACACATTGCTGAGGCTATGTGTCGGCGTGACTAAAGACAGAATGCATACAGGAATGATTTGGACACAGCAGACTGGTAAGACTCTATGGGCCCGTCCGTGTACACAATCTTTTTGGCATCATTATATAGTCTAATGGGGAAAATACTTCTGGTAGGTAATGTTAGCATAGCAAGCATTAATGATCAAAGAACTGGCAGTGGTTTACTCAAACATTTTCACAAGGTAAGAATTGAATTGCTCATTGTAACCACTGCATTTATGAAAATAAATCTCTTGAATGTCATTATAAACGATCATAAGAGCATCAGAGATGGTAAGTAACGAAGTACAACTACTTTGTTACTTTACTTGTTTTTTTCCAGTACTTTGTAATTCATAGAGTATTTTTTTTTTTTAGATACTTGTTACTTTTACCCGTTACATTTTATCACCAGTATCTGTACTTTTTACTTGATACATTTTCAAAACAGGGATGTTACTTTTCTTTTACATGATGCGTGATGATTAAAAAATAAATTACATAAATATTCATGGCTCCGCCCATCATATAAAGAGTTACACCCGGTCCCGGGCATCTCATCTTGTTGATGCTCTTTCTCAAGCTATGAATTCACCCGAGAAGATGCTATGCTAGCCGCTACAGGAGGTGATTTAAATGTTCGGTGAAATGATCAATGGTGTGTAGTGTGTTGATGAACAGTTCTTGACAAATACATTGTGTCCTGTGTAAACCTAAAGTCCACATGCTTGCCACCTACAAGACCTCCCTGTCCAATCTGAGAAAACATATCGAGGTAAAGCTAAATGATTACCGTTTCGTTAGCTTGGCCCTGGTTAATGATGTTAGTTTATCATCACATGCTGTATTAGCGTGGTAGACCATTTGGTTCCATTTGTTTGCTCTCAGCAAGACCTTCAACATTTTGCAATTTGTGAACCCCAAAAACAATCCAATCAGTTTAAAGGGTGTTTTGCGTGACAACATTTCCAATCCAATAGCCTCACTAAGTGCCATCTCAGAGCCTGTACTTTTTTACTTTTACTTCAGTAATTATTTGAATGAGTACTTTTACCAAAGTCATTTTTATACAAGTAATTGTACTTTTACTCAAGTACAGAATGGCAGTACTTTTCCTATCTCTGAAAAGAATTACATTACCAGAGCTGGGCATTTTACAAAAAATTGAGCGTCCCTTTTTCGTCATGGTACCCTTCCGTTGTCAAGTCATTTGCCGATTTTTCCTGGGGGTAAAAAATAGTACCCGTCTATAGGCCGGTCCGCCTCTAATTTCAAACAGCCTATTTTCCTCCCCGCGCTCGCAGCGGCCATCGAAGCCCCCTCGCGAAAAATAGACTAATGACAGCCTGCAGACAAATGGCGGACTAAATAAACTGGTTTCAGTCTATGCTTAATCCGTGTATTTTAAAATGTTTTCTGTCATTCGTCAACCGTCAGCAAAACGGGAGTCTGTCGTTGATTGATAGACGGACCGGTCCGTCACAGAGATGGAATGCCCAGCTCTGTACATTACATTTATAATTGTTGGTCATGACTGTTCTATGAGCCGACCGGGTAGATAAAATCCTTCTTAACATATCCCACACCACAGGATAATCGCTCAGAATAATTTTTAAGTGATATCTGACATCAGTCAGGGGCGGAGCCATGGGTGGGCCTGGGTGTGCACGGGCCCACCCAGATTGACAGACTGCGCACCCAGAATATTAAGAATGGCACAATTGTGGTTGCCTAAGGAAGTCATTTTATTTGTCATTTTATTTGAATATAGAATATGTCGGGGCAGGAGGATTGTGCTCAGAGAGAGGAATATTCAGGCCCACCCTGATTTTCCAGGCCCACCCATGAGCCACGTTCTGGCTCCACCCCTGCAATCAGTGCTTTTCTCACTTTGATTGCAAGGGAGGCAAAATGCTGAAATTTGGCCCGATTTTTGGCATATGTCCCCAGCTTCAGTGAGGCCCCTAGAGTCAATTTTGACTTTAACACCACTTTAGTTACAAAATATGGCTCCTTCCACAATCAAGTATTAATCTGACGAGGAGAGGACTTGGGTTTGACTGACACAGGTGTGAAGTGGTTTTGGTGAGCCCCGCTGACCACCACATCGATTAAGTGAGGCACCAACCACCTGTGCAGCTGACCTCTAACTCTGTCCTCTTCACACACGGCAGCTGAATCTCCCTACGGAGGGCCACAAGATATCTGAGGAGGTGTACAATTACATGAACATTTCTTTGAAGGGTTTCCTACCAGTGTTAACCCTTTGCCAGCCCACAGTGAAAAGCGTCCTGGTCTGAACGATGTAATTGATGAGGGGGCTCCCGTTGTCCCGTCCAGGAGTCCACACAAGCTGGGCTGTGCTGTCTGTCACCTCCACTACTGTCACAGAGTCTGGTGGGCTGGGCGGGCCTGGCTCGATCACAACGACACACACATTGAGAGGTACGCACACGGGCAGTACTACACAACATGGGTTTACACGCGTGCACTCACACAGCTCGAAGGAACGTGTTGGCATGAATAAAATATTTCCTCCAGTGATTGTCAGCCCTTAGCCGAAAGCCTTAACACCTTTAAATCGATATTAGCAAGGGGAAATATTTCTTAAGTTTTGAGTTCGAAGAGAGGTGATGCCCTTCACAAGGAATTAAAATTGAATTCACAATTTATCCCCTAATATTCACTCAAGCTGCAATACTTCCCTTTCATGGTCCTCCTGGTAATTGATCGATGAAACAGCAGACGCGAGTAGATGCCGGCAGTCACGTAAAAAAAAAAAAAGAAAGTTAAAGATGAAAAAGGGTCTCATAGTTGAGAAGGATCAGCATTTAATCATTTATTTCTATTACTCCTTCTTTTGAGGAGTGTTTCATCCTCATCTAGTGTTTCCTGTTCTAATGAAGGTGTCAGCTCATCAGAAATAATAGACCACTAGAGAGCTATGAGGTGCACCGCAGAATAACAACGCCCCGAGCCCTGGCTCACACACTAAAGTGGCTCTTAAACAGAAGCAAATTATATACTCTAATTTTTAAAGGGGTTAAATCTTTTTTAACAAGCAAACAATAGATTTTGTGGTATACTGACGTTGTACACTCAACCTGCACCCTCGGTGAGGTACAGTATTTCCATATTAACCTTGTGTTCTCTCATCCAGCTGGCACACACTTATACTTAAAACAGAGATATTGATCTCAGTAAAACTCATTAGTCGATCTTCATCAAAAAATAGTGTATAGCCTTGCTAATAAATAATAATGAAGAATCAAAAGCAATCAACACTCTATTTCCCATTTTCTTAATTACATATTTTTGGATGAAGCAAGAGTGAGCCTCCCACCCCCCACCCCCCCGACCCCCATAAAAAAAACAAAAACGCATGCTTATTGCTTAGTAAGGGAATATTTGCTTGACCTTTATGAATATAAATAAGGTTTTGGGTAAACATGAGAATACCTTGCGTTCTAATATAGAAATGATATGGTAATATTACAAGCAGTGTGAGATGATCAAATCATCGCCATGTCTAGAGGACAGGGACAATGACAACGATTTTAGAACTCATCCACATGGTAGCGCCCTCAAGCACTGACCTTCCCAAGGGCCAACATGCCACAGTGTAGTGTTTGTGAAGTACTAACTAGAGTGGTTTCAAAAACACTCCCACGGTAAGTATAATTAGGAGGGGCTGGGGAGGGAGGAATGATCATTCTGGAGTGCCAAGAAAAAAGATCATTGACCTTCAGTTCTATGAGAACATTGTAAAAAATTTACCTCGAGCTGTGTTCAATTAAATTTAATAAAACATTCACGATCCAGGAAGCCTCCTAATGCTCGCAGTACCCAGTTCAATGTAGACTTTATGGTCAAAAGTATTCAGACACATCTTTCAATTGTTAATTAATGACTCAATCAGGGGTGAGGATGAATTACAAGAGATTGTGACCTCACAAATGATCTTCAAATGGCAGCTGTTGTAGCTGATGTAGGGTGCATAGAATTATCACACTCTGTAGTTGCAAAGGCCAGCGGTCCCTGTGTTTATGTCCATTTAGTGTACCCCAACTCTTGGTGACACTCCCTGCCTAGCCCGTGATCCGCTTCACGCATCTCACACGACAAAAACTCTTTTCCCCAGCATCATAATTTTGTGTTTGAAAAAAAATAAATAAAAAAATTCATAGAAGCGCATTTTCAAGTTTTGCATGTCTTTCTTTCCTGCTGCTGTCAGACTTTCCAACCAACACTGCCCTCAATAGTATGTAGACCGTTATGATTTATTCATGTATAGTTGTCACTCCACTGCTGACAGTTAATATTGCTGGTTTCTTTTACAACCGCATATACTGTATGCACTGTATTGTTGATCCGTGTGCTGCACAGCCATCACACACATAGCCGCTGACTACTTTCTCCTTTACATTAAAGTATGCGTAGCATAGTGCAGTAACTTCAATTTCATTCTCAACTGCTTATACATGACTATTAAGACATGCACAGTTTTTTTTTTTCATACAATGCTGCTGAGTATTACTATTCACATTAACTTCTGTATATTCAGTCTATTCATTTACAGTTTGTCATTCACATCTGAGGATTGTATATGAAGTAGCATTTACTGTTCAGGTACTCTGAAGGTTCTCTTTCATTGGTGTGGAAATACAGTATGTCCTGTACATGCTGATCATTGATTATTAATGGGTGGGTCGTAAATGGGTAGTAACAATTTCTGGGGGTTGGTAGCAAGACATGATGTTTCGAGGCTATGAATGCCATGCAATGAACTGTTCGCACAGTGGCATAAAAATGTATGGTCACGCTCAGTTAGGGCCGTGCTTAGAGCATTCTAATTGGATTCTTTTATATTCATTAAGAGTTTTTTTATACAAACGTTTACTGACATTATGATTTTACTATGGTTGTTAGTGGAGATTAGTGATAAGCTACAGCATGATCCGATTTACGTAAAAATTGGAGTTATGTCACTGAATTAGGAGTGAAACTTGGATGTCAACTGAGAACCCCCTGCCCAGCTAAATATTGTGCATCACAGGTCGGACTTGGCCTTTATTTGGAAAATAATATTATTTTGATATCTATGCGTAAGAAATTATAATACTTTGGGGAAGGACCTTCAATATATAGCAGACATTTGTGCCTAGATTTAAGTGTAAACCTGTGGCCGATGCAACATTTCTTAATTTTATGCTCTGACATGCACTTTGAACATGTACGCATGTGTAGCTGTTTGTGTTTTCAAAGGCTCATTTTTTTACCAATGCATTTCTTTGTTGTTCTGAATTTACCTAAAAGTCGGATGCAACTTGGCGACAATAAGAAAATGAGGGTGACAACAGTTCAGAACCACCGCTGTAGATATTTTGGGATTTTTGATTCTGTGAAATTAATATTCTTGCACACAGTAAAAACAGTTGGGTTAAAAATTACACAATTTCGCGTCAAAAACCTTTCCAAAAATGGATAATTTTGAACAAAACCACCCCAAAAATTGGACTGCTTTATACAAAACAATGCAAGAAAGTGGGTCAAATTGCCCCTAATTGTGGATCGGTCCAAAATTGTGTTATTTTTAACCCAACTGTTTTTAGAGTGTGAGCTGCTGCTGTCCACTTTACTGCTGTAAACCTGGGATTTCCCCATTATGGGCATTAGAAAATCATTTTTGTATCCTAATCTTTCTTTTAAAGAGCTTTTTCTTATTGCTATCATTGTTATTTGCCACAGATTTATAGGTAGCAAGAATTCCTCACAGCATATCAGCTGGCTGTTGTACTGTAAAGTAATATCTGAAATGACACACCGCTTGGTTGCCACTAGCTTCATGGTTTGCTGCCTAACATTTGAAGCCGTTTGATGCGTGTGGAATGACACATTGGTGACAGCTGCCATCAGCGGGATGTTCTGTATAAATAATGCAGAGACACAGGCAGGATTCACTTCACTTGACATGCATTTCATTGCTTCTATTAAGAACAGGACTTATTTCCACTTAGTCCTCATACATTACTGCTATTTGACTCCAAGATATTTTACGTAACTTTCAACCGAATCAACAACCTGACAAGCATACTGACTGTCCGCTTTGCTTTCTACACCTTTTTAAAGATGAGTTAAATATTACAAACATCTCTGTGTATGATGCAGTGCATCTTTACATGAATGCAATCTTTACATCCTCAATTGTAAACATTTATGTATTACTGTATATACCTGTACAGTATATATGTCATGTATGTCTCTAAAAACGTCTATTATTATCTTTATAAAGGCCGAGTTTTTCATATGCAGTTGAACATCCAAAAAGATGGCACAATTAATAATTCTTTCAATGCCATAATAATACCAGTACAGTGGCAAACATATTTTTACACTTGCATGAAGTTAAGAAGGCTGCAGCATGACTGAATATATTGCCTGTACACTTTGTAAGTTTTAATGATGGTGAGCCTATCAACTTTAGAGATTCCTTTGCAGCTCTTGTATAATGTACGTATCTAATGTTGTGGGCCGCGGGTGCATGCTTCTAACCTATTCTCATGCTGAACATCCTCTCTCCACTCGTTTGGCATTTAACACATTTGTGTAGTGTCAATTTGCGCCGCGATTTGGCACATTGATCCAATCTAGAAGCCGACCTGCTCTCACCCAGCTGCCATACAAATCAGCTATTAAACAAAACATGTCTGTACAGCCTGATGTATAGCTCATGACAAATGGTTCCTTTATAGTGATGCGTGCAGGTTATTGGCCGTAACAGAGGAAAGATGGCTAGCCGAAAAACAAGCCTGTTGTATTTGTCGTAATCAAGTGAGTGAAAGTAGAAACAAAAACTGAAAATAAAACCTGTGGGGTAATCTTGATGACAATGTGGGCAATTTAGCCTCCCTCCATTCAGCAGCTGAAACCAAACCTATTTGAGTTTAAAAGCCTGAGTGAACAATACGCACCCAGAGAGAAGCACACACGGATAATGTCTCCTCTAAGATAAATTGTGCTTTATATTTTTGCAGCAAAGCAGTTTGCCAACACGCAGGGTATCAATAGTATTTTGGATCAATTTGTGACTTTCACACACTTTGAAAGTTGGGTGGGATTTTTGATTTCTACCTTCCAGAGCTTCCAAAAAGACCCTGTGCTCTGAGTCCCGTTTTAATTAGCGTACCCAGAGCGGTGGAGACGTTCTGTTACCTTTCACGATCAATACGGCCACGGCTGAGAGGCTTTCCACATCCGTGTCCACCACGCAGATGTATTTGCCCGTGTGGTTTAGCTGAATATTCCTGATCATCAGATCTCCTGCAGCTCTCTGGCAAGGAGAATAGAAAGCTTTATGTTGTATGAAAGATTACAGAGCGTGTGACAGCTTACTAGGGGATGGATTGGGGCAAATTTAAGGTGGTGTAAATAAAAGGGACGATGAAAAAAAGGTTTTGCAGATGTTGCAGATATTCTAATTTAACGGCCTGTTTCAAAGTGATATCACATACAGTAACAGAGTAAAGCCCAACATGAATCAGGAATTAAGGCCCTGATAAACCAAAAAGACGCTGGCCGACAGTGACAGACGCTTACCCCCTGTGGCTTGCGGCCGGCTGTCGGCACGTCACGCTGGAGGAATACAAGGCAACGACAGACAGCGACGCTGACCATTAAAGTACCTTCTGCGCATGCATAAGATATAATACCCTTCCATATCATCGGCGGCGGTAGTCACCATTTCTCATGGTTAGAAAACTCCAACCGGAAAGATGTTGGCCGGGGGAGAATTATAACAACGTAAACAATGCATTCGGCTATATTCTTCGCTCACGATGAACTCCCATGCGAAGTAAACCATCACGTTATCGACACGGTATTGTGAAATACTTACCTTGTCAACCCTCGTTCTTGTACCTGTAAGAAGATTAAGGCAGAGGAGGCGTGCTCGCTGTTTTTCACGTTGGTGCTCCGCACGATGATTTGCTAGCTAACAGCCAATCAGAGTGACCAAATATCATGACTGGCGACGCCGATTCAACAAACGTAAACGGCCCCAAGGCGCTTACAGACGGGTTACGACACTACGACGGTGGCCATTACACCAATCAGACGGCGCTTAAAGACGCCACGACGCTTCACGACCACCGACGTCGGTTTGGTGTATCGGGGCCTTTAGAGTCATGTGAATTGTGATTTTTGTTAATAGGTGTCTTCTGGCTGGAAGACTAAAGACATGCTACTAAGTTTTTTTCTATTGTCTTTTGACAAAAGGCAATCTTTGACACCACTCCAAAGGATCCTGGGATGGGCAATTGGCGGCCCGCACGCACCACGCTCTGATTGGCCCTTGATTAATTAAAAAAAAATAAATAAAATTTAATTAATTTTTTTACCAACTACAAACATTCATTAAAAAAATGCTGATAAACATCCAACCTACATTTTTCATGACAAACAGGGAGAAATAGAGGGAAAAATCCTGTCAACACTGGGAAAAGGCCAAAATACGCAACAATATTGAAAAAAAAGAAACCAAATATGCCGGTCCGCAGGTGACAAACTGTGAATATGGAAGCTTAGCCTTGTATTATTATTATTAATTGGGCGTTGTTGTTGTTATTTTTTTTTTTTGAAGGACTGTCACTATACTGTGCGGAAACATGTAATAAAAAACATGCAGCAATGTAATGTAATGAATAATTTGGTCAAAAAGTAAATCATAATGAAAACACAGAAGCCTTTAGAAAAAATCTGACACAGGATTTTCCAGTCTTTTCCAGCCAAAGGTCAACCATTTCAGGTAGGCCACAAATCACGATAGAGATTGTCAAATCAGACAGAACCTTGTAGTTTCGATGAAAAAGATTAAAGTTCAAGATTTGAAAATGTGCGAGAAATTTCATTTTTCCGTTTAACAATGTCCCTGCTTTCTATGCTCCCTTTTCTATTTGCATTACATTCCCATGACCTTCAAAGGTCCGTAGCAAGCAATTAGACTTTCATGTTTGAACTATTGCAGGTTTGCTGCTTTATACAGAGAAGGGAAAAATACTGTAGAGGCAATGCATTTGTAAGGGCAAATGGTAAATTAGTGGGAAATTGTTCTCATGGCATTGGCAAGGAAAATGTGGCAGTTGTGCCAACATGGTTTAATTATGGAAATTAGATTCCTTGAAGCAGCAAAGTTAAGTTGATAATCTCTCTGAGCTGGGGACATTCAAGCATTTCTGGGGAAGGGAGTCTCTGTTCAGATAAGAAAACACACATACACACACAAAGAATGATTAATCTCGAAGCGTGTGAGGCTGTTCTGAAAGTGTACTGTCATTTGGGGCTTCGCCATGCTTTCGTTCTTTTTAAAGACACCTTTAATTATGTGTATCCGCTTTCTGTTGTATGCAACAATGTCAAAGTAACTTATGAGAGGAAAAGAGCAGCCAGGCTCAGTGAGAAAGAAATGAACACAAGAGCAGCAAAAGGTGTATTTTGACAGAACAAGCAACACAAATCCATTCATTGTAGTAAAATCAAACCTATGAGTTCTCCCATGCCACAGCCTAAAAGGTTTTATTCAAGAAGAAACAAGTAGCACTGTTTTTTTTCAAGGACGACTATCTCAATGTCAAGCTTTCTCTTCAAATGAACAGCATAGATGAAGTGAAAGCAAGGGTGGAAAAGAGGTGTCAACTGCCCATTCACACATTCTGAAGAGGAAGACAGCGGAAGGTCACTCACCCCGCCCACCAACTCAAAGTGACCGTCATCACTGGCAATGAGTTGTCCATTAAAGGCCCATGAAAAGGAAACGTCGAGGACTGGATCGCTGGTCACTTGACAGGGTAACACGATGCTCTCGCCTACGATGATTTCCATGTCGACTGGGCCCTGGGTAAATCTGGTTGGGTCTAGCAGCAAAAAAAACCAAACAAACAGATTTTTTAAATTATTATTATGGACAGCTGGGATGACAAAGCACAATTGGTGGTTTTAGCGCCTTTTATCCATGTCATCAAAAAAACCTTAGACCCTATTGTTGCCCACAGAGGTCAGGTTATAGCGGTCAAACCATAAAAATGTATATTTTAAGGTGTTTGACTGTATGCCAAATGTGATGGATCGGTACATACCTTGAGTTTAAGTTCACCGTGGGTTGTCATTTGGAACAGTCATGGAACTAAATGCAAAATAATTTGCTTATGTTTTGTGTAAATAAGAAGGGACACAAGTGAAAAATAATAAAATAAAATAAGTCTTTGAGATGGTTTTGGCATTAGACTTTTTTTTTATATGTATATTTGGTAGCAGTGAGTTGGCTTAGCCACCCATTCCATCCATCCATTATCCATACCGCTTATCCTCATAAGGGTCGCGGGCGTGGTGGAGCCTATCCCAGATGTCTTCGGGCAGTAGGCGGGGGACACCCTGAATTGGTTGCCAGCCAATCGCAGGGCACACAGAGACAAACATCCGCACTCACAATCACACCTAGGGGCAATTTAGAGTGATCAATTAACCTGCCATGCATGTTTTTGGAATGTGGGAGGAAACCGAAGTACCCGGAGAAAACCCACACAGGCACGGGAAGAACATGCAAACTCCACACAGGGAGGCCGCAGCCAGGATCGAACCCATGACCTCTGAACTGTGAGGCAGACGTGCTAACCAGTCGACCACCTTGGCCTTGGCTTAGCCACAAGCCTTGGAATGTTTTGAAAATGTTTTCTTTCTTAACAACATGAAAATTGGAGTGCATGTCTCTTGTGATTAGTCCCACCAAAAACTCTCAAGAACACATGACCAAAAACATGAATTGAGTCTGCAATTTTGATTTAAAGTTTGGATCATTTTGTCAATTTCCTGTAGCGACCCCCAAAGAGTGTGGCCAGTAACGGGAGACATGCAGCCAGCCTGTTGTTCCACCTGTTGCTGAACCTAATCCTTAATTCATAAATATTAATAAATATATTACCAGATTACATATTATATTATTGTTATTACATTGTTAATATTATGAAAACCCAATGTGCTAGAGAAAAATCAAAGGCAGATTCTGTATCAGAGCAAAAAAAAAATCATCAAGAAAAATGTAATCCAAGCATCTCCCTTTAGTTGACCTGTGTTATTAATAACATAGAAAAAAAAGTAATTTGACAAATTTGTGTGCATCAAACTAGTAGCCCTTTTGAAAATCAGTAAGCAAGAAATAGCTTTCAATTTAAAAAAGGTTGGTGATCCCTTTCATGTAGTATATGTCCCATTGCTACAAAATCACATACACTAAGGGCTAAATTGCAAATAAATTAAATTTTTATCGATGCACGTAGATGTGGCATGGTGATAAATTTTAAATTTTAATGACTCATCATACAATGAACTCTAGTAACTCCACATGGTAAAGCCGGACTGAGCGTCTTGTGTGTAATTTAAGTCCTGCCCTGAAGACAGTGCTTTGCTTAATTAGTCACAGCACCACCAGGAAATGTCAACAAATGTCATATATTAATCTTCTCCTTCAAGGTGGTTTATCTGATTGCTTTCAAATTCACACAGGGCATACAAGACAAATGGAAGCTTTTGAGTTCAAATCAATGAATGTGCTGGAGTGCTCAGAGGTCTCCCACTTTCCTCAAGGTGGCTTATTATCCCAGTCTGCAGTTGTGTCTATGTTAACAGCTGTTTCAGTGGTGTCCCTTAAAGAAAAGTATAAATGTCAAAACGCTATTCAAAGTGCTCCTATTTCCTCAAAATTGTCTGTTAAAGATTTTTTTCTTCTCCTTCTTCTTCTTCTTCTTATTATTATTATTACACTGATAAATTAACACGATAATAATGACTGTCATAATACTGGCTGGCAATTATATAAAAAATTCCTACTGTATTTTTGGGACCATAAGTCGAAGGGCGCCTTTTAATCCGGTGTGTCCTGTATACGGATGAATGTAGGCTTTTCAGTTTGTCTTTAATTCAAATTCCTTCCTATTACGTCCGAGTTTTCAATCTCATCCGCATCGAATCGCTAGCAGGTTTTTGTCATACCGGAATTAGGACTACTTCCTGTTTCTGTGTCTCAGAATCATGGGAAAGGCAGTCCTACTGGCAGAGCTGGGCATTTGACTAAAAATTGAGTGTCCGTTATTCGTCATCCGTCTGCGGTGTGGGTACCCTTCCGTTGTCCATCATTCACCTTTTTTTCCAGGGGGGAAAAAAATAGTGCCTGGCTATAGGACGGTCCGCCTCTAATTTTACACGACCATCCGTTGGCGAGTCAGACTAAACTTTCACTAGCACCGGGACAGATGGGTCAGTCAGGGGGCAGCCCACCTGAGAAGGCGGCGGGAGGCCCGCAACAACCGGCGGATCTTGTCCAGCTCAACGCTGGGAGAGGACTCGCGGACGTCACGTACACTAAACTAAATGCACACAGACAAGCACAGAGCAACTCGACTAGATAAAAGCCAACGCCGGCAGAGCCCAATAGCTAAACAATGATAAAGTATTTGTAAAGTAAAATCACATCTATTTTATTTTGTTGCTATAGATTGTAAGGGGGCGGCGCGGTGGTCGACTGGTTAGCACGTCCGCCTCACAATTCAGAGGTCTTGGGTTCAATCCCGGCTCCGGCTTCCCTGTGTGGGGTTTGTATGTTCTCCCCATGCCTGCGTGGGTTTTCTCCGGGTACTCCAGTTTCCTCCCACATTCCAAAAACAATATGGTAGGTTGATTGGACTCTCTAAATTGCCCCTAGGTGTGATTGTGAGTGCGGTTGTTTGTCTCTGTGTGCCCTGCGATTGGCTGGCAACCAATTCAGGGTGTCCCCCGCCTACTGCCCAAAGACAGCTGGGATAGGCTCCAGTGCGCCCCGCGACCCTTGTGAGGATAAGCGGTATCGATAATGGATGGATGGATGGATAGTTTGTAAGGTACCCAGATGTAAATTTAGCAACAAATCAATGTTTAACTTAATTTAGAAAACTGTGGCCTTCATCATGACAGAGTACTCCCCTCCATGTTTGTTCACTCACTAGTGGGTCCAGCCAGTAGCGGAGCCAGAGTGGGGGCAAGGGGGCGGTCGCCCCAGGGCCCACAAGCTCAGAGGGCCCATGATAGGTCCCCGTTTTGTGAGGCTGAGGTTTTGTGTTTTGGGAAAGGCTGGGCTGACCCATGCGCAGGTTTTTTTTAAATACAAAAAAGGTACAGAGCGAATTGAGCTACATGAAAAGTCTAAGGGTCACCGGGAAGCAGAGAAGATATATATGTCAAAGTACTGTCTGACTCAGGTCAACACCGTGATCGCGGGACTAATACGAGCTGAGAAAGAGCAGGCGGAAAGGAATCGGAGGATCTTCCACAGGTTGATCGACGCCGTTCTATTTTTTTTATCTCGACAAGGCCTTGCCTTTTGTGAAGACAGGGAATATGCCGGGCTGGGTGCTCCTGACTCAAACGAAGGTAACTTTCTGGAGCTTTTGAAATTACTGGCTATATATGACTGCATTCTTGAGCAGCATCTGATCAACCCCGTCAGCCGCACTGCAACTTACCTCAGCCATAACGCGCATAGATCAGTTTTCCCTATTACTAAGATATGTGACCAAAGCAGGCAATAGCTTTGAACGCTTTGTCAAATTTGACTACTTACCTGATGGCGCTGCCGAGTCATTTTATAATCTTCTAACAAAAGCACTCACTGAAGACCTCGGGCTTAATGTTAGACATTTCAGGGGGCAAGCTTATGATGGAGCAAGAACGATGTCTGGACAGTTAACAGGGCTACAAGCCAGAGTGAAACAAAACTGTTCCGACAAAGCTTTTTATGTCCACTGCTGTACGCACAACCTGAATCTTGCACTTCTAGATGCTGCGTGCTCTTTGTGCAGTGCAAAAGTCTATTTTTCGGCACACTTGAGTACTGCTTTCTGACTTCTAGCCTTCCGAGGTTTGAAAGACTAAAAGAAGAGCGAGATAATGTACAACTTGGGAAAACAGTTCTAACATTAAAGAGTCTGTCAGACACAAGGTGGGCTTCAAGGAAGCACGCCACAGAAACTGTGATACAGAGCCTCTCTGCAATTCTCAAAGCCCTGGGCCGCATCAAGCAACATAGGCAGAGCATGCCCAAGGTAGCATCTGAAGCCGATGGCCTGCTCTCTAACCTCAGCATATTTGAGTTTATATTCATGATGGTGTTTTGGAACGAGTTGCTTAAAAGGACCTATGTACTGTCTAATTATCTGCAAAAAGAGTCAGTCGACATCAACTATGTGGATCTCCTTCATGCAACAGTGACTCAGATCAAAGAATTACGCACAGATACAGCCTTTAACACCATGGAGAGCATTGCAAAAATGACGACGAGCGAAAATAGCGCAAACACATCCACTGAGTTTACAAAGGAGAGAGTGCGCAAGAGGAAGAGACAATTTAATGAGAACACAGAGGACGACCCCATCCAAAAACTGAGGTTTATTTTTACATCCTTGATATTTTTGTGGGACAGAGTGAAAATAGATTTTTTGACTTCAGAGAAATGGCCGAATTGCTCACAGTACTCAACCCAAGGCACTTTGAGCGACCCGATGCTGAAAAGAAAATGCTGTGACTTGCATGTTTCTACTCTGAAAATGTCTCTGAGCCAGAGGAAATTGTGGAGGAATTCCATTCTTTTTGCACTTTATGTTCAGAGTTAGAATTGGAGCTGAAAACCGATGCAATCGCTTTGCCAATGACATGGATAGAGCATACCCCTCACAGAATTTATAAAACAATTCCGGTCAGCAGTGCCAGTGCAGAACAAAGTTTCAGCCGCCTGAACCTCATAAAAAGATGCTTGCTTTCGCGCATGGGTGAGGCCAGACTGTCCAACCTGACTTTGCTTTGAGCGTTGAGCGGCATATTGACATTGATACGGAGAAAGTGGTTGGGAGGTTTGCCACCATGAAGGAGAAGAGAGTGCAAATTTAAGGAGACCACCCAGCATGTAGAAAGTTCGGAATTGTTACCTTATTGTCCACGTTACTTGGATTATATTGTTCGGTTCTTGGATTTTTCGAACATGGAGGAGTCTAGGCCTACTGTGAACTGCGACAGCAAGCGCAGGGAAAGCAATCGGTGAGTTCATAATCAATTTATCAGAATGTTGTAGCCTTGACAACCCGTCTATTTTAATGTGCCTTGAGTTGTCTACTGTAATAGACGCCGAGTTTATTTTTTATTTTAATGCATAGTGTGTGTAGTTGATACACGCTATGCGTTTTGATGTGTAGACCGCCGTGTCTATTTTCTATTTATAGATCTCATTATTTCCGTTATAGACCGCCGTGTCTATATTCTAGCTGAATAGATAAATGGACCAGCTGTGTCCATTTTATATTTAAACTGTAACAAAAATGGTACTGGCTCAGATCGCGTCCGTCCGTCTCAGCTTTCAGCACCATAGACAGCGATACTCTCAGATTGACAGTGCTACTCTCAGATTGGCAGCTGTCAGGCTGTGAGTGAACTGGTTTTACTCTGCTTTTTGGGGCATATAGGCTTGTTTGGCTCAATAAGAGTGAGCATCTGTGCTGTTTGCTGGGTAGAATGTGGTGTCCGTTATCTTGAAGTTGTTGAGTGGTAAAATGACTTTCATTAGGGCCCATCGAGAATGCTCCGCCCCCTCTGTGCTGATACCTAGCTCCGCCACTGGATCCAGCCTAAAACATGTGCATACTGAAATATGACTCATTCTGAAATATTAAGTATTTTTTATGCCCCCTTTGCTATACCGAAACATTATACGAACATTTGTGACATTGAATGAACCCCGACAAACTCTGACATGAACACACCATTCGCTGCCTTCGACAATAATTGTTCGCTTAGTGGGATCGGGGCTTTAAGTTAAGAGGTATTTTGTGGTTTGACATTCAGTATGTCTACAGCAGTGGTCGGCAACCTTTCACACTCAAAGAGCCATTTCGACCCGGTTTGCACGGAAAAGAAAGCAATGGGAGCCGCAATTAACCTCCGAAAACCGTCAGCTTGTTTGAGTTCCCAGGCACCGCTTCGTTCAAGTTGTATGATACCTTATTGCGCACTCATGTCCACATATTACCACCTACAAAATACATTCAATCGGTAATTTGACGTTTGAAATGATTAAAAGAGTACAAAAACCAATCCGACTTTGAACATCCGAGTACTTCAAAGTCCACGCTCATCTTGCCCCCAGCCTTTGAAATGTCACACCTGCAAACACACCTGCCCAATACAATGCAATACAACACATCTTCATTTTGACTACAGCGCCTTCACAAAACACCTTCTTTCAGGTTTAAAGCCATGAGTGATGCCGCAAATAAAACAATGATCCAACTAACCGCATCGAAGGTGCATATTAAAATGAAATGGAGATTTACCTCACAATACACGTGAGGGGGTCTTTTTGCAACGAAGCATCTCATCGATCCATATTAAACAAGCCAACGTATTCCAGTGAACCTTACTATTTTCACTCGTTATTGTCTTTAAAAAAGGCTGCATTCAGCAGACGGAGAACCTCATTGTGTTACACACACCTCTGGCCATGAAATTGTGCTTTATTTGATTATTTGCTATTTTTGCCGCTTTAAATGAGCTAGAATTGCATAACAATTACAGACGAAGTAGGGACGGACCATTAGAAGCGATTTGTTATTTAAAAAAAAAAATTAAAAAAGAATTTGACCATATTTGGATGTCCGAGATTGGACGTCTGACAGTGACTATATAATTTTATTTTCGTATTTCGAGGTCACAATAATCTTACAATTTACAACTACAATCAAACAAACAAACACGCCCATATAAAATACTTTGTTAAAATATTGTGCAGTTTTGGTGTCGCTGGCAGCAGGCGTGTCAGGAGGCACCCACGCATGCTGGCTGTTTCCTGTGCTGTCAAACATCTCTGAGGAAGGCGAATACTGATCACCGAAATTGCACAAGGTCTGAAGAAAGAAGTTAAAAACTTTGACTTACTAAGAAGACATGATGCACGTTTTTGAGACAAATAACAAACTGTCACGAATTGAGTTATCTATGTTGTGGTGACGTTTGTGTTTTGCTAAGTCGTGTTGTTTCAGGTGACTGAATGCATCACAGGACTCGCTGGATGGGAATGGTGTGCGAATGAGGAATGATCGGATAGCGAGGACGAAGAGATCTGTGTGTACTTACAACAAAACTGTTGTTGCACCATAATTAGAATAACAAAAAGACATCCGTGTGGGAATAATAAAAAAGGTAGATAATTAAGCTACGTCTGATGTCATGTCGTTGGAAGACGTTATATTACACTTCAATCGGACACTTATAATTTATTTTCCCAAGCCACGCAAAGCTGTAACGTGGATGAAAGAGCAACATGCGGCTCCGGAGCCGCAGGTTGCCGACCCCTGCTCAACAGTATATCTTGAAGGATTATTTGCCTAGCATTAAACATTTGATTTGCTTTGTTGACTGTCTAAAAAAAACCAAAAAACATTTGTGATATAACAGCTGCTGAAGACAAGAACACACTTGTAATACTTGAAGCAGGCCTTTGAATCAGAAAATAATTTGATAATATGCAGCCTGGCAACACTAGCCTTCTTTGGCTGACATAAAGCTTCTAAAATCTAAAAAAATATAACTTTTTTTTGTAATTGCTCTATTGATAAAGGTTACTTTGAAGCTAAGTGATGCAGGATATTTTCCAAAAACCTAATTTTTATCATCATTGTACTCATTTTGTATTATCTCCTTTAAGAGTCTTGCTCTTCCCATACCACAGAATACGCCATTAACCAACAGAATTAACACACTCACAACAATCATCTTCACCATCAGTGCCAACCCCCAAATTTTCCAGTATCCTACTGTGCTTCTAATTATGTTTAGTCATTGTTGATATTGTCTCCCTCCCTTCCATGTCCTCTAATCCTCTCTCTTTCAATGCTAAACTCAACGCGGCTGATCCTCTTTGCCCATGCACATGATTTCTGTTTTCTCCCTATTAAGTTTGCCCTGTTGCCCTAACATTTAAACCAGCCAACACCTCCCCTATACATTCCCTATTGCTCGCTGTCAGTGTTGTCATCCGCATATCGAAATATATATTATCACTGTAATTTGTCCATTATTTATCAGCAGAGCAGCACACTGTAAAATCCAGTATCTGCCCTGACTTTTCTTTACTAGGTTATAAAAAAAATGCCTTTATGACTCATATTTATTAAGTAACAATCACTTGCAAGCTTAAAAATGCAAAGTACAATACTTAGTATTTAGAGTCAAGATTACTTCATTTATAGTTAATCTCTTTTGGAACAATAAGTACTGTAGCAAACACTCTCATTCAAGTCTGATCTATTCCACACCCAGGTCAGTAGGTGGTGGTAATGGTCGTTGTAAAGGTGACCAACCACCGTTTAACTGTACAAAGAAGAGGGAAAACAGTCTCTGCTCACAATTGTTGAGGGAAGTATTGTAATGGATAATGTCCAGAACTAAATACAGTGTTATAAGAAGAGGAAAACATTTTCTTGGGTACTTTTAGAATAACCTTTTAAAATATTTTTGTGTATCATTTTGGAATATTGAAGTGCACATTTTGGTTTTTGTGGTCCATGAACTGTTATTATAGTTTTAGAGCTGTTTATTGTATTATTTGTACAATGTTAAAGCAATGTTTGTGGATGCCATTAAAGCCAACCTTTAAAAAAGTTGAAATGGAAGATAAATAAAAAAACTATTTACATTTGAATTTTCAACCGTGTTATGCGGATTTATTATGTCTAACTAAATTGGAACCTGCTTTTCATTCCTTATTTCCTTAACCACTTGCTGAAGACGAGTTTGCATGGTTTTAACAATTCAGTTCTTTCCTAGTTAAGTGAAATAATATAAGTTAGTAAATCTTAGATAAGTATGTTATATGAGGCGGTGGCATGGCTCAATGGAAGAGTGGTCGTTTGCCGACCCAGAGGTTGTGGGTTGGCAAACGGGTTGTGTTTGATCCCCGGCTGTTGTGACCATGTCGGAGTCTCCTTGAGCAAAATACCAAATCCCCAGTTGCTGCTGATGATGCGTCATCAGGAGGTAAACGAGGTACAATGCTTTGAGTAGTGAAGTTAGAAAAGTACTACAAGTGACAGGTCGTTTCTGAACAGAACTGAGTAAATTTAACATGCAATCATTTCGTAGATTAAAATTGTAATTCTGAGGAGTCTTTACTAAGTCAAGAGTATTCTAAAGAAAGTTATCAAGTACACTCTACTTGATTGTTTTAGTTGCTTAAACTCATTTGTTAAGTGTACGCTACAAACAAAGTTCTAGTTGGTACAACTAAAATTAACTAGTTTTCTCTGCTTGTTTTTTTAAAAATTGCAACCGGTTTGCATGCTTTTTTGAAGTAATAAAACTAATTGGATTTTACAGTGAAAGAGGTTCTGCTGATATAGAGTATAACGGTGCTGATATACATCCAGACTGAGGTGGCTGCATACTCCTAGAATATCAGGTGAAGCTTATCCATGCTTTTATCATTTCAAAATCATGCGCTAATGAATGAACAAAAGATGCATTAGCAGCGTTTGAAGAGGAGCGTGTTATTGTGGGTAGAGATTCATCAAATAATGCAATAAGTGCATTTCGTTCTACTAATTTATAAGTGCACTTGAATAAAGTTCAAATTTATCTCCAGTATCTAAAGCAGGACAGGACCAAAACATTTGTATGTCCATGGTTCGCTGGTGCATGCCAACAGCCGTCACACAATCGGTCCACAAGGTGGTAGAGTTTAGAGCAGGGGTCTTTAATCCTGTCCCTCGAGGGCCGGCGGCCTGCCTGTTTTCCATCTCTCCCTGCTGCAACACACACCTGATTCAGATGATCAGGATCGTTATCCAGCTTCTGCAGACCTTGCTGATTATCTGATTATTTGAATCAGGTGTGTTGTGGCAGGGAGGGATGGAAAACAGATAGGACAGCGGCCCACGAGGAACAGGATTGAAGACCCCTGGTTTAGAGGGTTTGATCTTTGTGAGGTGGCCCCAGTGAAAAATTGTATATTGGCTCAAGACTTAGGGACTCAACCAAGGGTCTTCTACAAAAGTTCCTCAGAGATCTTTTGTCCCATGTCCATTTCGCGGAGCGCTTTATTTGAATCAAAGAAAAGAAGAAAAAAAAAAAACAAGGAGAAGAGAATAAATGTGATTGCAAAAGTGTGACATATTTTCCTTAAGGGCAGGTGCTGGCTTAAGGAAAGTATACAAAGGAGAGCATAAAAGTGTAGGAAACTGAGAGAATCTACTATACTGTACAACAAAGTTACAGATTTGTAAAAACCTGAACAGTTGTTGTTTGGGTAGACCAAATTTTATAGATAATTGATCAAAAGACACACACAATTAGACCAGTTAGTAAATGCATCATCTACCAAAGATGGAGGGAAAATGTGATAACATTTTCCGTGTAATTAGAAGAGAGGCTTTGAAAGGGGGAATCAAGCAATGTATAAGGCAAAGTGACGTGTAAAGCAGCCCTATTTTAAGACAGTTGGGCAGGAAAAAGTATGTGCCAAACTGTAGCCAAAATTGAGTTGTACTGAGGTGGTTGTTCGATAATTAAATCTCAGGTTTGGTAGGGCCATTCCCCTGATGTCTTCAGAGCCTGTAAAATTGCTTGCTGATCTCAAGGGCTTTTTTTTCTTTTATTCCAGAGAGATGCTAAAATGATGGTATCAGTTTTGCAAATGAACTTTTGTGGGAGAAAAATGGGTAAACATTGAAAAAGCTATAAATATATTGCTTAAAGTCAACCCAAATATATTTTTCAAGAATATGTTCTATGCAAGCCCACTAGTTGAAACAAGGTATTCTGATAAATATTAAGTTTGTGGAATATGAGAAATCCACCCATTTTTACATAGCTCAGGGGGCGGCCATTTTGTCATTTCTGTCGACTGAAAATGACATCACAACTGCTCAGGGGTCAGGTAACGACCAATCACGGCTCAGCTTCAGAAAATAGGTCGGCCGTGATTGGTCGTTACCTGAGCCCTGAGCAGTTGTGATCTGAAGGCAAGGCAAGGCAGTTTTATTTATATAGCACATTTCATACACAAGCACAGATGCGTCTCAGCCATCTTGACAAGGACATTATCCGTTTTTTTAGGTCAACAAAGTCTTTCTTCAGTATCTCTGATTGTTTTTTCAACACATCAAATGCTCCTGTGTGAATTATGATCGATCTGACAGTCGAATGCTCAGCAGCAATCTTCTCGACCTTTTCAGAAATATCAGAAACCATGTCATTAGCAAAACACAAAACCTTTGTGTGCTTACTGCTGCATAGTCGTTTGACACCAAATAAGGCTTTGTCGCCTTTTATCAGTGATTGTGGCCCAGTAGCTGATCTCTCATGGTGAGAGGGTCCACTTTCATACCTTTCATTGGTGCTGTGATCCACCGAAGCTTGCTGGTCAGATGACAGGAGGGCAAACCTGTTTCTCAGTTCGATGCCCGTGTTTTCTTTTCCTTGTCCGTAAGATGGTTTCCTTTTTCTTGCCGGTGCCAAAGTCCAAGACTGATTTCTTGGTGTTGATGCGACCTCTTGGATGAGATTTGAGACAATTTGTTCGCGGGCAGAGCCGGCTGTTGGGCCAAAACTCCTCATTTTTGGCTTTGCTCCATGCAAATTCCAGGGAGGGCTGGTGGATGGAGCTAGCTGTCTGTTAGCATGCTCGTGTCCACTGTTTGGAGACACTGGGAGCGTGGTATCATTGCCTGATTTTCCATTCACCTCCACAAATACTTCGAGGCGATGCATTTTTGCCTCCAGCACTGCCATCTTCTGAAGGAGTTTGTGGTAGTCTTCTGTGGGGACGGGAGGCATCTTGCTGCTAGCCTCATTGCTACTAGATGTCTTGTACTAATTAGCAGGCCGTACTGACGTTATCGTGAAGAGGCGACGAAAAATGTTGAAAAAATGTCCCCGCCGGCTGTATTAAAAACGAAAAAAATAATACAGCCACACATATATAAAAAGTATCCAGGAGAAGTACAGAGAGAGAGAAAAAAATAAATCAGTTATCAGCAAAAAGAATGCAAGCAAAGCAGGAGCTGAGCAACAGGCCTCTACACACTACGCAAGCAGGAAGCAAGACATCAGAAGTGAAGTGACAAAATGGCCGCCTCCTGAAATGGCTAAAAAGGGGTGGATTTTGCTGCATAACTCATATTGCACAAACGCAATATTAATCAGAATGCGTGTTTCAACCAGCAGACCTTTACAATACGTTTGGGTCTGCCGGGTCGGACCGGAATCTTCCCTCACCATCGGAGCCAACACACCACCAGGTGGTTATCAGTTGATAGCCTGCCTCTTCACCCGAGTGTTCAAAACATGCGGCCGCAAATCCGATGAAACGACTACAAAGTCGATCATCGAACTGCGGCCTAGGGTGTCCAGGTGCCAAGTGCACATATGGACACCCTTGTGTGTGAATATTGTGTTCATTATGGACAATCCGTTACAAGCACAGGAGTCCAATAACAGAACACCACTCGGGTTCAGATAAAACTTAATGCATGGCAAATTAAGGTAACGGAAGTGAAAATGCATTATGTGTCGATTATTCGTGTGAAAGCACCACTGACGGAGATGTTGGACTCTGATGTCTTGCAGCCCTTTCAGATCAAAATATAAGAGCATTTTGATACAGTGTGGGTCATAAAATACAAAATGGAATCAGTGAATTGTCATTTTTCTTTTCTTTTTCTTGTGAGAAAACAATAGTGTGAAGCAGAGTGATCATACCTGATGCAATTCATTTGCTTGGTAAATACAGGTATTTTAATGCTAGAAACAAAGCCACTCCTTTTTATCTGCTCGGAATCAGTGCTCACTGCCTGCTTTGCAAATACAGTATATAAACATGGTTGTAAAAAATGATAAATTTAGTAACTTTTAACCTAGTCTCATGTTGATTAGAGTTATTTAAAGTTATGTTGAGCCTCACAAGAATTTTGAATAGGGCCACGCCACCCTTTAGGCGTGGAAATGACTCATTTAGTGTTTGATTTATCCCAATCTAAATTGATGTCCATGGATGTCTTGTTTTGCTGAAAGCACAAAGATAACTTGTCTACTTTCATGGAGATTAAGGAAATCAGAAAGTATTCACACTTGAGATTCTTAAATCAAAACAATTGGACTTGACAGGACTAAAATAGTAATTACATCAGTTGAAACCAATTCTAGGTTTTTTTTAGAATTTTATGTGCAATATACTTGCTGGCATGGATGATATATTCCTGATGTTTCATGTTCTGTTTTGCCATTGTGCATTTTTTAATCTACTCATTACAATACTCATTTAAGTTTGTTTATTTGGTTCTTTGGAAATTACAGGGAGGAGCAGTTGAATTGGAGAGGATGATGATTTGCCATTGCACGTTGTCATACTCCTGAAAAAGTTGCCTCATCCACTTCTTAATTGATGGCTACGCACCAATCCAACGTCATCATGATTAAATCCGGATGCTGTTTTTCTTGTTACAAGGTTCTGTACCATCTAAAGTAGGCTACTTTGTACTTTCTGGTTCCTTTAAAGTTAGCTCTTGAGTCATTTTTAAAGGCAAGTCAATTCTGCTGAAATGAATTGAAGAATAACAAAGAGAAGATTTGCTCTCACACTGTACCTTCTAGAGGCTTCCAAAGGATTGAAAAAAAAATGACATCGAAAGAGTGTTCCCTTGCTACTTAAAATGGTAATAATCAATGTCTAGGTCATGGCCCTGTGTCACTGCCTGCATTATAACCTTGAAAAATGTGCTGGTAATTTAACAGAATAACGGGCCTTGACAGTTTTTCACTGCAGACAATAGCATGCAGCACATTCATAAACCCGAGATGGAAACCAGCAGAACATTGAACTGTCGAGTCAATTCATTGTGTCAAGGCTCTGAATTAACTAAAGGCACACTTGCACAAAAAAGGGACAGCTATATATATATATATATATATATATATATATATATATATATATATATATATATATATATATTTTTTTTTTGTTTTGTTTTGTTTTAGCTCTAATCTGTGAATTTGAAGGAGTGCCAAACAGGCAGAGGCGAAACAAAAGAAAAGAAAAGAAATGACAGACAGTGATGAAGACTAAGCAAGTGAACTATCTATCTATCTATCTATCTATCTATCAACAACTACACACATTTTTCCATCGCTGCTGTCTAGTATTAGAGTACACCATTGTTTGAGTGTCTGAGTGTCCTTTCTAGGACTGTCTTGCAGCTTGCCCGCGTGCACGTACCCACTCGCACTATTTTCAAATTCTTATTCTCTGAATAAACAACTTGATTGGCTAAGTCAAGTGACATGGGAGGAGTCATAAGGACGCCACTGGCCTATGTGCTTCTTGTGTGCATACATTTACTCCAGTAATGATCAGAAAGATGTGCAGATTACACATTGCTGCAAAAAAAATAAATAATCAGTCATACTGTGGATCTGCATTGAAAATCTTTCTTGTCTGGATCCAGCCATCATAGGGACATTGTATTTAGAGTTAATTTTAGGTTTTGTTTTCATATTTTATGTCATGTTTTGGATGTTCAATTAAATGAAATACATTTTTAAAATTTAATTACTGTATATTAGTTTGTGAACTCTGCGATTGGCTGGCAACCTATTCAGGGTGTCCCCCGCCTACCGAAGACTGCTGGGATAGGCTCCAGCACTCCCCGCGACCCTTGTGAGGATAAGCGGTATAGATAATGAATGAATGAATAGTTTGTGAACTTGTCTGCTTATGTAAAAAAAAAAAAACATTTTCATTTTTATGTTTGTATATGGGGGTGGCAAGGTGGCCGACTGGTTAGCACGTCTGCCTCACAGTGCAGAGGTGGTGGGTTCGAATCCGGCACCGGCCTTCCAGTGTGGAGCTTGCATGTTCTCCCCGTGCCTGCGTGGGTTTTCTCCGGGTACTCAGGTTTCTTCCCACATTCCAAAAACATGCATGGTAGGTTGATTGGACACTCTAAAATTACCCCTAGGTGTGATCGTGAGTGTGAATGATTGTTTGTCTATGTGTGCCCTGCGATTGGCTGGCAACTGGTTCAGGGTGTACCCTGCCTACTGCCCGAAAACAGCCGGGATAGGCTTCAGCACGCCCGCGACCCTTGTGAGGATAATGGATGGATGGATGTTTGTATATAATATTAATGATATAAAGTACCACATATTTACAGTGAGTTCTCATGAATTCCCAATTTTCCAGGGGAAGAGAGGTTAGGGAAGATTGCGTAATATGAGGGATGGGGATAGTCGCGATTAGTCGACTAATCGACTCATATGTAAATTGGGGCATATCACACCGGCAAGCAGCCGCTCTTATCCAACCCTCATTATCTTAAAACTTGCATTCTGTCAGTAATGTGAAAATTAAAAATAAAGCGAATTAAGGTGATAACACATTCAACTTTTATTACATTTTGCAGCTTGAACTAGAATTTCTGACATCTTTACAAAAGATGGTGTAACTTAAATTGAAGATGATACTGTGGCCATAACATGTTTAGTTCATTTTAAAATGGATCCAAAAATTATACACTATGCTTAGTTATTTGATGAATTCTATTAAATTATCTATTAATACAAAAAGAAATAATTGTAAACATATTTCACTCTTCTCAGGCATCAAGCATTTCATTCATGAAGACAGAGAAATACGATTTTTTTTTTCAGATTGCAATGCAGATTGCATTTTTTCAGCACTGCACTGCTTATCTGTGTAGCTGTGACTTGGTTGTTAATAAACTGGACATATGCATCCTTAATCCAGAGTAGATGCTGCAATATGTTAGCTCAACAAAACATGACACGTTACAATGTTACATCAAACACACACCGTAACCTGTGTGTGCTAACTAAGGCTAGCTTCCAGACACGACTGTTCCTATGTCAGAAATGGAATCAGGCATGAGCCGCAACATGATTTCCTTCTTTTTCACCACCGTGCTGCTATGAAAGGCAAGCTTGCATTGCATTATTTTGATTGAAATACACCCTAACTTTCAAACTCTGTTGCTAACACCAGTTAGCCATCAGTGCTTCTCACGGGTGACCGGGGTTACTGTTACTGTGGCTGTGTGTCGCTGACAGACACAGAGGAAAAACAAAACACCAAAAATAATGCTTATGACCTTGATAATTAAATTGGCCGTTGGAGCATGGAGAAACCAATGGATCCGGATATCATGACACCAAGTTATCTTCAACAATAATATTAGTGACAACTCCACCCTAACACTTTCATTGCCTCCATTCGAGACTGTTTCTTTAGATGCTACAAAATGGGTTATTTCGCATCGTGTTAGGGCAACATCTGATGGGGGTATTTAATCAAACACCTTCAAAGTGATTTATAGCAACTGTGTCAAAACGCAACCGCACAGAACAACCAATGAAAATTTAATAAGTCAGTGACCATAGACTGTTCAATTTGCTGAGACGGTCTAGGTAAAATAACTCCACCTTTAGAAATGAATAGATACAGAATATGGAACCAAATCAACAGGTACCAGTAAGGACAGCTCAGTATCTCTCCCAATGATATGAGCAGTGTTGGGGTAACGTGTTACAAAAGTAACGCAGTGCAGTAATATATTACATTTTGGTAGCAACGACATAATATAATGTGTTACCCTTAACATTTTTGTAAAATTATTACAGTTACTGAGCTTTGCAACGCGTTACAAATTTGGGAACACAACACACATTTAATCACATAATTTAAACAGGAGAGCAGTTTATGGCTTCAAATTCTAAGGTACGCTATGTACTTAATCAACTATCGCAAACAAAATTTCTTAACTCACTGGGAACGTAAACGTAGCTAAGATGAATTGATAACCCATTTCAGCTCTCTTCCAAACGTTTCGTTTGTTTTTATATGACGTTTAGCATATAAGCATTTGTTTAGCATTTGTCATGGCTCAGAAGTTATTGTTTGTGACACCAATCACTGTCATGGTTTAAGAAAATAAAATGCAAAACATTTACTCAAAATACAAGTAGGAACAAACCTAAGTAACAAGCGGTGAATAAACTGCAAAGAAATTGCTTTGCTTTTTAGATATGATTTTAATGAATTTTGTGCCATCAATTGCAGTCTATAAAAGAGTGTTTATTGTGGGCAGTTTCAGGCACACCTATGCACTAATCATAGTGTCGAAACAGTATCTTGATATGGCACACCTGTGAGGTGGAATGGATTATCTCAGCAAAGGGGAGGTGCTCACTATCACAGATTTAGACTGGTTTGTGAATAATATTTGAGAGAAATGGTGATATTGTGTATGTGGAAAATCTTTAGACCTTTGAATTCATCTCATAAAAATTGGGAGCAAAAACAAAAGTGCTATGTTTTTCATTTTGTTGAGTGTACGTATCTATCTATGTCTTTTGTTAGACCAATTATCAATTATACGTCATACATCACTATTAGTAAATTAATTTGAGTATGTTGAGAAATTCATTTATGGTTTACAGTCTGGGATTATTTATTTACTGCACAAAATATCAGGTCCAACATATGTATTAACAAATAAATCTTATTGATACAAATATTGATCGAAGGTAGTGATCTCCCACTGTAAAGTCGAAATATTTAATATTATAGCCCAGACTATACAGTATAGTTAAATATCCTCATTACAAATTAACTGGTAGCAAATTTTGCATTTTTCTTTTAAAGTGTCGTAATCATGATGAAATAAATTAGTCCCCGATTAAAAAAAAAAAGTAACTTAAAAGTAACTCAACCTTGAATAACTCATTACTCTACAAAGACGGTAATATTGTAATGAAACTTGTTACATTCACATACAAGTAATTAGTAATATGTAATTTATTACATTTTGGATATAACTTGCCCAACACTGGATATGAGGCATATTATTTATCTGTAATGTTACTGTATTCGTTTTTGACTGTCCTAAGTTGGAGCTTCTGTCTGCCTCTTGGCAAGAGCTGATTATTTTATTACCTTGAAATCGTCATTATTCAATACTACAACTTAAAGGATTGATGGAAACTGAACCAATAGATCAGGGGTCAGCAACCTTTCACACAAAGAGCCATTTCGACTCAGTTTCCACGGAAAAGAAAGCCCTGGGAGTCACAAACACTTATTTACATTGACCTCCAAAAAACATCAACTTGTTTGAGTTCCCAGGCACTACTTCGTTCAAGTTGTATACCTTATTGCACACTCACATCCACATATTACTACCTACAAAATACATTCAGTCGGTAATTTGACGCTTGGATTGATTAAAAGAGTACAAAAACCAAGCCGGCGGCATGGTGGTCGATTGGTTAGCGCGTCAGCCTCACAGTTCAGAGGTCGTGGGTTCGATCCCGGCTCCGGCCTCCCTGCGTGGGTTTTCTCCGCGTACGGCGGTTTCCTCCCACATTCCAAAAACATGCATGGTAAGTTGATTGGACTCTCTAAATTGCGCCTAGGTGTGATTGTGAGTGCGGATGTTTGTCTCTGTGTGCCCTGTGATTGGCTGGCAACCAATTCAGGGTGTCCCCCGCCTACTGCCCGAAGACAGCTGGGATAGGCTCCAGCACGCCCCGCAACCCTTGTGAGGATAAGCGGTATCGATAATGGATGGATGGAAAACCAAGCTGCCGATATCAGAGTACTTCAAAGTCCCCGCTCATGTAAAGCCCCTATCGTGCAGCAAACACACCTGCCCAATACATCTTCATTTTGGCTACAGCGCCTTCACAAAACGCCTTCTTTCAGGTTTAAAGCCATGAGTGATGCAGCAAATAAAACAATGATCAAATTAACCGCATCCAAATTTCATATTAAAATTAAACGGAGACATACCTCACGACACACGTGAGGGGGGTATTTTTGGAACGAAGCATCTCATCGATCCATATTAAACAACATAATCCAACAAACTGTTGGGTCTTCGGGCTGTGTGCCTTGAGCCCCTCCCTGTGTGTGTGTGTGTGTGTGGGGGGGGGGGCGTGTCTTTTGTCAGGAGCAAGGAGACGAGTGGTGCTGTGGCCAGGTGAAACCAATCTCCATCAGTGTGGTATTTAAGCTGGTCCCTGACTCCACCTCATCACCAGATCAACTCACTCATTCACGAGTTTGTGCATCCAGCCATTTTTCTAGTTGCTACCAAGTGTTTTTTTTTGCAAATTCTGACTCTGCCTTGTTTCCTGCTTGCTTCAGATTGTTTTTGCCCTGATCCTTGCCTGCCAGACCTGCAATTTTAATGACGCAGCCATCCAGGAAATCTTTCAGGGGGCGTTAAACGATACTCCAAGAGATGAGCCACCTAGCCTTGACCGACTTATTAGTCTTGCCATCAAGCTTGATTATTGTGACCGCGAGCGCCAGAGGGAATGTTCCAGACTCCGGTCAACGGCAACTACGCCTTCATGTCAGTGTGCTTCTGCCTTCCCTGAGCCACAGATCTTGACTACTGTACCGCCCTCCAGCGGTGACTGTGAGCTCATTCAGCTGGGACGTGTCCAGCTCACAGAGAATGAGAGGACTCGCAGACGCAGTGCCAATTTATGCCTTTACTGTGTAGGAAAAGGGCACTTTATTGCCGATTGTGCTCTGGGGCCTGGAAGAAGGGTAGGTTCGTCTATTGGTAAGGACAAATTGTTTAATCTAACCTCCAACACCGTCTGCTCAGTGCATTTCAAGCTCCCTGCTACTCTCGTTTGGAAGGATCTGTCAATGCCCTTCTCTGTTCTTGTTGATTCCACTACAGATGACAACCTCATAGACAGCAGCCTGGTGCAGCAGATGGGCATTGATCTATGATCGCTGTCGACCCCGATTACAGCCTGAGCTCTCAACACCTTCTTTACAACATAACTCAGGAGACTGTGCCAGTTTCCCTTAGACTGTCAGGGAACCATCAGGAGGTAATACGTTTCTACCTCTTTGACAAGTCCCATTAGTTCTTGGTTTACCATGGTTCAAGATCCACAACCCTCAGATGGGACGCAAGATTACTTCCTGGAGCAACTTCTGTCACAAGACATGTTTGAGGTCAGCTGTGGGGCCTGCCAGTATACCTCAACTACCCGAACAACCAGATCTATCTCTCATTCCTGCCTGTTATCATGACCTTTCTCCTGTTTTTAGTAAATACTGTGCCAAGTCCGTACCTCCGCACGGATCAAATGATTGCGCCATTGACCTCAAATCGGGTGCAGCCCTCCCTAGCGGTCGGCTGTATAACATCTCGCAACGAGAAGTAATGGAGGACTACATTACTGAGTCGCTTGCTGCTGGAATCATCTGACCCTCCTCTTCCCCTATGGGGGCGGGATTCTTTTTTGTGGACAAGAAAGACAAGACCCTGCGTCCGTGTCTAGTCTACAGAGGATTTAACAGCATTACTGTCAGGAAAGGGTACCCCTTGCCATTCATAGACTCTGCTTTCACCCCACTCCATGGTGCCACCATTTTCACTAAACTATACGTTCGTCATGCTTAACACCTGGTCCGCATTAAAGAAGGGGACGAATGGATGACAGCTTTCAATACTCACAGGGGCCACTGCGAGTACCTTGTCATGCCACCATCTCACCAATGCTCCTGCAGTCTTCCAGACTTTGGTCAATGATGTCTTACAAGACATGATTGGTGTGTTTGCCTTTGTGTATCTGGATGACATCCTGATATTTTCCAGTTATCAATCTCAACATGAGCACCATGTGCGCCAAGTTTTTCAAAGGCTTCTTGAGAACAAGCTCTACATAAAGCAGGAGAAGTTTGAGTTCAATGTCCCCCACAACCACTTTTCTAGTATGCGTCATTGCCGAGGGTGAGCTCCAAATGGACCCAGCGAAGGTGAGGGCTGTAGCTAATTGGCCTAAACCCTACTCCAGGAAGCAATGGCTTTCTTGGGTTCGCAAATTTCTACCGGAAGTTCATTAGGAATTACAGCCACGTTGCAGTCCCTCTCACCGCCCTCACGTCATCATTGAAGTCCTTCCGGTGGTCCCACGAAGCGGACCTGGCTTTCAACGACCTGAAGAAGCGATTTGTTTCTGCTCCAGTTCTCATTCATCCTGACCCAACTCAACAATTTATCGTCGAAGTGGATGCTTCAGATGTGGGCGTGGGCGCTGTGTTGTCGCAGCGGTCCACAGACGGGAAGGTGCTTTCTTTTAACGAAGACTTTCCACAGCTGAACGCAACTACAGCATCGGGGACAAGGAACCAGGTTGACAAGGATGCTCTGTCTCGTCAATTCACCCCTGTGTGCGATGAGTCTGAACCTGAACCCATCTTGTCTTCAACCTGTTTTCTGGCATCCCTTACTTGGGAGATTGAGTCTCATAAAAACGTCCCAACAAGGGCAGCCTGACCCTGGTGGAGGTCCCAGGGATTGCTTGTTTGTCCCTCCCTCCATCCGTTCCCAGGTGCTTGAATGGGGACATTCCTTGCCTTTCAAGTGTCATCCTTGAATCCGCCGAACATTGGCATTTCTCCGTCGACGCTTCTGGTGGCCATCCATGGAGGAGGACACAAGAGCATTCGTTTCTGCTTGTGCAGTATGTGCACGGAGTAAGAACTCCACCAAACCCAGCTCTGGCCTGCTACGATCGCTCCCAGTACCTGGACACTCCTGGTCACACATAGCAGTGGATTTCTTCACCAGCCTCCCTCCTTCGGGTGGCAACACAGTGATCCTTACCATTGCAGATAGATTTTCTAAAGCTGCCCACTTCTTGGCATTGTCAAAACTTCCATCGCCCAAGGAGACTGCTGAGTTGTTGATCAAGAATGTTTTTTGTCTCCATGGTATTCCCTCTGATATTGTGTCTGACAGGGTCCCCCAGTTCACTTCACAAGTCTGGAGATCCTTCTGTGCTGAGCTGGGCATCGGAGTCAGCCTGTCCTCGGGTTACCACCCACAAACTGACGGGCAAGCGGAGTGAGTCAACCAGCAAATGGTGTCTGCTCTACGCTGTATAACCCACTCGAACCCGACTTCTTGGAGCTCCCAACTGGCCTGGGTTGAATATACTCACAATGCTGCTTGCTTCAGATCGGTTTTTGCCTTGCTCCTTTCCTGCTAGACCTGTGCCCTTCCAACAGCTGAACAAACGAAAAAACACCAATAAAATACTTTGCTACGCCGGCTTCCTGCTAACACCTCGTCATGAAGGTGAATGCTGATCACCGAAATTGCACAAGGTCTGAAGAAAAAAGTTAAAAACGTTGACTCTGAAGACATGATGCACATTTTTGAGACAAATAACATACTGTAATGAATTGGGTTATCTGCATTGTGGTGAGGTTTGCGTTTTGTTAAGTTGTTGTTTCCGAGGTTCCTGAATGCATCATGCGGCTCGCTAGATGGAAGGGCTGCGAGTGAGGAATGAGCGGACAGGGAGGATGAAGAGATCTGTGTGTACTTACGACAGAACTGTTGTTGCACCGTAGTTGTAATAATAAAAAGGCAGCCGTGTTGGAATAATAAAAAGGGAGATAACAAAGCTTCGTATGCCGTTGTGTCTTTGGAAGACGTTACAATACACTTCAATTGGACACTTCTAATTTATTTTCAACATAAGGATGAAAGAGCCGCATGCGGCCCTGGAGCCGCGAGTTGCCGACCCATGCATTAGATGATGCTGATTATTCACATCTCACTGGTAAACACCCAGTAACAATAGCAATTAGAGTTGTCATTTATTAATTTTATTAAAAACAATGTTTTTTTCACTCGTTTAACCATTCACTGTGCTCAAATGTAGTCCATTATTTGATATGGGAAAGATCTAAATGAACCAACAGTCAAAGTGGAAAAAAAAATCATTGAGGGTCTATTGTACTGGTGTTAATCTCTACTGACCTGTGCGGTGCACAAACATCTTGCAATTAAACAGACTTTACCTGTGACAAGGAGCCTTCCAGTTGTACTCGACATGCCAAATCTATTCCTAGCGAAGCACGTATAGCTGCCTGCGTCAGACTTGCTCACATTGGCAAGCCTCAGTGTTCCATCGGGTGAAAGAGTGATCCTAGAAGAGTGCAACGACACACGCAGCAGTTTTTGAGCCAACATCAATTAATGCCGAGTGATTTTATCATGACATGAAGTTAAGAGTCCCGACTGGAGTCCAGGGTCTGAGTCCAGTAAATGAGCACTTCACGTGTGCCGAAATCAGCTTTATTTGCTGGTTATGTTTCAACAGGGAATTTCATTGAATCCTCTAAGAGAATGTTTTTAAGATTATCCATCCATCCATACATTGAGCTGAACACTAAATAAACATCCAAACTTGAGGACATACCTGTTATTGGTGAGAATAGGAAGGTTTCCTTTCTTCCATAAAATGCTCGCCAAGGGATATGCTTGGGGTTTACACTCCAATGTCACTGTGCTTCCTGCCTTGGCCTTAAGCAAAGCTCTGAGGACAGTCCCTGTGAAGTCTGGAGGAGAGGCTGATAGGAAACAAAAAGCAGATTTCACAAAACGACTGCGACAAGCCAAGAAATTTGGAATTCAATCAAAATGTTCTACACAATGCCATCCATCCATTATCTATACCGCTTATCCTCACAAGGGTCGCGGGCATGCTGGAGCCTATCCCAGCTGTCTTCGGGCAGTAGGCGGGGGACACCCTGAATTGGTTGCCAGCCAATCGCAGGGCACACAGAGACAAACAAATATCCACACACACAATCACACCTAGGGCCAATTTAGAGTGTCCAATCAACTTACCATGCATGTTTTTGGAATGTGGGAGGAAACCGGAGTACTCGGAGAAAATCCACGCAGGCACAGGGAGAACATGCAAACTCCACACAGGGTGGCCGGAGCCGGGATCAAACCCACGACCTCTGAACTGTGAGGCGGACGTGCTAACCAGTCGACCACCCGCCCGTTCTACACAATGATGAGCCAAAATTCCAACAAAACTTGGAATTACAATCATCATGACCAGTAAATCTTGTAGGAGTTTAGCACAGTGAGAATCTAAAGGATTTAACTCACAAGTGTGCTTAGCGGTGTTGTGTTTTGTTGTTATGCCACCACAGAAGGGTAAAGAAAAGATCTGATAATAACCGTGGAACATGAAATGAAACTTACGGAGGAAGGTGTTCGGCTTCTCTCGACAATATGAGCAATCTGATTAATTACATTTTAGTTAAACATATGGATTAAGAGTGTGTACCTGATTTTTCATGTCAACTAACAATGTTTTGTATCAATTTCATAAAATAAATCGGCATTAACTGACAGCATCTTTAACCACCTCCCTTCTCCTTTGTGTCTTCAAAGTGCGAGTAAGTTTACTACATCTTAATTTTATTTTAATGTGAATAACTTGTAAAATAAATTATTTTAGGCTAATTTCCAGACACGACTGTCCCTATATCAGAAACGAAATCAGGCACAAGCCACAACAAAAGTTATTAGTGGAAACTAAAGAAATAACAAAAACAAAAAATTTAAAAACATTTTGGTTAACGAAGTAAAATAAAAATCCTTTAAAGCGGAAGTCAACCCAAACATATTTTTTTCAAGAATATGTTCCCAGCAGGCTCACTAGTTGATACACGGCATTCTGATTAATTTTGCGTTTGTGGAATATAAATTAAGCAGCATAATGCGCTCATTTTTAGCTATCTCTGGGGTGGCCATTTTGTTAGGTTCCCTGATTCTGCTCCTTGAGCCCCGCCCCTTCCTTTCTGTGTGTGTGTGTGTGTGTGTGTGTGTGTGTGTGTGTGTGTGTGTGTGTGTGTGTGTGTGTGTGTGTGTGTCTATGGTTGTCTTGGTGCAGGTGTGGAGAGATGATTGGTGCTGGGACCAGGTGCAAGCCATCACCATCAGCAGCTTACTTAAACTGGGCCCAACCACCACCTCGTCGCCAGATCAACACTCTCGATTCAGAGTTTGTGCATCCAGCAACTATCCTGGACTCTTTCAAGTACTTTCAGAAATTTGAACCTGCTTTTATATCGCTTCTCAGGTTATCCTGCACTCAGCCTGCCAATGCCGTGCCGCGAACCCCGCCTGTTCCCAAGACAACTTCTGGACTTTCTCTCCGATCTACACCTTCATCCCTGTTTCAATAAACACATCACTGTATTTCTCAACTTGTCTCAGGTCCCTGCAATTGGGCCCTCCTCACACCCAGAACCCTGACACATTTTGTCTTTTGTCGATTGAAAATGACGTCACAACTGCTCACAATGACCAATCAAGGCTGACCTGTTTTCTGAATCTGAGCCGCGATTGGTCGTTGTGAGCAGTTGTGATGTCATTTTTAGTTGACAGAAGACAAGATGGCCGCCCCCGGAGATGGCTAAAAACGAGTGGATTAACACTTATTCTACAAACGCATTATTTATCAGAATGCCCTCTTTCAACTAGTGGGCTTGCATAGAACATATTCTTGAAAAAAAAAAAAAATTGCATTGACTTCCCTTTAAAAAAAAATAATAATCACCGTCCAAATAGACTATTACATAGATGAAAAAAAATGGGCTTCTGACTATGCTTAGTCTATTTTTCTAAGTTTCCCATCTATTGTCTATCGCCTTCAAAATGGGCGTCCGTCATTGGCGGATAGGCGGACCAATCCGTCACATATGCGGAATGTCCAGCTCTGATGTGCGGCACAGGCTGGTACAGTGCCAGCAGGATCATAGGGAGAAAAGGCGTTTTAGAGCGAAAAACAATGTGTCATAAATAAATAATTGATGACTTTGACGATTAAATGAATTGTCGAAGACCGATCGTGGATGTAGTCGTGTTACGGTCGACTAATCTTAGCAGCCATCCTGTGAGTGAAATAAAATCACTTGTAATATCATCATTGTTCTAAAAAAAATAAATTAAAAGGTTTCCCTAACAAATTATTGGTGTTACACTTCAAACAATCATATTGTGGCATTTCTGTTCGCATTTGACAGGTAAATATCGTAAACTATATTTTAAATGTGTTTGACCTCCACAAAACATCCTGACTGACCCCATTATCCACTAAACCAGACAACCTTTTAGAATGTCAGTAAAATGACCTTTAAAATTCTAGAGCAACAATGATTTGATGATTTAAGGGAGAGATAAATGTCACCCTACCTAAAACCATTAGTTCAGCAGCAAAATATATAATGCTGTGCTCGTTCTCTGCCACACACTGGTACATTCCGGCATCGGAAAGTGTTAGCACAGACACGGAGAGAGCGCCGTCCTTCACAAGGATCCTGTCCTGTGAGGGATGAAAGAAAGTAATTATTGCCTGACACTTAAGATAGCCTTTGCTTTGCTCGGTGGACTCTGGCAAAGTTTAATAGGCATCGGATTGGGCATAGATCAATACTGGATTAACAAATAAGAAATGAATCAATCCATGGTAGAAACCACATTTGTGTCTGCCAAATAAAGCCCAGCAAACTCTCACCATCATGTAAACCGCAATTTAGTTTGCAAGCCGGCTCATCTTAGAGCAGCTTTACTCACTGAAATGTTTGCATGGAAATATTCTGCGGTGAGTCTTTGGTTTCATTCAAGAAGCTTGTGAGAAGAAATGCATTGAGAGCAACATTTTGGCTGTAGATTTCATGTGTGCTTTACACCTGACAATATATGCTGGCCCAATACTGTTTATATTTTCAGCTAACAATTACAAAAATTATTACATTGTAATAAAAAGTAAAATACAGTATATAACAATATTAATAGAATCAATGATTATGTAGTGGTTCACGTGTCCATGCAGGCAGCATAGGTTCAGTTCCCACCCACTGACGGTGTGAATGTGAATGCGAATTTTTGTCTGTCTCTGTATGTACCCTGTGTTCGACTGGCGACCATTTTAGGGTGTTGTCTGCCTTTCTTCCAAAGGCAGCTGAGGCAGGTTCCAGCTCCCAGCGACCCTGAACATGGTAAGAGGTATCGAAAATGGCTGAATGTGTTAGAATATGCTCGAGCACAATCAAACAAGAGTGTGCGACGTTAATTTCACAGAAATTCAATAAAATACAAAAAAAGCAGCTCTGATCAGATTCGGACATGGCACAAAAAATTCAAAGAGGAAGGCTGCCTGTGAAGGGCAAATACTGATGTAACGTGTCGTGTCATGGGTGGCGCTCATATTGAATCATTTGTGAAGCGTTGTGAAATCTGTTATAAAATATAGATCCAATTGACTGTGATGCTGTAATTTTCATGAAGAAATCTTTTATTTTTATACATGAAGTCGAATAATTTGTTTTGCCTAGGACATGCAGTTACTCAGATATTCGTATTTTAAATGATGTAAAATTTTTTAGGATACCCTGTACGATGGTGACACCCAACTTAATGTAATTAGACACATTATTAAATGAGTTAGTTTGCATTGTTTTGATCGCTGTTTCCCATTTCTGTTGGTTGCAGCTTCCTGCACGGTTGTAACTGCACCGTGAGTGGCCAGCATTTTAGTAAGTGTTCATGCAATCGTTGGACAATCTTACCGGCCAGTGATGGTAGCATCACCACTAAATGTTGGTTGTGTCAGACAGTGTGTGCGTAATACTGTCGTAACTTGATATGCTCTGCAACGCTACCTGATCCACTACTATGTTGTTGATAAAGACATGGATTTCTTTCTTGCTGTACTCAGTAGAAATGAGCAGTGAAAGGGCAGCAGCTGTAAAGAAGATTAACTACAACTGAAAAAAAATGTTGAATTTAATCAATTTTATTTCATCCCGATTATCTTATTTCATGCAACCACTTGATGAAATAAAATGTAGTAAATTCAAGACAACATTTTTATCATTGGAGTATACAGAACCCCCCTGCTATTCGTTGGGGGAGGGTGGGGGGGGGGTGTTCGGGGGGCCAAGCACGGTCGTGAATAGCGGAAAAAAAGTTGTTGGAATTACCTACGCTGATAATTTTGCTTGATTATGTGCCTAGTGAGTTTATTTAATAAATACCTTGACAGACATTTGGATGATCAAACAACATCCATCCATCCATCATCCATACCGCTTCTCCTCACAAGGGTCGCGGGCGTGCTGTAGCCTATCCCAGCTGTTTTCGGGCATTAGGCGGGGAGACACCCCGAATTGGTTGCCAGCCAATCTCAGGGCACACAGAGACAAACAACCATTCACACTCACAATCACACCTAGGGGCAATTTAGAGTGTCCAATCAATTTACCATGCATGTTTTGGAATGTGGGAGGAAACCGGAGTACCCGGAGAAAACCCACGCAAGCACCGGAAGAACATGCAAACTCCACACAGGGTGGCCGGAGCCGGGATCGAACCCACAACCTCTGAACTGTGAGGCGGACGTGCTAACCAGTCGACCAACAAACAACATGTCCACTTGAAATAAATGCTCGTATCAGACAGACTGTTGAGGTCAATCTCCTTAAATAAGGACTACTGTTAGGCATTATTCAACACGCATAAATAAATCTCTGTAACGCTATAGACAATCAAGCTAAAAGCTGTGCTTCTCGCAAAGGCTTACAAAGACTGTAGAAGCAAGGTGTATTTCAAGCTCACTGTCTCCTAATCAAGTGGGTCTTAAATATGCGCCATTAATAATGAAGCGCTGCGAGTGACTCCATTCATATGAAATGGAGCAACCTCCGTGGGGACACGCTGCTGCACTCTGTGTGATCTGCAGAGGTAGAAAGAGAACCATGTCTCTTCACTCTGTGACATGTTTACACCCTCCTTCCATCGCACCCTGAATTTCACTTGGAAACTCAGCAACGAGTTTGACGAGAGAAAATAAAAAAATCAAAGGTTGAGTTGAAGGGGAAGATTAAGTCTTGAGAATAAAACACTGGTGAAGACAAGATGCACTCATACCCTGGAGAGCAGCGGCTGGCCGTCCTTCAGCCACGTGTGAATAGGTTTAGGTTTGCCGCTGGCCCGACACTCCCAGTCCAAATTCTCCTCTATGGCCAGAGCTGTGTCCTTCATGGTTTGAATCCACTGAGGCTTGGCTGAGGGAACACAAACACAAGGCCTACATATTTGGATGGGGCAAAATTGTGTCACCGCATTGAAAACAGGTCAAATAACAGCGTGCTCATATTGAGCACACCCATACTGCAATTTGTGTTAGCTCTTGCACAGTTAACGCTTTTTCTTTATTTCCTTGGACACAACTCACTTTGGACTTGTCCAATATCACATCAAGTACAATTTTATTCCACTCTCAAATTCACAGGGAAATGTATGCCACACAAAATCAAACTGTAATAGCTGGCATAAAATGAAACCCAGCAATGCTTATTATCTGAGAAGATTGCAATGTTTAGTTCAGACTGCATCAGTAAAAATTGGTTTTAGTACAATCATTAAATGACCAAAGTATAATTCTCAACTGTATCTCACTCAGACCCTATTACAAAATTAAAGCAAGACCATTACACAACTATCAGCCACACTTAAGATATGGATTATTGAATTAATCTATTTATACACATAAGACATTGATAGTTTAGAAAAATGTGAGAACGTGAGCATCCCCTTCGAGAGGTTAACTAAAATGTAATGTTTTTCTTTTTGTTCTTTTTTTGGGGATCAAGTGCTCAGGCTATGCCTCCCCTAAAACAAACAACAATGTCTTGTAGAAAGTCTTTCTCAGAAGACTGAAAGCTTTTATACCTGTAAAGGGGGGACAATCTCCATATGTTTTAATTCCTGTCAGGTTTCCTATAGCAGCGGTGGGAGACTCGACTCCCATAACTTGACTTGAGTCATACTTAAGTCACCAATTTTAGGACTTGGGAATTGCTAGATTGAATTGTAAACACGACTTGGCTTTGACTTGGTATTCATGAGACTCGACTTTGACTTGAACTGCAAGTCCTGCTTGTTTACATTTGAACATTTTCTTTTGAACATTTTAAAAAGAAAAGTAAGTTTTTGTGTAGTACGTGCAAACCTGACAAAAAGTATGTCACGTTACTGTTTGATACTGAGTGCAGAGGCCACCCATGAAGCAAGTCTCATGCAGGGAGTTTGGAAGATTATTACATTTGGAATTAAGGACCATGTCTTTGGTAAAAAAAAAAAAAAAGCAACATGTAAAATTTGCAAAGAGACAACTACAACATTTCCCGTCACTGTAAAACCCTCAAAGATGGGTAAGCTACGTTAAATGTCACAGTTTAGCTAACCGATAGCATTATAGTTTTTCTGTACAAGTTGGAAGTTTGACATTAAAGGTATAGTGTACCATAGAAAGCCAGGAGACCTGTAGCCGTATTCTTGCCCATCTTATTCTCAACCACACACTCATATCCTCCTGTATCTTCCTGTTGGAAGCTGGGGATCTCCAGCACTGCGTTGGCGTACTTCATTTTGACTTTGCTGGGGAATGGAACTGCATTGGCCCTCTTCCAAGTGATCTCGGGGACAGGGCTGTGAGGAGACAGCACAGACACATTTAAGTTCCTCTGAAAGTTGAGATTGTTGACTGTTTAATAGCAGTGCACTAAAGTGCTCGACGGAGCCGAAAGAATCCAGAAGACGTCAACAAAATAAATCTGAATACATCACAACTTTTCGGACCCGTCAAGGTTTAAAATGCTACCTTTTAAGAAATATAATTGCCACAGTAACTTTTCTTTATCCACTAGTTTCTCATCCAATGGCAAAGGATTGAAAACAAGCGTTGAGGAATCCAGCTTACTTCCCGAGAGCGAAACACTCCAGCGTAACTGTTGATCCTTTTGCGGCGGGTACATTGTCTGGGAAATTAACTTCTATTTTTGGCTCGTATTCACCCATCACTCCTATGAAGAGAAAGCGCAAGATCTCATTCTTCCATTATGCAGGACTTACAAGAAATATGGTGTGAATTATAGGCCATAAAAGCAATACAGGAACAAAAAACACATGGATGACCACAATGGAGAACATCACTTGAGAACATGCACAACAATGTCGAGTGGAATAATTTAAATCTGAGTGGAATAGATTTTGAATGCTGGACAGTGTGTCTATTTTAAACTTGTGACGGAATTAAAGACATGTACTGTGCAATGAGTGGAAAGTAACTGGTTGAGCTACTGGAACACTCAATGTAATGGTCCAGTGATGTATGGCTTATGTTTAATTCATTTCAAAACCAATCTTTAGTCCCTATTTTTGTGAAAGTGCACCAGTAGACAACTGGGCCTGTGAATTGCCCAGGGAGCGCTTTTAAAGTGAGCAAGGAGGCAACTGACGGCCATTGTTTTCCTGCCCTACATGGGACAGGCAACTATTTATTTAAAGGCGTTAGCGTTTGATAATTCAACTTAAGTGCCAAACAACTGCAGAAGCACAAAAAGCGTAAGTAGGCAAAGAATAGAACCACAACAGGATTTTATTCCTCACCATCTGTCCTGAGGATGAGAGATGTAGGCGAGCTATGAACTTTGCCCTTTGTGATGCTGTTCATCACGACACAAGTGTAGTTGCCCACGTCGGATGGCTCCACCTTGGCGATGTAAAGGTTTCCGGTCTGCTGAGAGACGAAGCGACGATTGTCTTGCTGGACGAAGTATGGGTACTCGTTAAAGACCCATGCATATGTAAGATCTGTGACAGGAGGGGATAGATTGGCCATGATACAAGACTTTTGGTGAGCTCATGTCATCTGATGGTTTGATTTTTAACCTCCTGAGGAAGTGGGCGTTCCACAAAGCAATACCACTCCTTGCCCTTCTCGAACGGACACAGCGCTTCTGGTGTGGACTTTGAAATGATCCAAGTCTGTGGTGGGAGAGAAGACAAAAGGGACATGATGACAGGATTTGACATACAGACTGTGTATGAGTGGAACAGAGACAGGGTAAAAGCTTTGAGCAGCACACCGACACAAATCCATTAGAAAGGATTGTTGGGGGAATTGCACTTCAGCCACGCCTGAGCAACACAGAAAGAGGCAGAGTGACACAGATAGATACACTTAAGACTTCACTCCAACTGAAAACTTTAAATGCTCTCCTAAAATTGTAACCAAAAACTAATACGGAGATTTGCGATACTGTACGATCCAATACCATACCCTACCATACTCTACTATTGTACTATACTATACCATATCATGCCAAATGATACTATACTTTGTCATACTATACTAATCCATGCCATGTACTAAAACACTCAAATCTACCGTGCTGTATAATATACTGTTTTATATGATACTACGCTATACTATACCATGTCATACAATGCACTATGCCATATGATACTATATGTATATACCATGCCACATAATAATAGCCAGAGGTGGGCATTTTACTACATTTTACTGGTCCGTCATTCATCACCCGTCAGCGGCCTGGGTACCCATCCGTCATTTTTCAGCCCGTCATTCCTCGTGACGAACCATATTGTGATCGTCAGTTGGTCAGTCCGTCAGTCAGTTAAGTGCGTCAGTTAGCCCGTCAAAAAGTTCGTCGGTCTGTCAGTCCGTCACCCCACCCCAACATCCCTAAAAAACGTCAACAAAACGGGCGTCCGTCAGTGATGGATTAAGAGATCCGTCATTGATGGACGCCGTTAGTGACGTTTACACTGATGGACTGAAACCAACTTGTATCAGTGCTTAGGCCGTTATTTTTTAAAGTTTCCGATCATTCGTTTATCGTCAGCAAAACGGGTGTGCGTCAGTGACGGACTGAGGTACTGGTCCATCAGTCTGATGCAATGCCCACCTCTGATAATTGCCTATGTTAATATACTACTATACCATGCCGTGCTAGCCTAAATCATACTCTACTATACGGCACTATAACACATTATATCATAAAATGCCGTAAGCCTACTATACCACACCATCACCATCTTATGCTATGTTATAGGGCATGTCTTGCCTTGCATGCCAATTCCTATCAGTGATAGAATTTTCTTATTTTGACTTAAAGAGAAAGTCAACCCCTCAATTTTCTTTACAAGAATTTGTTCTATGCAGGCCCACTGGTCTAAAAGCGGCATTCTGATTGCTATTGTGTTTGTGGAATATGAGTTAAGTAGTGAAATACACCTGTTTTTGTCCATCTCGGGGGGCGGCCATTTTGTCACTTGCTGTCGACTGAAAATGGCATCACGGTTGCTCAGTGATCAGGTAACGACCAATCATGGCTCAACTTCAGAAAACAGGTAAGCATTGATTGGGTGTTACCTGAGCCATGAGCTCAAATGACTGTAATGTCATTTTCAGTTGACAGCAAGTGACACAACGGCTGCCCCCTGAAATGGCTAAAAATGGGTGGATTTTGCTGCTTAAGTCATATTCCACGAATGCAATATTAATCAGAATGTCTCTTCCGTAGGGGCACATATTACTGTAAAGATTTTATTAGGGGTGACCTCCCCTTTAAGGGTTTTCTACTTCTAAATATTATTTTAAAAATCTAAATTTCACAATACTGCCACACAGTTCATAATATTTCAGAAGTAAAAAAAAAAAATTGTCATAGTGTAATTCAATTGAATCTTTCAGGCATGTTGGAAGGTAGTCAGTCTACAACCACGGCTCATTTGTTTGTTAGTGAAAATTGCACTGAAGACTTGGTATATCGAATATTTGACTCTATAATGTAGTAGCTTCAATATAATGACAATGATATGGATCACACATAAGCCAGGACCTTTTACAGCTAACAACTAATGCATGGTCATTATCTAAGAACTGTCAAATTTACCAGGGTTAAATCGAGGCAAACGTAATCTTTTTGTTTGCTGGAGACGTTTCAACTTCAACCAAAAAGGCTTCTTAATTCATATTTTTCTCCCTGCATATTTGCAGTATGTCTCTGGTGGGAGGAGGTTCGCGCCATCACCTTTTGACAGATTATAACAATGTGCTGACATCCCTCCCCCGAAGATTGTTTCATTCCACTGGAAGAGTGGCCACTTAACGAGCTGTTTTGCCACCAGTCAGATGAACAACCAGTTGATAAGCAGGATGGTTATTCACCAGCTATGCCAGACAAAAACAACTTGCACACTTAAAAATTGGACCCGAAGAAGCTTTTGAATCAAAGGGCGAAACGTCTTCCACAAACAAGAACAGTCCTTTTGATTTGATTCAACCTTTACAAATTACTATAACCTGGATGTCTGAGAATCTACACAGACATGTCTCAATAAAAATAAGTAATTATGCAGATTTTATTCAATTCTCACTGTATTTTGTCAGCCTAATCCTGTGATTAAAGTAACATTTCAGGCATATTGGAAGTCTGAAAGTTTGAAACAACCATGAAAACAACCCTCAACTTCATTAGCAACCTAACTTCCTTTTACGCACTAAAAATACCAAGTAAATGCAGGTATGCAAATATGCCAGGTTTGGTTTCTAATGAGAGATCGTTTAATTTTGAATCATTTGGTTTACTTAAACAACCATTACTTCTAATGTCTGTGAACATCACATGGAATTTATACAGTATGCTTTGTATAATCCTTGACGCTCGCAGCAGTGGATTAATGGTAGCAACACACTATATTTGCATTGAAAAACAGTTAAGGCTCTCTTCAGTGGCCCCAACAGTGAATTTTAAGAAGTTCTAACGGCAATATTGTTTCTGCAGTGAGGGCTGTACCATTTACATCTATTTTTCATGTTTTCAACAAATCACATTTTCAACAAATCAGACCATAACTCTGCAGTGGATGTGTTAAAAGCTTGCTGATTGAAACCAATGGTGCGTGGCTATATGGCTTGAAGCGTAGGTGATCTGCATGAGAAGAGTCCTTAATGAGTGGTAAACATCCTTTTTTTAACAGTTGTTTCCTTTCATTGTCACACATCGGCATTGTGTGAAAAAGAGGATTATACTGCATCTTTTGTAGAACAACCGTATAGCTTTTTCAAAAAGAAACACTTTTTCATGCTTCACTTTGTCCCAGACTACCCAATATCATAACACACTTTGGATTCAGTAAACAAGTCATTGGGGTTGTTTCCTAGTCGTGAAGCTTAAACTGATGAGTCAGAGGTCTTCACACTCAAGCCCCCCTCACACACTTTTAACATTTAATGCAGCTTCACACTACGGCGGTGGCAGTCTAATAAATATTGCAAGTAATTGCTGCGTGTGCCTCTGCATTATTTGCTGACTGGGTGCGATGCCCACGCCACCTGTGACTGACGAGTGACACAAAGTGACAGGGAGTGACTTACAGGCAAACTTGAGATGTGCTCTCCTGCTGAGGATTGCTCCTGCAGTGTTGTAGGCCATACACTGGTAGACGCCTACATCCTGGTAGCGGTCCAGGCCGCTTATAATGAGGTTGCCCCCTGACAGATGCCGCCGTCGATCCAGGCTCAGATTTATGAAAGTCCCATTCAGGGACCATCTGTGGGGTTAAAGACACCATCAGTCCCTGGCCAAATGCACCATCCATTTCTTACAACCAAGCAGGATGCTATAATTGAAGTTGGGTATGAATAATATACCCTAAATATCCACAAACGCTCAGGATGAAATGCACAGTCTGAAAGGTTAGGTTATTGTCAAGAATTCTACAAGCGCAGCTTCAATGCTTCTCTTTAAGCAAACAACAAACGTGACAACTTCGGAGACTACTTTTGAGCTTTGAGCTTACTTTTGCGTGACCTCATATTTGCAGCCTTTATTATATGCAATGTGTCAATAAATGTCATTGACCATTTCAGGAGTATTGTGGCCATGACAATGTCAAAATGTACAGTGAAATTAACAGAAAATCCACAGATCCATCCATTTTCAGGAACGCTTACCCTAATGTGAGCTGGAGCCTAATTTCCAGTTGATTTTTGGGAGATAGGTAGGGTAGACCCTGACGTGGGTGTTATGTCACGTATGTGTATGGAAAGAAGCTACACACACATACACGTACTACCTTTGCCGCCACCTTCCAGATCGTTTTTGCAATACAATTAAGTGCATCGTCTAATCATCTAGGTCCCTTTGTTGTAGCAGGCATGATACCTATTGTTGTCGCTGTCTTTTTGAAGCGACACCCCCTGACTTGGAATGAAACTCTAACTTTTTGAAGCGACACCCCCCGACTTGGAATGAAACTCTAACACATTTTCTTTGCCGCAGTGATGCGTTCCCGTATGATGTGAGCATGTCGATTTCATCAAGGTCGAGTTCATGCACTTCTTCTGGCGTCTTCCTTACTTAAACAACCGACACAGCAGGGCAGTGTTTCCATGCGTCTCCGTTGAAGTTGAACAACCTCGCTCTAATTCACCTCTCTCTCTTTCTTCTTTGCTCCGGAAATGTGCCGTAGCAAACCAACCCCAAAAGGAACAAATACTTAAAAAATAAATACATACAACACAATATTGCAGCATGTTAGAAAAATAATAAATACAAAATAACATATGCAATCCCAAAATTAACATACGAAAATGAAAATATCAATTGGCAACCCAATCATATGTTACACTTGCATTGGGAGCCCCGGCGGGAACACTGTGCACTGCACATGTTCGGTCTGCACGCAGGGGAGAAGAAAAGGAAGGAGAAGAAAGAGTGCTGGCGTTTGACCGCGGGAAATTTGAAACCTGAATGGCGCAGCCGCTTCATTCGCACACATCGGAGAGGGAGAGCTTTTGCTTGGTAGAAGACGACGACTGGCAAACAAGTGTCGACATCGCAATCAGGTGGTCGACACTCCCCTCTGTGCAGATTAAACGTGTGCAGTTCACCGCTTTCGTACACGCCGGGGATCCCAATGGAATTAAGTACGCGCAGTTGGGTAACTACTAGTGGCACGTTTGACGCATGTTTGAAGCGTGTCCACGCCGGGTTTGAATAGTAAATTAGCCAGCTAATGAGCTTTAAATAAACGCTGCCGTTAGCTGCATCTCTCCCGCGGCGCGTCATGTCATGAACAGACACTTTTTTTTTTTTTTTTTGGTGGCTGGGGGTGGACGTAAAGACGGAACTATTTCAAAAGGGCGGGGTCGGGGGTCGATCATTTATATGAATATGTACGGAGGGACAAGGCCGGAAGGGTGCCCAGGTCGTGGACGGAGGACGAACCGGCAAGAAAGGGTCAATTGCCCAGCTCTGATATAGACAATCATTCACACTCCCATTCTATTGTCAATGCAGTTTTCGAACCTTGCATGCTTGTTTTTCGAACGTGGTAGGAAGAAAAACTACACACGCACAAGGAGAACATCCAAATGCCCCAACGGAAGAGATGTGAACCAATAATTTTTGGGTTGTGAGGCATGCCAACCACTATTCTGTGTTGCCATTTCAAGAACATTTAATGTTTTTGAAAAAAATGATACATTATTCATGCTTTTTTTTAACAATAGGTGTACCTTACTATTACAATAATTATGTCATACTTTATTTGGAATAAAACTTGAAAAAACTGCAGTGAATTGAATGCTATAAATCCCACACAAACATAAAGGTAAAAGTCTGATTCCAAGATCAAGTAACTGTATATGTTGATGCTGGTAGAATAAGGACTTTATTCTTTTCAACTTTATTGCTGTTGTCAGTAATAATTGATGGGCATCCCAATACTATAAATAAATTATGCAATAGTAAAAGGTTTTTGTAAAGCATTAAAAATGCTCCAGGGTTCTCCACTTTCGCTGTGAAATAGAATTTATTCCACGCTATACTGAGCAACCGAACTCTCATTGTTATTCCCACATATTGGAATGACTTAAGGAAAAGACATGGACAGACGTTAACAAGTGTACTGGTACATGCTAAACACCAACAAAAGTCATCTGAATAATAACATAATCAATTAATTGACAACTAATTGATCATCAAATTAATCGACCACTATTTTGATTATCCAGTATTCATTTAGAGCCATTGTTTATCTTAAAATTGCCCACATATTCTGATTTCAGCCTCTTAAGAGTAATTATTCTCTAATTTATACACTTGTTCATGAAAGCAGACCGATTGATTTTTGTGTTTAATCAAAATAAGACATTTACAAACATCAACTATTACTTCTGAAAACAATGACCAAACCAGTAACCAAATCAGAACAAAAAGGTTGGTGAGTACAACATCAATCCTTCTTGTGCGACATTGATTATTTGTTATTTAGTTGTTTTTTTAATCATTAAACAATAACAAATAAACAACTAGAATTGGTTAATAAACAGTAATCGTGTAAAAATAGTTTTGTAATACACTTTAATTCAAAATCCAATTTTAGATGATTATTCCATTAATCGATTCTAAAACTATTCCATAGTGACAGCCCTAATTCAAAGTATGATAAAATGTATGATTGTTGAGTGCAGTAGTCCTCCCTAATTGATCATGAGCCTCTCAAGAGGACCACCTGCCTCGCAGGGTCTTTTTCTGCCCTGCAAAATATCTTCCTATTTGGTGATAGTTCGCCTTTATAGCACCTTTAGAGACCATTAATAAAGATGATCCGGGGTTGCCATGGCAACTTCAGAGACACTATTCTCCTTATTCGAAAATACCCATTTTTCTTTTAAAGTCACATTACAAGACATTCTTTACTACTTTTTCCTGTTAAACCAAGTCCATTCAATGGAGATATGTCTCATTTAGGCCAAAAGGTTTGCACCTCTAGTTAATTTATGTAAAACCATAGCAGATATGTTTTATTTACACAGTAGCCATGCGGTTATATTCGCTTTCTATCAATTTTAATCCACAGTGTCTTTCAACTATCACTGCCTGCTGAGGCAACAATCTCTGTTTCCCCATAGGGACCATTAAAATTTAATCTTAGCGTATCATACACAGAGCTGTCCTCTGCTATTTAAAGGGGAACAGAACACAAAGGTTTTAAAAGACATTCTAGACATTATCATCAATATCACATGTAGTCAGTCACCTCTTCACTGTCACATTAGATTTACATAATGCGACATTATTCCACCTTTGACCAAAAAATTGCATTTGGTATGAGACATACATGTGATCATACAGAAACAGCTTTTACACTACTGTTAACATTCCACTGCATCTCTTTCACACTGTGTCGTAAGGTACAAATATAATACAACAAGTGAAAACTGAGCTAGAAGTGACACTTAAACCAATTTCAACTAACTTAAAAAAATAATTTAGCTACTTCCTTGAAAAATAAAATTCAAAGAATATCTCTACTACTACAGCCATGCATCTCTCTTTGATTCTATTTAAAACAAATTACGGATAAATTCAAGGGCAGACCATATTCAAAAATCTTCCCTCGGTAAAATAACATCTCTTTGCAACTTTACTCTATTTTACCACCTTTAAAGTGGAAATGAAAGATGTGTAGTACATAATGGCAAACTTTCCAAAAGCTTTCAAGTCTAAGCCGATAGATAGATAGATAGATAGATAGATGGATAGATAGATAGATAGATAGATAGATAGATAGATAGATAGATAGATAGATAGATAGATAGATAGATAGATAGATAGATAGATAGATAGATAGATAGATAGATAGATAGATAGATAGATAGATAGATAGATAGATAGATAGATAACAATGAAATTCTTAGGGAATAAATCCAAACCATTAAATGTCAATGGGTGCCTACTGTCGAGGATGCTGTGTTTTGTGTGCATTTAGATTAACCCTAGGACCCCAGTCCACAAAGGGTGAGAGAGCCGGCTCACTCATTAGGCAACAGAGGTAAATGCTAAGGGCATTTGATCCAAAATTGGAGTGTTTGTGGTCGGGGGCGGTGTGATTGGGTTGGTGGGGTTGGAATAACCTTCAGTATTTTAAACAGTATATTAAAACTAGTTAATATTTGTATTAACACTTAAAACGGAAACACTAACATAGATTCTCATGTACAGTAATACAATGCCCAATTAATGAAAATGATAATAAAAAATAATACCATCCAAAATAATATATAGTAACAAACAAGGATGGGCACTTTACCCTTTTTTGGCGTGGCTAACTAACTCTCCTCTGTCACCAGCCACCCTCTGATACATCAGAGGGTGGCTGAGAACATTTGCTCCTTCTTGTTATTTTTGAGTTGCCCACCGACCAACTACGGCAGACGTGGGGACCTTCAATTTTTTGTTGGTCCGATCACGGTTCTAGCCCCACCAGCTAGGCAGAACAGCCCGGCCGCATCCCCAGAAGGTGCACCACTTCCCTCAAAACAGGGATCACAGCGTGCGTCCGGCAAATAGCCGACGTGCCCTCACGACCAGTGTCTGTGCGCCTGAACGGGTAGCCCCACCTGGTCCGAACCATGCCGCGTGCTGATCGCAGAACCTCTGTGGCCGTTGCGATCAATTTTCCATGGTTGAATTTTTTTTTTCCATTTTTGGATTCGACTTTTTCGTCTTCTTCTTGCTCCCCTGTGACGTCACTCTCCGCGGCAATGCTTCCTCCCCCTTCCTGTGTGAGTGACGACAACCAACACCTGTACACCTGTTGCAGCTTGCAATTCCCACAGGGCATGCCGTTGGTGCATAATTAAATTGGGCATCAGCAGAGCTTGGCATAAGTCAGCTAACCTTAACCAGGTACACTTGCTCACCGCTCATTACATATGCACGCACGCACACCCGCACGCATGCACAACACCCCCCCCACCCCCACACACACACGCACACACACATCGTCCCGTCCCCAATGCCCCTTTCCTCACAAACCTTTGATATCAGTTTTTCTTCATTTATTTAGACTTGCCTTAGTATAGGATTTCTTTATTGTGTTTGTATTTCCGTTTCTGAACATTGTAGTGTGTATCGATTAGATTTCAGTAGCTGTAGAAAATAAATCATTGTCATATACAGAAATCTAGTGTGAATTGTGTGTGTTTGAGTCAAAGTTAAAATCACTGATCTGGCAAATCGGATTTACATATTTTTAATGTAGCGCCTTCATATATTAAGACTGAATTAAAAGGACTTTTTCGTCCGTTTTGTCCAAAGAATCAACCCAAAGCGGGAGTGGTGCCCCTTAGCGGCGATCGAGAGTTAGTGCAGGCATTAACCCCAATTGCCGCCCATTTATCCATCCATCCATTATCGATACCGCTTATTCTCACAAGGGTCGCGGGGCGTGCTGGAGCCTATCCCAGCTGTCTTCGGGCAGTAGGCAGGGGACACCCTGAATTGGTTGCCAGCCAATCTCTCAACATTCATATGCTAAACAGCAAATAAGCAGTTTTAAAGTTCTGCCGCTGGGCAGCATGGAGGGGCATGGAACTTTATGGATCATTTATGGAGATTAAACCATTTTAGAAGGTGCCCATTGGCTTCCACAAAGCTTTTATTATTACCGTATTTTCCGTACTATAAACCGCTGCTTTTTTCCTAGGTTTTGAAGCATGCGGCTTATATAAATGTGTGGCTATTCTGTGGATTTTTCTTCCACCTTTAGGGGCGGTCTAATTGGAATTACAATACAATACAGTACAATACAATTGCCATTAACAGGATGTGACTGCAGGTGGAGGAGTTCAACAGGCGAGGGCGCTATGCACTAGGTTATGAATTAGGTGGTATAGGGAAGAAGAGCAATAAAGAGTGGACGTTACCTGACAAACTGGAGGCGGCAGCGGGCAGTGAAATGAAGATAAGTACTGTTTATTTTCTCTTGGTAGTTTTCCCTATTCAGCAAAGTTGCTGCCGTGTTAAGAGGCACTGTTAGCAAAGAATCTGTTCAGTTACATACTGTACATGTATATTTACAGTTCAAAATTGTTCTGTAAATGCATCTAAATTTTTAACTTAACAGCTTATATAAAGGTATTTTTTTCATTATCTTTTAAAAATTAGATCGGGTGCGACTTAACCAAGACAGCATTTAGGTGCGGCTTATAGTCCGGAAAATACGGTAGTTTTATTGTCTAACTAAAGTGTTTAATAGTCAATGAAAATTCTACTCCCTTTCACTATAAGATTTTTATACCTAATTATTCTATGTGTTACATTTCAAAATGTTTAAAGGAGTGGTTCTCAAAATGCGTTACACCAAGTAAACCTTAAAAAAAAAAAAATAATCAAAGTACCACGATCATGATCCAGCATTAAAATACAGTAATGTAGTGTTCAACAAAATGAGGCACTGGCACATTTTGAACGCTAACACTGCAATTAAATTTAAGATAATGAAATAAACTTTACTGAATTTATCTTTCAATTGCGGGCAGAAGCACTAATTAACATCATTGACGTGAATTGTACTGTTGAGTATCAAATTCAGGGTCATTCTGAGATCAATTGAGTTCCTTTATATTAATGAAGAAATCTTGAACAACTTTGAGACCTAGTGCAAAGACACCTCTTTGTGTAATTTGTTTTTTCTTTCCAAAAGAGGTTTGCTACTGCAGTGTTCCTATTGTGGAAACTTCATCTTGTTGCCTGAGTGACAGGACTATCAGATGGAAAGGGAGAGGAAAAAAAGCTAAGCGGGGCGACGGAGCAATAGGAAACCATTTACACTTCAAGAGAAGAAGTGGAGAGGTGCTGAGGGCATGCAGAATCCTACACAGCCAGTTTGACAAGACTCCACGTCGAAACGTGCTCCATTCACCTTTAATCACGACATGGAGATACCTGGTCTTGGGCACACAGTGAGAAGTAATGAGCCTACATAATGCGCTCCGATATCATTCAGCTCATCCGTGCTGCAGTAATTCAACACAAAGCGTAGGTGACGTTTATAGTCCAGCACAGTGGTTCTCAAGCAGGTTGGGTGCAGGGATCCCTTACAGGGGAGAATTTTTTAAGGACCCCTCATAATCCTAACATGAATTTATCACTACCATGTCTACCCCTAAATGCCTCAGGAATTTAAAAGTCACATATTTTCGAGGAAAAAAGTCTTGACTTAATTATGATAGCAAATTCCTATTTTTAGAGGAAACATATTGTTTTGACATTAAAGATGTAGTTTTTCTGAAAGTCTTAATCCTTACAAGTACAAAGGATTACTGTATGTTATCAGACAAACTTTCACGACGGAAGCAGACTATTTTGACGAGTGAATTTACACTATATGTAATGAATGTATGGAATTTTTGTCTTGTAAAATGATTATACTGTTAATTTTGAAAAAGACAACTTTATTGTCTATAAAATTAGACTAATCTTAAAACAATACGCCTTCTGTTCTTGAAAAAAAGGACTTTACTGCTGTTGTAATATGCCTTTCATTCTAAAAAAAAAAAAAAGAAAAAAAATTAATTCAAGCAGGGATGCCAGATTTACAGTAATCATTTCAGAGCTATCCATTGTCTTAAAGCGAAGGTCGTTAGGACTAATTGGTCTAATAAAGGGGTCAACAACCCGCTTGGCTTGGGAAAATAAACTATAAGTGTCTGATTGAAGTGTACGGCAACGTCTTACAAAGACACGACGTGTGTGTGTGTGTGTGTGTGATGGTGACAGTGATGACTATCAGACTGAATGCGACTTCATCATTGCTCCCACCATACTGTGTTGCAGTGTTGCAATAAAGAAACCATCTAAAATCCACCTGAGTGTCCATGGTGTGTTGAAGCGACAGCAACGTGGGGCTGCAAATTGCCACACACAGGTGTGGCCCGTCACATCTATTTATGCATATATATGTACAGGAAGTCCTCGAATTACGACGTATGCGACTTACGCCTGTGCCTCCTCCACCATTTTGTCCCCAGCACCATAGTGACTATGTTTACATGCAGTCAATATTCGGTTTAAGGTCAAACTTCCGAATTATGAAACATTCTCCATAACCCGTTTACATGATTGAGTGGACAGAGTTGCTCCGGCATTTGAATAACCCACTAAATACGGCGACACACGGAGTCATGACTCATATAGACGTCATTTCCGCTTGTTACTTTCACCTGTCAGTAAAACACTTGATATTCATGTCACCCACCGCAGGAAGGAAACAGCCGGTTTGCCTCTCGCTCCAAACGTGTGCTTTTGCATACAAGGCACTTCCGCATACAATCACTTCCTGTACGACAAATACCAGCATTCCTTGCGGTTGAGCATGCGCACAGTGTCTAGATCGTGTGTGTGCGCGCCGGCAGTAACTTTGTCTCCTCTCCTTCCTTTCCATTCACCTCTCAGCAGTAATGCTAAGTACAGCATCTTTTGCTTTTTATTTTAATGTATTTTGATTTTTGTGTATACATATATGTATACATAGAGAGAGAGAGAGAGAGAGAGAGAGAGAGAGAGAGAGAGAGAGAGAGAGAGAGAGAGAGAGTATATTTATCATCTATCACTTATCCTTTTCAGGCTCTAGCCGTAGCCTAGCCCAGCTGACTTTGGCCGAAAGGTGGACTACATACTTGACTGGTCACACAGCACATATACTGTAGAGGCAGACAACAATTCACACCATTACTGAGATGGGAAATGAATCCACACTGCCTGCGCCAAAGTCAGGGAAATCTACAGTATACTGTACATCAACCCAATGGTGATTCTGCATAAACGACGGCAATATTTACACTATAAACTATATTTAATACAGAGTAGTGGTTCAATTGCAAAATGAATGTAATGCATATCAATGTTGTTGCAAGTTTCGGCTTGTCCTATCAGATGGTGTCACAGCGGTTCACTTTCTGATGCAATCCACATTTTTTTTCTCCTGTGCTTTAATGGGACTGCCATTAGCTGGGCATTGGGACACTGGCTCAAGTGCTGTTTTGTCTTTGTTGTTGTTGTTTTCTCTTAAGAGTGTGTCTGTCGGAAATATAAACTGTATTTGATCGTATTCAAGATACTTCTGCTTAAAAAAGATTCCCTCATGAACATCCTTACATATCAAAAGCATATGTTTTCAAGAATTAAAAGCAATATTGTGACATCGAAGTCCAAAATGAATTCCATCAGTGGTATAAAGTGAGAGGAAAATCAAGTAGGAAACAAAATGCCTTAATTTATAACAATTAGGTGCTGCACACTGAAAGAAGACTCACGGGAGAGTATTCTTTCAGTCTAGAATAATTACATTCCTTTGTGAAATATCTCAACATTGAATCTGTGGTTTGAGTTTATCTTGTAAATTATTCCTGGGTGCACAGAGCACAAATTAAGTTCTGGGCGCGCTCGCTTGAGTGTAGGTGAACCGTTTCCATGATGTGGTGCGATAGCGCTTTGAGAGAGGAAGCGTTCAACTCGAGCCTCTTGTGGCACTGACAGCCCGCAGTGCTGTGCAAATGAAAATGTTCTAATCCTGTTTTCAACACAGGATGCTGATTTAAGTGACATAATTTGACACATTGTATAGAAAATAGAACAAATACAATGTACTTCAACCTGTACTGAGGAGGTGGAGTACTCTTGGCGTCACAAGTCAGAGTAGCCTCTTCCTCAATGGAGTCCACTGGAATAAACAGATCACCTGGCTCCATCCTCCATCTTGGCCCATGGTACAACCCACTGTCTAGACAATCTGAAAGTAGCAGTAACAATGAATATTAAGGTAATTCTGCAGGAAATGTTTTCTTCAACTCATTGGCTGAATCATGTTGCTCTTTTAATTAGTCTAAGTCAGGGGTGGTCAAGTCCGGTCCTCAAGAGCCACAATCCAGAGTGTTTTAGGTTTATCCCTACGGCATGCAAAAGCGTGATAATGAGCCTGATGATTTGAATCAGGTGTGTTGCCGTGTTTTTTGGGGGACTGGTAAAAAGTCTGAAAAAAATGCCTCCAGTATACAGTATGTGTTATTCATTTAATTTTAACATCTCTCTAATTCAAAATGGCTTTCATCACTGAGCGTAAGTAACCAGCCAATCAAAGATGCAACCAGCAGGCAGTCATGTTGTTTGAACGAAGACGGAAATAGCTCTGTTGTTGACGGACTCACAAAACATTTTGGTAAACGAAAATATGAGATATACTGTGGTCATGCCAAACGTGAATAGAGCTGTTCTCGCGATGCAATTATGTATATGAAGTCAAGAGTTTATGTACATCACATACACGGCAGATGTGTGTGGACAAAAGTAAAAGTGGACAATATAGGACAAAATAATCATTGTGGTCTGTGGGCACCAGGACTTGTACAACACGGCCAGCTTCCAAAATGCGCCAAAAAGGAGCAGGTGTAGGCTAATTGTCCTGTACTTGTAGGCTGGTAAGTAAGTGCACGGGCTTGTTTACAGCTGTTGAACCAAGACAATTTTAGCAAAAGTCCTGGCCACCTGAATGACTGGCAATGTTCATGCATTTTTTTCATTTATGTCAGAGAAAGAGATTTTAAACATGTTATAATTGGGAATCGAGTATGTTTTTTTTAAGTCATTGATTGCAGATTGAGCCCAAAAATCCTGATTGTACACACACACGCACACCCCCCACACACACGCACCCACATCCCCCCACACACACAAAGTAACAAAAAATGTTGTGGACTTATGTTTGAAAATGTGAATGAATGTGAACACTTTCAATTGTGCAGTACCACAAAGGTCAAAAAGTGTTGAGCGCATAATGACTTTGTGAGTTATCATTAGAGTTGGGCTGGGCCGATAATTCGATATCGATATGTATCGCGATTGACACGTGATCGATACCAATAGAAAATGCCTTCGATAAAAAGAAAGACAAACCCAATCACAGCATGGTGCGTGATGTTGGCAGCGCGCTTCCGCCTCCAAACATGAAGAAGAAGCGTTTAAACCAAAGAAGAATCAGCTTTTAAACCAACGAGGAAGAAGCTGTTAACGGAGCATGCTCGCGGGCCCGGCGGCCATGTGCTACGCTCACGGAACCGGCGGCCGTGCGCTACGCTCGCGGGGCCGGCGGCCGTGCGCTATGCTCGCATCCAGCGAGCGAGCGCCATAACTTCAAGCTCAAATAAATGACCACTCGACTCAATACAACTCTTACAATGAAATTATATTATGCATGATAACCCTATTAAAGACCCGTGGATGGAGCCATGGTGTACAAGTAGAGGAGTTCTTGTCTTTGACATGCTAGCAGTAGTTAGCCTTAACTACTGCCGACACCGGCATCGCACTCAAGGTAAAATCAAGCAAGTAAAATATGAATGGACTACGGCAATAATGAGTCCGCTAAAAAGATAAAGTAGTCCTAAGACGGTTGGTCAACGATTATGTATGCACTGTAAAAGAGTATTCGTTCACTAACATTGGATGAACATTGAATGAAGGCTAATATATGTGTCAACATCTGCTTTGGGGTAGACCTAGACCTAATGCAAATAGTCATTTACAATGCACTGATGGAGGATAAACTGCGCATTACATTACATAGCGATGTACAAAAAACAGTTAACTGTTATTTAAAGAAAAGGTGTAAAACAAAATCAATAATTATCAATATTGACTGATTTGAAATACTTAGATTGTGACAGTTTTTCAAACATTTCTCAGCCCTTCTAAGCACATCATCTTATATAAAGGAGTCTATTTAATCTTTATACCGACCAGTTTATTTCACTCTTTCATAGTTACATTGACCTCTTATTAAATTATTTTTCTTCGGGTCATTATTTTCAATAGTTGAAAAAAAATTCAATATATATCGATATCGACCAATATGAAACACTTATATCGTGATATACTTTTCAGTCATATCGCCCAGCCCTACATTAGAGTCAACATTTCAACTGTGACATTAAATATTGTCTGCAGAGTTTGAAGTGAATAACGTGTAATCTTTATGACCAAAGGAGTGTTTTATTAACTAAATAGTCCAGTCTAAATGGTGTATTATAATGAAATATGTCTGCGCTAATGGAATTGATGTTTGAAGAGGTGCAAAGTCTGGCTACGTTTCTATTATTGATTTTCCTTAAAAATATTTTGTGTATTCAAACACATTTGACCTTTCAACATTGTTGTTTTGTTGTAGTAAAATACCAATTGGTAATTGCTATATGATTAACATTGTGACTGGAGGCTGAGCATCTCAGAGGTTCAAATACTGGATTCACTCCCTGATGGTAAATACGTTCATATTCATGTTGATATGTAAAAGCATCACTGATTTTGTGTTAATACATAATGAGACTGGCAACAAAATCCAACAATATCAAATCCAAGAGCTCTATCAAAACATACTGTATGCCTCGAGAAAGAATATTGTTTGATTGTCACTGTCAGAGAGGTATTTGGTTTTGTAGTATGTATGTTATATACCGAGAGGTGCTTCTTATATTTGGGCTACCATATTTTGGCTTCATTGGATGGGCAAACTATTGGAAACACCTTTCAGTATAGAGTATATCTAAATATATTCAATACCTTTAAGTCCCCTATTAGAATTCCGGACCCCTCGGGTCCTTAAGTGCAGCCTTATTGAGTGTTTCAATTCAGAACCAAACAAGGTGAAGCCGCGTTCTGTTTCTGTGCTCTTCAACTGTGGAACAAACTTCCTGAACACCTTATATCTGCTCTATCAGTCCATGTAAATCTGGCCTGAAAACTTTATTGTTCATTGCTGATTTTTCATAAATCAAATATGTATATATCTATTTCACCATCTTGCTTTTATTTTGTGATCCTAACTTGATAATGCATGCAATTTGTCATTTTAGTGTTTTGTTGTAGCTTGTCATTTATCCTGGTTTCATGCTAGATTTTTATCTTGACTTTCTTATTTCAATTCTATCTTGTTTTTGATCAAGTTATCTTTGCCTCCGTAAAGCACTCTGGATTTGCCTTGTGCATGAATGTTGCTAGACAAATAAACTTGCCTTGCCTTCCAGAGCACTTACCAACACTACAAATCACAACCACGATCATCGATATATCGGGCTCTATATTCTTAGATGACGCAGCTGCACTCCAGCATAAAATGTGGCGCATCTTGATTTGCGTGCCGGTGCCAGCCTCGTTTTGCCTGTTTTGGAATTTGGCAGAGCGCTCTACGCCATGATGACCATTTAGGTGAACCGAGGGTGTTTTCTTTGACCTGCCCTGGTGCACGTGACAATTTGGTATTTAAAAGTCACTTAAAACTTGCCTGTTGCAACCATGTTGATCTATTGGCACACGTAGTGTAACGTGATGTTGGTGAATTTCATCAGGGCACAGGCAGACACATTCTGCACACCTCCGACATGTGTAGTGGATGTCATCGTATATCATTTATAAATATAATGAACCCTGAATCATTGTAGAAATAAGTTAATTGAATGCATTACTACCTGTGTTATTATCATCGTTACTATGTTTTTAAAATCACTCCCCTGGCCGTGGTACAGCTATGGGGTCACACGCGGACACAAACAATTTGACAGTTGAACAATTTCGCATCATGCGTCCATGGAGATGTGCTTACAGTTCCTTAAAAAAACGTAATGTACATTGCATGCTACGTCCTCCTGCCTGGACTCGAGCAAATCGGTTTCCTCTTCTGCCATGTCAAGCACTGTGCGTCTCTCCTGTTGATTTTAAAGGAAATTCAAAGCCGCTTCAACTGGTGGAGAATCAAGTCGGCTGGGTTAACGCCCACAATGGTTTCTCTCTTTCTTAAATGTGCCACGCTGCGCTGGCTAGCACAGGTCTGTGAAAATACCAAAAGAAGGTCAAGCCTGCCTCTGTGCAGTATGCGTGGTGCTACACTTGCACTGGGCATGAAAATTGAGCTCATTGTCTCACGGTGGAAATCATTGTTGAGTGGTGAAGAACAGAAACGATTTACGGTGCTAAAACATTGATCAACATAGACAAATGTAGTAGCATGTGTATTGCTCTATAAAGTTAGTATTGAGCAGAAGACAAATTACAGTCATTTCTCAGTGTGACGCTAAACAAAACAACTGTAAGAGGAGGGTGAAAAGCAGTGTTTGTGAGTACATGTCAATAGAGAGGACTTTTTTCAACCCCCGCCGTCAGCCCATCCTCTCCAACAATGAAATAATTTCCATCTCCGCAGTGAGCATCGTGCACCTGTAAATGTCTAAATGGGAGAGAATCATTGCACCTATAAAAAATACAAGTGCGGCTTACCTGCCAAACACTCGATGATCGATAACAGTAGAATTTGTTTCCATGGCAACGTCATCTTTGGCAACCAAGGGCAAATGACACTTTCATCCAATAAGCTTTGAAATGGCACTTGTGATCCTGGCGAGACAGCGCTTGACCTGTTTCAAAAAGATAATTTTGCTTTAAAATGCCAAACTCAGCAGCCAATCATTTTTATGTGATGCTTACAGTTTCATGTGTTTCCATAACCTAATCTGGAAGCACAGAGAATGAGAAAATGAAATGGAACTTTGAATACGATAAGAGTCGCATCGCATTGCGTTTTCTGTCTTAGTTGTGGTCACAATGCAAGCAGAGGTGTCTTAGAGGGGGATACGGCAGGTGTACGGGACCTGAGGTAATGTTAGGCTATTAGAGTAGCGACCCACAACACAGCTCATCTGTCACTTGGACGGGTTCACTTTCTGGCAGCCGGAGGAGACTTGGCCCTTACAATAGGGTGCTATCCAATCAATTAGATCTACCCACAGTGGCAGGATGCGTCTTCCCCACATTCTACTATGGACCTGGACAGCCCCATGAGGAAGCCATTCCACCCGGGTCCGTAATCAAGGACAAGTGTCTGTCTGCTTGGAGCATGTGTTTGCAAATTGCCATGCGCCTGCTTATGGCAGGAAGGGAGTGGGGGCAGATGGAGTGAGTAATGATGCAATTACAAAATGTCAAACACACACGCGCACCCACGCACGCACACACGCAATCACACCAAAAAAATCAAAAAAATTCTGAACACTGTATTAAGGTGAGTGAGTGGGGTGTACATGCAGACATGAGATTCTGTTTTTGCACATCGGCAACTGCTTTCGTGAGCCCGCCAGCTCCACCAATATGTATTTTATTTTCTACACAAAGCAACAATTTAATTGTGAAATTAATGTCTACGAGTAAAACATTGTAAACATTATAGTAATGCCTTTGGAGTATTTCCCCGTCTGAGTTTCCTGTACCTGCTCCAGGGGCATAGTGCCATCAGCGTCATTCAAACAGCTGTGTGGGCATGGCTGGCATATGGCAACATTTCATAGACTTATGAACTCTGCCTTGCAATAGGAGGCTGTGTTAACGTGAATGTTGTGCCTAATTCATAATACATTGGAATTGCCTGTGTGATTGAAAGAAGTGTCTTTAAAAAAGTGATTCCCCACCTCTGAGCCACCCAGTGTGTTGCGAAAGGCGGGAAATGTCATTTAACTTTCAGACAATTATACATTTCTTACTACAAATCGGACTTTAAACTGATCTGATCGACTGGATCGAGATTGGTCGATAGTTTGTGTTAATTGACTTATGCAATAATTTACGCGTTCGATCAATGACGTCATTGATCAGGTCCGTGAAATAAGACATGACAGAAAATACAAACTCGTTCACTCCGGGGTTAGTTCTGTGCTGCCATAGTGTATATACAGTATGAGCCCAGAAGCTATTCTATGTTTAGCTGTGGCGCGCGAGCAGAAAGTTTTTGCGCTAGGAGGCGGATAGGCCTGTGGCTATGGAATATTTTGGTATTCGGATGTCCCAATGAAAATTCTATCAAATATTCGTGATTCGGATAAAAATAAAAAAATAAATGTTTTTGCTTGGTTGAGGACATGGAAGATAAAAAAGACATTTCCACTCACCAATAAACGGCCAACTGATTTTCATTTTCAGATGATCAACATTTTATATTTGAATTTAAACTGTGCAAATCAGCACACTATTTTCCTCTGTAGAAACAGTATGGGAGTTTAGATGAATCCCTCCCATAGAATTTGGTCTATGAGACGAACTGACGTCAGAACCACAGTAGCGATTTTGCGGCCAAAACACACGCTTGAGTAACCCTGGGTTATTAAAAAGTGATCAGTAGGAAAAGCAACTGTAGGGCTATCAGCAGTGTGTGCAGCAAAGTGTGCAGAATCATTAGGTCTACTAACTTGAGCTACCAGCCCGGCTAGCGCTGCTTGCGGGGCTAGCGTGGCCAGAGGGGTTAGTGTGGCTAGCGGGGCAAGCGGGGTCAAGGTACTATATATATTTTGTATATATCATTTTTGTGACACCACTGTTTGGTGGTGTCCTGTGAGAATTGTATAGTGTAAAAATGCCTTGACTCAATACAGGTTGTGATTTGAGAAACACTGGCTACGTTTACATGGGCACATTTTAATCCAATCAGGGTTTGGGTTAAAATTCTGATCGAATGCACTGTTTTCATGGACACAAAAATATTGATCCGATTAGGACTCGCGTGTTCAAGCATCACACTTAAGAGTGGAACAAATTATCAGAGCTGGGCATTCCGCCTAGCCGATGAACCGGTCCGTCTATCCGCTTATGACAGACGGCCATTTTGCTGGCGATAAATGGGAAATTTAAAAAAAAGACAGATTAAGCATAAATGGAAGTGGATTTTTGCTGGTCTATGTAATCGTCTATAACTCGACATTGATGATTATGGATAGCCTTTTGGAAAAACATGAGATGATCACAAATAATCAATATGGTTTCAGAATAAATCGCTCAACCTCAATGGCATTAATGGATATGGTAGAAGAGATAACTTGTGCAACTGATAATAAATTCGCAGTAGCTATTTTTATAGAGTTAAAGAAAGTTTTCGATATGATAGATCACACTATTCTATGAACAATGGTACTGGTTAAAACATTATATGGACAAAAGACAACAGTTTGTGCGGATAGACACCTGTGGTGTACCGTAAGAGTCAATATTGTGACTAAAAGTATTTATATTGTAAATAAATGACATGCACTGCTTCCACTTTATTAAAGTATATTATCTTTGCCGTTGACATGAATATTTTCTGCGCAAGACAAAACCTCCAACAGCTGATTGCAGAAGTCTCAAGTAAATTGGATTCATTGAAATTGTGGTTTAACATAAATAAATAATCTTTAAATCTTAAAGAAAAAAAAACTACATACATGGTCTTTGGTAATTGCGTTATTCCAACATCTGTGGGATTGAAAATAGACACTAAAAGCCTGGAAAGGGTATATGAGAATACATTTTTAGGAGTTATCATTGACTCTAGACTTACCTGGAAATCACATGTAAATTATGTCGGATCTAAAGTGGCACTGAGTGTGGAGATAATGGTGAAAATTAAGGTTTAAGTTATAATTCAATGTATACACTATACTGTACTCTGGTATTGCCGTACCTTTTTTATTGTGTGGAGGTGTGGGGTTATACTTAAAAGAGCACCCTACAACCGATATGTATGTTGCAAAAAAGAGCTATTACAATAGTGAATAATGTAGGCCCACTTGATCACACCAGTGATCTGTTTTTGAAATCACAGATATTAAAATTTCATGATCTTGTATATTTTTAAAACAGCGCAAATGATGTATAAAGCAAGACATAGTCTATTACCATCAAGTATTCAAAAAACATTTCAAGATGGATAGGCCTATGGGGGATATGGATTAAGAGGGATACTACATTTTAAACAGGCTACAATCCACACTACTCTTAAAAGCATGTGCATATCGGTTCAGGGTGTCAGGTTGTGGAATGGGCTACCGGCCCAACTTAAAGAAAGTAAAACAGTGGTACATTTCAAAAGAGATTACAAACATAATATACTAGAAAAAACAAACTGATAAAAAATACAAATATAAAAAAACATTAAAAAAATACAAACATGAACCTTTGTTAAGTTTTATATATTAAAACAGTGGTTTTAATTGCTCATTAGATACTTGGTTTAGTGGTAAAATGTATATGTCTAAAAAACAGTACCCATGTGTATATATATGTACAGTGTATATATATGTATCTGTACGTGGGTGGGTGTGTGTGCACATGTATGTGTGTAAGGAGTAAGGGTTTTTGTATAGGTGTGTAGGTCATTCGAAGAGGTTAAGCGGAAAGTAATTTTTGTTTTAGGAAATTAAGATTGTGAGCAGGGTTAGGGCATTTATAAGATATTAGCTTTAGCCCTAAGACTTTCGGCCAGCCACAGCATTTGATGTGTACATTTTTATTTGTACGGAAAATGTATATGTGGGTGTATATGTCAATAGGCTGTTCGAATAAATTCCTTCATTCATTCATTCATTATTGTTTGATTTGATGCAGGTAAGTTTGCTGCTTGATTCGTGTATTTTACATCAAGCATGTTTTGGGTCAGCTAATGGGTCCGAATAGCATGACGTCACATCCAGCGGGTCACAACACAGATTGTAGACAATAATAGATGCGCGCATGCAGACAACTCCTGTCAGTGCTGCTTGTATTCTGCAGAAACATGCCGAGTAAACACTACTGCTGTGGTACTTGCAGAAACAACTCCAGACACTACGACCGTCCATATATGAAGGATGTACGCTTTATTCGTTTCCCGAAGCCAAAAACTCAGAAGGAAAATGTGACTGATGGGTCGATTTGTGCGGACATCCAAGTTTAACGCCAGCAAGGTGAAGCCTTTTACCTTCATGTGTAGTAAACATTTTGTTGGGGGCCATATGGTGTTACAGATGACAATCCGGCCGATCCCTTGCTTTTTGTTTTTTTGCCATCGGCATGTGAGGCTTTGTAAAGCTCTTTAGGCAGAATGATGTATGCACAAAATAACCGCATAATAGTGTACTATCTGTTCGAATATCCATCCACCCATTATCGATACCGCTTATCCTCACAAGGGCGTGCTGGAGCCTATCCCAGCTGTCTTCGGGCAGTAGGCAGGGGGCACCCTGAATTGGTTGCCAGCCAATCGCAGGGCACTCTGTTCGAATATGATGTGTTTTTTTGGGGGGGGGTTAGATGGATATATGGATAGACGGATCGAAATTTAGCTTCAGTTGGTCGCAGTTTGTAGTCGGAAACGCTAACCGAAGCCTGTTTAAAATCATAGGCGGACCGGTCCAGATGCGGACAAAATGGCGGATAAAACGGATGGTGGAAGGGTATCCTGGCTGTAGGCGGAAGGCAAATTTTTTGTAAAATGCCCAGCTCTGCAAATTATTTTGACCAATATACCGGAGTATAGTAGTAGTAGTAGAAGAAGAAGTCCTAGTGACTTCCGTGTCAACAAAACTTCACTCATTCCATCTCTACTTTAAACGTTAATTTTATTTCGCGTATTTTTCCGGTTTGCACTGTTACGTCGCGTTAACACTCCCTAATGGATCTGCAAATGTACCAGTTGAGTATTGTGCCTGCCACGTCGTTCAAACAAATCAAACAACAAACAATATAACACTTGCTCTGCTTTTACTATCTTCCGGGAATAACAGAAACGCCTATAATTATGTCACAGACACGCACAGTAAATACGGGTTGCTCCGAAATGTGGGAATAAGTGTTTTCATGCATGCCGATTGGATTAACAATCGACATAACCTACCTCACTCGTTCGGAATAAAATCTTGATCGGAATGGTCTTGATCGGATCAGAATATTCTGAATGAGTTGTGTACATGTTGCAGTTTTATTCCGATCAGGGAATGAATCCGAATAAATATGTCCACGTAAACGTAGCCGCTGTTTTAGAAGACTAATAGGAATTTAAATTGATTGAGCCGGACAATTCCACTTGGAGAGGTTTTCATTGCAGCGGTCTATATGTATGCAGTTCAGCTTCCCAGGTCTGATATCATGGTGTTCTTTTTGAGACCACAAACAAGTTGGAATTAAATTGGCAGCATCAAGTAGTTCACTCAATTTTACCTAAACTGCCTCAAGACTTGATCAGGTACGCCACACAAATCCAAATTTCCAGCCAAATTTATTGCAATCACTTCATCAAATATCATGCCCATTTGTAGACAACAAGTAGACAAGTATTTTTTTGATGGTATGTTACTTATACCTAAGTGATTTGTCACCAATTTTTTTTTCGTACTGTATAGTGCCACTGAGTGTGCACCAGCATTGAGACACGCTGGAACACAGAATGAATTTGAGTCTTTGGGACGGGTTCATGATGTATTAAGGCCCACAGACAGATATCAACACCAATCTGCTAAAATGTCAGGGAACACACACACACACACACACACACACACACCCCCACACACCCCCACACACACATACACACACACACACATGCCCAACAACACCGGGTCTCCACACATGCACTCATTTTCCATTTAGAAGACATAAGCCGTGATGTGTGGCTCATTTGTGGTCTAATCCCCAGAGAGCCTGGTTCACAGCACTACTTATAGAGGGTCTAATTGTTTGTCAGCTGCCTTGGATGTCAAGTCAGACACGTGGAGTCTCAGCCAGGATTTTCTTTCATGTGTGCTCCGGCCTTTTTTTTCCTCCCCCTTCAAAGTCGGCCAAATTGGATTTTTATGCTCCATTCCTTCCTGCAAAGAGTCCTGCATGCCGTAACTCAGTGATGGGAGCACAATGTACAGTCGGTTGGCACCAAGAGACTGAGGAGTGATGGAGGGCACACTGGGTAATACACTCTCTGCCTACTTTGCATGTGTAGACTTGGAGTGGGGTTTTGATAAGGATGGCACCTTGTATGCACAAATGCCACGGTGGCCATGGTCGTCAGTTTACATGCACCTCTACTAAATCCTAATGTGCATGTCAAACTCAGCCACTGAAATTAGCATTAGCAAAAGCAGACTAGTGATTCACATGTCACATGTGCACCGTTGCCAATGCTTAACACACACCACGCACATTCTCAGCTTGCACCGAATAATGGTGCTAACGATGATGGCGATGCAAGGTGGTGTGAAAGCCTCGCTATGTGAATCACTCTCCACCAAGGAGATGTACACCTTCCTTGCACTACTTAAATGACACAAAAAAGGAAAATGGTGAGTTCCACCACCTCCATCACACTCTGCCAGCATCCAAGTAGGGTGATGCTTGAACAAACAGCGCAGCTGGAAGAGTGGGAGTCTACTTACTTTGAAGGCCTAAGCTGCATTCATCACAGCTATTTTAGCTGACATGGTGGCATACCAGTATGCAATTACCTACTGAATAAGTGTGTGTGTGTGTGTGTGTGTGCGTGGGGGTGAGCGTGCGTGTGTGTTTACCAAATGCATTTCTGAATGCATAGTGCCAGTCAAAACTACAGCACTCTATAAATTACGTTGATGTGGGGTTTTTTTTGCCCACCATCCCCAGCCCCCATCTCTCCTTGGTCCATTTAAAGAAACACTTAACAGACAGGTACAACCTCACAGTAGAATGAGAGCCATCAAATTCAATAAATGTCAGAGGGGAATTAATGTGGTCCTCATTTAAATTTAAAATACAAACATTCAGCCGAAGACTACATACAATGTCGCTTTGAGCTATGAGTTTAATTACTTCCGTAACCACGCTCTTAACTCAAAACCTGCCCCCACCAAAAAAAAAAAAAATTTTATGTTTTTTGTTGAGGGAGTGAGGCAGTCAAACCAAGAAAAACAAGAAAAATTGACTTCTTCGACTATCCTACTACTCAGTAATTTGCTGTAATATTAGTCATTTTTCATAGAAGATGAAGAATATATTCCTGTAAATATCGTTGTACCATCTGTCTGCATGTGTTGTTTCACCATATGTATTCAAAGATCCATTGCTAAAGGGTTGTAAAATTGTCACTAAACCTAGTATGTCAATAGCATTTTGCATTGATATTAGCATTAAGCTAGCGGAGCTGTCTATTTGATGGTGTAAAATGCCGTTCATGAAATCGTTTATGTCTGGTGAAACTCATCTTGCTGTACGTCGGAGCCTTTCAAGCTACCTTAGTTTGCTAGCTGCTAACAAAGAGACATGCTTGTTGATGACTCATCATCATCAGACAACATCATTTTACACAGTTTTTTAGTCAATCAAGTTTTTAGTACCTCAAAACATATGCTGGTTTTTAATCAATCAAGTTTTTAGTATCTCAAAACATATGCTTAAAGGGATGATGTGTAGAATGTTTTGATTTTTCAATTGTGTTTCATTTTAAAAACCCACTATCCATTTCAACAATATGCAAAAAAATATGCTCTGTCATATCAACGTAATTATTTTTATATAATCGTAGGTGAAGTAATCTCTAATTATATTATATAGGGCACGCCTCCCATACAGGAGGCTGCCATGTTTCGCTGCCATCTTTGTGCTACGGATACACGAAGGAGACAAACTTAGCAAACCTAGTTCCTAAGCAATATAACTACTGCATGTGTAAAGAATTCCTATTCTCAAGAAAGATTTTAAGGACTTTACCTAGCTCAGGAAATAGGAGAATTTTCTCAAATTCACACTTTTTATTTGATGAGAAACAATATGAAAAATCTTTTAAAAAACACATGTATGCGTTACGTACTAAGGATACAAAAAAAGTAACTGTATTGCATTAATTACAAGGGAATCTATCTATCTATCTGTCTATCTATCTATCTATCTATCTATCTATCCATCCATCCATCCATCCATCCATCCATCCATCCATCCATCCATCCATTTATTGAGAGAAATAGTGATATTGTGTATGTGGAAAAAGTTTTGGACCTTTGAGTTTATCTCATAAAAAGTGGGAGCAAAAACAAAAGTGTTGCATTTCAATTTTTGTTGAGTGTATCTATCTGTCTGTCTGTCTGTCTGTCTGTCTGTCTTTCTGTCTGTCTGTCGACCAATCAGACAAACAGGCTGACCGACCAACCGACCTACTTTAAAACCATGCATATTAAACAGCCATACAACAGTAAAGATATACTGTGTAAAAGTATCATTTTGATTTATTGGTTTGTTTGTTTGAAAATGTTCAACATATTTGTTATTGGAGTCCCCTGTACTCTAGAAGTAATTAAAAGTATTCAAGTTGCATTACTTTAATATTATGGTACTTGGATTACATTACTAACTACATTTTTTAACAGCTAACTAGTAACTGTATCAGAGTTCATTCTGAAAGTAACTCTCCTAACCCTCATTGTCAGATAATTGAAACTGATTTCATCAGCAAGATAAAGTTTTCTAAAACACTTAACTCACTTTTGGTCCAAATTGAACGAAAGTTGGTTTTGTTCACCTTGGGCCCCAAATGACTCGCTTATGGCGCTGTGCTGAGCTAGTGACGTTGCAGGCTGGCTGATATACCCAAAGTGTGATTAGCAGTTCATGCATTGAGGAAGATGGCAACTGGTAGCCGCAATGACTAATGTGAATTGCACAACACATTTACCATTGACACTTCATAAGCATGTTGCGGTAAAATGCTTTAGTTCTGCACATAGAGGCTCACAGACAAGCGGGAATCTCTTCCCTGTTTGGTTATGTGGGACCACTGAGGCTGCTGCGCTCACCGCCTCCTCAGTCCCGCACAGAGGGAGTGGAGGGAAAACAAAGCCCTAAAGCACAGCCAGTCTGATGCTTGAAAAAAAAAATCATAATCACGGCGTGTTACAGGTGTAATGATTTAGCTAGTACTCAGTGATTTCTGTAATATTTGGCAGCTCTGCGTTTTTCCCTGAGATGGGAAGTGACAAAGTACAAATACTTCAATACTGTACTTGAGTAGTTTTTTCCAGTACTTTGTAATTCACGTATTTATTTTTTAGAATACTTTTTACTTGTATTCGTCACATTTTAACACCAGTACCTGTACTTTTTATTCAATACATTTTCAAAACAGGGTCGCTACTTTTGTTTCACAGGATGCATGGTGATTAAAAAATAAATTAGACCAATGTTCGTGGCTCCGCCCATCATATGAAGGGTTACACCCGGTCTGGGACATCCCAGCTTGTGATTGGCTCTATCTCAAACTATGACATCACCTGATAAAACACTATGCTACCGGCTACAAAAGATAATTTAATTGGAAGGTGAGAATAAGTAAAATGATCGATTACGTGGAGTGTGTTGCCGAATGATTCTTGGCGAATGCCTTGTGTCCTGTGTAAACCTAAATTCCATGAGCTTGCCACCTACAAGAATTCCCCATCCAATCTGAGAAAACATGTTGAGGTAAAACTTAATCATCCTTTCGTTAGCTTGGCCACGGTTAATGATGTTAGTTTAGTCTAACATGCTGTATTAGCGTGGAAGACCATTTGGATGCATTCCATCTCAGGAACACCTTGAAATTTTGAAGTTTGAGAACCAAAAAACAATCCAGTCAGTTTAAAGGGTGTGTTAAGTGAGTACATTTTTTTAGATTTATTAGCCATAAGTATTATATGACATGAGGAGGAAAAATCCGGTAAAATACTTTTTACTTTTACTCATGAAGTACATTTCAGAGCCTGTACTTCTTTACTTTTACTCGAGTAATTATTTGAATGAGGACTTTTACTCTTACCAAAGTCATTTTTTATACAAGTAATTATACTTTTACTCAAGTACAGAATTTCAGGACTTTGCCCATCTCTGGTTTTGGCACATAAATGCCCATTCACGGTTTGGTGTTTCACTGTGTTTGAGGCTTTGAAATATTAATTTTGTCTCACAAACTGTGAGTCAAATTGGCTTATGTCGAACCTTGTACTGCTACCATAAAGCATTTGTAGACCTATACCAAGTTCGCAAATCAAATTAAAAAATTGTTCAAATGACAGCCCGTATCACAAAAAGTGTGCATACAAGTGTAAGTCACTTGTATTTCAAGGTACCACTATATTTGAAATTCCATATCCAACATTTCGGTCATAGACTAAAACACTTGCAAGGAACTACAAACAGAAATTCCCACGTCTGGCATATTCACACAATGGTGACAAGCTGAGGTTCATGGCTGGTAAGGGGCGTGCTGGAGCCTATCCCAGCTGTCATCGTGCAGTATGCGGGGGACACCCTGAATTGGTCACACCTAGGGGCAATTTAAAGAGTCCAATCAACTTACCATGCATGTTTTTGGAATGTGGGAGGAAACCGGAGTACCCGGGAAAAACCCACACAGGCACGGGGAGAACATGCAAACTCCACACAGGGAGGCCGGAGCCGGGATCGAACCCACGACCTCGGAGCCGGGATCGAACCCACGACCTCTGAGGCGGACGTGCTATATATATATATATATATATATATATATATATATATATATATATATATATATATATATATATATATATATATATATATATATATATATAACAAAAGTACAAAAAAATAAAAATACATCAGCTTTCTTTTCACACAAATAATATTTGACCATAACAAGCATTGCATTTCCATCGCAATTTCTTACTCATTCAAGTGTGTGTTTTTTTGTTTTTTTTTAATAAGCCAGTCGGTACAGGTGGTTTGAAGCAGATCTTAAATCTCAGCCGTTTGTTTTCCTATATATAATAGGACCACGTTTCAATTGGTAGTGCAGTTTTCATAAATCTTTAAGGTTAAATATTGTCAAATTTTAGAACGAATATACTGCAGCTGCTAACTTGGTACGTCTCTGTGTACAAGAACATGAACCTGTGTGCTCTCGTAAGCCCCTTCTGTACTTTTTGCCTCACCTGGTGATGCTTTTTTAAAATGTATGTTTCTATGCAATCAGCAAAAGTAAATTACATTTGCGTGAATAGGGAAAATTAGAGTGCCTATACAAAAGTGTCTGAAAACATTACATTGCCAACGTGAAGAGAGACGGAAACAGACACTTGCCAATTACAAGCCTCCTCAGCCCAGCTGGTGAGGTGTTGCACAAGCAGAGGTGAGGTGAGGCTACTTGCTGTGGTACATCTCGTTCATGTATTTGAACACGAGATACGCAAATTTCGCAATATTGACAAATCATGCTGTCTTACATCTCGTTCATGTATTTGAACACGAGATACGCAAATTTCGCAATACATTATTAGATTCAAAAAGAGTATCAATATAAAACAAAGAACTAAAATAGACAAGAACTTTATTTAATCCTATTTTTTTACTGCCTCCTCTCCCTGATTGCACATCCCTGAATGATAGTGTTGCATATATCATTGAGTTCCTCTGAGCGTTTCAATCAAAACAGGATATTATCTCTGTAAAGCCAGACTTTTAGATATCCAACACTTGCATTGAATCTCATTAGATTGCGCGTGAGGTGGTCCTTCATTGTACCAAGCATAAAATCATTTGTAATGCGATCCACTGAGACCGAGTTGGGCGTGAAATGTGTTGCTGTTGGGTTCCTGCCATGTATTTGACAGAGTGATCACAAGTGAGGCTGCAGTCAGTGTAGCATCACGCCAGGTAGGCACCCCCAATATCCTGGACCACTCCGTTACTAATATAACTCCACGCATCACTATCAGACGCAAAATAAAATAATAGCAATGAATGCACAGAAAATATGCTCATTTGAACCAAAAATAAAACAACTCTACGCGCAGGAGGAATTGAATGCAGTTATGAGCGCATGTCACCATATTCTAGCCTATAATAAACTATTATTTTCCATATTATGATGCAATACATGTGACTATGAGGTGATTGATTGAGGCAAATTGAGAAAGTAGACAAGAGCTGGAGAACCTTATTAGGTGCAATAAATAATAAATGACATATGCCTCAGTGTAAATAATTTAGCGTACATGCACGTTTACAATAGATATGCACGCGCACAGATTTCACTGTTTTCTTGCCTTTTTTGTGTGATGCGCGTGTGCGTGCGAGTGTTTGTGTGTGTGTCTTACCGCTTATCTTTGAGTGTCTTGAGACCAACAGCGAGCAGGTTCAGCTCTCAGGGAATGGGCGACACATGTATCTTCCATGGAAAGCCTTTTAGGAACATTTCGGTCATAATGGCAAGGTCGTTCATACAGGTGAAATTGACGCGAGATGACACGCGCTTCATAGCTACTGCTCCCGCCTCTTCCTCCGCTCCTCATCACATTCACACACAAAAATGAATACAAAAAAATAATAATAAAAAGGAAAACACCACACACGCACGCAAACGCACAGCTCACTTGCACGCACAACACCCACGTTGCTTGTGGCGCTCAATCACATTGAAATGATTCCACGGTCTCGAATCCAACGCGCGCAGCTTTCAAATCGGGCTTGGACCAAAAAAAAAAAAAAAAAAAAAAGGAGGGGGGCAATCTTGCAGAGGTGATTTATTATGCGCATCAAGTCAGCTTCCCCTGCGAGGAGGAGGAGGAGGAGGAGGAGGAAGAGGAGGAAGGAGAAGTGGCCAGCACGGCAGCGAGGCAATGGAGTAGCAGCAGAAGAAGCAGCAGCAGAAGAAGCAGCAGTAGCAGCAGTAGCAACAGCAGCAGCATGGGTGTACGTGCGCCCACCTAAAGGTGCTGGTGGGAAAGGCACCTGGCAGGGAACTGCGCCACCTTGCGGCACATCACATCATTACCACCACCCATTGAAACGCCACGCATTTGCCTGTCAGTTAAAGACAGTGTTGGGAATTTTGGTGAGATTTTCTGGTAGCTGTGATCTGTACTTGATTATGTTTTTTTCTGAGGGGTTTTCACTTTAAAAAACAGATATCCTTAATTTTTACCTCTTACTTTTTCAAACATCCTTGTTACTTGAACTACTGCGGATGACAACCGCATGTCAAAAAAAAAAAAAGACGTGGATAGTGGTGGTAAGATCAACCTCGTTGGGATCTTTTAGGCATGCCTGGTTACACTATTGGTGATTGGACAGACTAGTCGATTTTGACACTCCACAATGCTTTTTAAAGCGTGACGTGAACTAGTCGCTAATCACGTGTTCTTGGTTGGTGGGGTAGGCTGAGCTGCTCCTTGCAAAAGATGAGTGGGCTGAATGAAATGATTGCATCACATTAATTGATTTAAATCGTCTTCTATTTCTGAATGTGCAGATTTGGTAAGTGAGTGAGAACCAGTAAAGGGGAAAAAGGCTTAATCAGGATTTTGAACAATTTCCCAGCCCACACCGTCAAAGTGGAACAAGAGGGGGGAATTATTACACCAGATCTGGGCATTTTACTAAAAATTGAGCGTCCGTCATCCGTCAGCAGCGAGGGTACCCTTCCATTGTCCATCATCCGTCATTTTTCTCGGGGGAAAAAATAGCACCCGTCTATAGGCCAGTCCACCTCTACTTTTAAACGGCCGTCCGTCGGCGAGTCCAACCAAACGTATTCACTCGCACCCCGCCCCTTCTGTCAGTGTTTATTTTGTTAACCAAACCGCTTCTCCGCACAAGGGTCGCGGTCGTGCTGGAGCCTATCCCAGCTGTCTTCGGGCAGTAGGCGGTGTACATCCTGAATTGGTTACCAGCCAATTGCAGGGCACACAGAGACAAACAAATATCCGCACTCTCAATCACACCTAGGGACAACTTAGTTAGAATGTTCAGTTAACCTACCATGCTTTTTTTTGGAATGTGGGAGTTCCCGGGGAAAACCCACGCAGGCACGGGGAGAACATGCAAACTCCGCACAGGAAGGCCGGGGCCGAATTTGAACCCACGACCTCTGCACTGTGAGGTGGACGTGCTAACCAGTCGACCACCGCGCCGCCCTGTCAGTGTTTATAAACAATTATTATTATTCTTTTTTAACTCACTCTATCCGTGCCAGGGAGAGGTGGTGTGTTCGTGTGCGGGTGGGGTGTGTGTGTGTGGGGCGGGGGACGATTCGGTGAATGAACCTTTGGAACGATTCTGTTTGATGAACTGATTCTAATGATTCAGTTCACTTAAAAGAACTGCCATGACCATCATTACGTTGTAGTGTGTCTTCAGTGACTATTCTGATTGTCTGACTGCGCTCCACTTGAATGTGCTGGGAATGTAGAACTCTTCATGCCTCTTCGACCAGCTTGTCTGACTGGGACCGCTGAGTCACACGCTGCTTATATAGAGAGCTACCCTGTGCCAGATCTTCTTTCTGATTGGTGGCCCCGCCATGGAAATGGTCATCCAATCAGTGCGCTGATGGGAGGGCTTCCGCACCCTCCATGCAGTGCTTGTTACTGATTGGATGACCATTTCCCTGCCGTGGGCCACCAATCAGAAAGAAGCACTCTCACAGGGCGGTTCACTATACAAGCAGCATGTGTGAGAGGCTCCAGTCATCCAAGTGGTTTGAAGACACAAAAAGTTAAATTTTCAAACAGCACAAGGAGGTACATTCCCAACCGATTCAAGCGGAGCGCAGTCAGAACTGCAACGATGAACACCTGCTCTGTCCCCCGACGAGATTTTTGAAGAGAAATAGTGACTCACAGCGTTTTGGAAGCCTCTTGACAGCCTTGTCCCTAACTGAAATCTGTCATCCTGGCAACAACAACTCAGTATTTTCCTCGATGCGCTCGCCACGGCGATCAAAGCCTTGCTGCTAAAACTAGACTATGATGGATTGCAGACGGACGGCTAACTAAATAAAGAGGTTTCCTTTTATGGTTAATCCATCTATTTTAAAAATGTTCCACTCATTCATTAACCGTTTGCAAAACGGGCGTCCGTCGGTGACAGATAGATGGACCGGTCTGTCACATCGACGCAATAGACAGAATGCCCAGCTCTTTATTTCACCATGTGGAATAATTGTGTGCACGCACACAAAAATGTTTGTTATTATTTGCAAATGCTGCAAATCCCCACCTTGCAGAACTCACTACTGTGGTGGGCCTGAAATAGGACAGCTTTCCCCGTTTGGCCAAGTTCCGCAAACCTTACCTGTGTGTCCCAGTGGCAAGCACACACAATGAGAGGATTTTACTCTGGCTTGAAATCCACTATCACACAACAGTGATCTTACCCAGCTAATGCCGTATTTTTTCACGTCCTAGCGTTCCATTTTTGTGCCCAGTGGAAGTCCCGCACGAGCCGCTGTCTAAATCTGTACAGAGGCTCAAAAGCAGCTGTTTCACTTCGCAGTTTGCGAGTCAAAATTCACATTCTGCGCCTCAGAGAAGTGAATGCAAAACTGTGATCAGGCTGCTGCGCATTCATCCGCATTTGCAGCGGATATGTGTAACCGGTGACGTTCCACTTTTGCAGCATCCCCCTAACTTGGGGATTGAACCTCCACCAGCCAAATTCCAGGTTGCTGGTTCAGCTCAGCACGCTATTTGCAGGGACGGGAAGTGAGGTTTTACTATCCTAAAAAGGTGACCTACTTTTTATTTTATTTTTTTGGGAGGGGGGGACTTTCTTCTTTTAAATGAATAAATCAATACTTTTTTGTGGACATGTGACTGACAGGACTAAAAATATAATAATATAATAATATTTTGAAAATATACAATAATAATAATAGTAATAATAATAAGAAGAATAAGGATAATAGAATGCACACACAAACCCCCCATCTCTTGTCATTGACCGGTCGACCACGATCAACTGATTGGATATTACTGATCCTAACGCTTTAACTGCAATGGATGGGAAAATTAATCAACATTTAATACAGTTTACCCTTTCAGCTGTTTGCGCTCATGGTGAAATTTTAGTTAGAACACTTCCACAACTTCTAATACTATAAAGAATATTTGTCTTATTCTTAGTTAGCTGGTCTAAACTCATAAACGCAAAGCCATGAACCTACTGTACTATGGTGCACGCAAAAATGATAGCTGCTCTAGTAAAGTTAGGATAAGATACACTTTATTGTCCCAAATGGGAAATTTGACTTGGGCTCACTGCCCACCGCTGCCAATACAATACAACACACTACCACACAAACACAAACCAATGACCTAAAAATTGCACATTCCTCAACCAAATAAAAGAGTATGGCCATACACATATCAATACCATAAAATCGCCAATAAAAAAGTGCCTAGAAAGGATTGCGATAGTCTACTAAATAAAGCTACTAAATAAATGTATCTGGATCCAGATGATTTTGTTTTGTGTTTGGTGTGAGTAAATTCAGTTATCATTTTTTCAGTGTGTGATCATGAAAAATTACATTATGTAATGTTCTGATGGCTCATTTTTGAAGAATGCACAACGGTTGTAAAGAACTATTGTTTGTATTTCCCCAGATACCTGAACAGTAAGTCAAATGTGGTAATATCAAAAAATCATAAAAAATATAGAGTGATTTATAATTCAGGAAGTATTTGGCTTCGGATAGAACAGTAATGCTTTTCGATAGCTTGTTTTGTATGTGTTTTATATGTGGTTTCCAGCTAATTTTATCATCAATAATTACCCTTATAAATGATATTTTCTGATACCCTTTTTAAATTTATACCACCTATCTGTACTTAGATTGTTTCAGATTTGTTTTTATAGTTTCCAAATATAATGACTTTAGTTTTATTTCGGTTCAGTGATGACCTATTTCCGTCAAACCACTTTCTTAATTTACTCATCTCTACAGTCAACAATGGCAGTAGTTGCTGCAAGCTATCCCCAGAAACCATAATATGTGTGCCTGCAAAAAGGATTCATTTCATAGATATTGCGACGTTACAAATGCCATTGATATATGTGTTAAATAACATTACTGACCCAGTACTGACCCCTGTGGGCATTGTGGCTTATATCCATCCATGTCCACAAACGGTTGCCTCCTCCAAATAGCTCTTCACCCAATTCAGAACAACCCCTAATCGTGTAATAAATGTAGTGTCTTGTGCCAGCCTAAAAAGCACAAGCATCTGGTGTTCAATATTTGTCTAAAACGCTGTGAAAAACACATACAACTAAGTTTTTTTCAGTTGTTGTAGTCATTATCTAATTTTGTATTTTATCTTACTCAGTTCAAATCTCAGCAAAGCTATGGGAAGGAATTGTTTTGGTCGCGTCAAAGTCAAGCCAACCCTAGCCAGCTTTTAAACAACATGATGTGACACGATTTGTTTTCTTCTTCTTCTCATTATGAGTACTGTCAGTTAATAAAAGGTTGAAACTATTTTGTGGTCCACAGAAGGTTTTGGGGATTTTGCTGAGCCAAATTTTCAAAACGGGTATTGAATGTATTGGTTTGTATATTGTATGACTTCTTGTGACTGTGTTTTTGGTTGGGTCTTTGATGTTTTTAGTTACTATGTTATTTTATTTTTTTTTGTCACCTTTATTTTGTCGTATAAGATTTGGCTTGGCCTGATGTCTCTCAGTATTTAAGCTTTAGTTTCTTAGTGACACTTCCTCAGAACATCAAGCTTTCTTCCATGCCTTCTACATCCAGCCCTTTTCTCTGCTGTTACTTGATATTTTTGTACTCTAGCCCCTCTGTTGTTACTTCTGTCTGCATCTGGGTCCAAATTCTGTTCCTCGCATGACATAAAGTTGACAGTAAAAATTCATATTTACTTTTGTACATTCCGGAGTTTGTACTTATTTCTTTTACTTACAGAATTTGAACCCACATGCAGCACGGTGGACAAATGGTTAGCTAGACCGTGTCGCAGTTCAGAGGTTGAGGGTTTGTATCCAGGCTGAGGCCTTCCTGTGTGTATATGTATGCCCTCCCCATGCTTGCGATTTCACTGGGTAATTCAGCTTCCTGGCACAACCCAAATACTGTACATGCATTTTATGTTCATTGAAGACTCTCATTTGCCCCGAGGTGTGTGAACACCGGATGCCTGACTGTGGCTGACGATTGATGTATAGTGAAAAGGGCCTTCCCTATAGGGACTCAACTGGATGTTACCATTCGCCCTGACCAGGATTTTAACATTCTGTCCAAAGTCAGCAGTGTGACCCACTGAGCCATCCAGTCGCTACCTGTTGGCTACAGTAATGTGATCAAATACAGCAGTTATCTTCTCACTATTAAAACCCGTAACCCGTCTGCTTTTATTGTAATTTACAAAGAGGTATTCATTAAGCTATGCATATACAGCTTGTTACATACTTATTAGTGTGGGTAAAAGGTAATTTTCCCAAACTCAAAACAATTTACATCAAGTTAATATGGTCCAAAGCATGTTGTAAAATTAATAAATACACACAGATAAACCAAGATGCATACTTAAGAGCTGAAAGTGATAATAAATATCCCTGTTTGCTCAAAGGGTTAAAGAAACTAAACTAAACTTATCCACTGAATCAAATCAACTTCACCATTGAGGTAATTTTCTACGGGAGACATTATGGTCATCTATGATTATATTTGTTGTGACAGTCCAGATTTCTTCAGGTTTCTTCACTCCCACTTTACTGAAAACAAGCTTTCATTTCACACAGGCCATGTGGCGTCTGTGTGAGTTTATGAGATGTGAGTAGCCACCAGATATAATGTGGGAGGTCAGACAGAGCCACCGGGACCTGAGCATACAGTACATGTACCGCCAATCCAATATAATGAGCTAGAAGTGACTAAACACAAAAGCGGCAGAGTGGGTGATAAAATTACTCAAAAAGTGTGTGTGTGTCTCTTTGTGTGCAAGCAGAGCATGTTTTGAATGGGAGGGGGCGAGGGACTTCACCAAATCTAGTTTCTGCTTAGAGGAGAATGAAGAGGGCCTGTTCTCTATGCGTCCATGTATTACCATCTGGACGTGGTGAAAATATAACTACCAATATGCAGGATGTTGAAAACAAAGACGTCACACTCAATGCTACTGATGTTGATAACAGTTGTGTTCTAATAGGCTTTCCATGGGGAATTCAGGCACACCAGCGTAAAAAGCACTCTTATTTGCCTTCAGTTTGCCTTATTTTTCTGGTATCATGAATGTCACGCCTGAATGGGACATTCACTCAAAAGCCACAAGTGAAAGTACACCTCCACAACTTCCAACCCAAAACGCGAGGATGTAGCTGATTCCCCCATTCCTAAGCTCATAATGCACAGTATTGGATGGTCAAGAGGTATTCAACTATATGTTTATTTTGACCTGATTGTGTTTGGTCGAACTTTGGGGGAACATGAACAAAGACTGCTCAAAGTCATCACTCGTCTCGAAAAAGCTGGTCTCAAGTTATCTCTTGATAAATGCCAATTCTGCCATCCTCAGGTCACTTATGTTGTCTCAGAGCGTGGCATTGCCACAGACCCAGCCAAGGTAGATGCCGTGAACAAGTGGAAGCAGCCAATGGGATCTCCAATCTCTGCAATCCTTTTTGGGGTTCTGTGGCTACTACTGCAGATTTATAAAAAACTACTCCATTGTCGTTCGACCACTCACAGAACTGTGCAAAGGGTATCCTCCCACCTAGAAGAAAAGAAAGTCCACTCCGGCACCTAACCAGACCTATTACAAAGTGACAGAACCCTTCGGTGAATGGTGGGATGCATCCTGCTCAGAAGCTTTTCACAAAATCATTCAGTGCCTCACGAATGCACCTGTGCTGGCATTCGCTGATCCGACCAAGCCCTACATACTACATGTTGATGCCAGTGTCCATGGTCTTAGCGCAGTCCTCAATCAAGACCATCCAGAAGGTTTAAGACCTGTTGCCTTGGCGAGTCACAAGCCGAGCAGCTCAAAGAGAAATAATCCTGTGCACCAGCTTGAGTTTTTGGCACTCACGTGGCCGGTGGTCGACAAGTTCCACGACTGCCTATATGGGGCTCAGTTTACAGTGAGAACTGATAACAATCCACTCACTTACATTCTCACAACGGCCAAACTCAATGCCACTGGTCATCGCTGGCTCTCAGCCCCCTCGACATATAATTTCACCCTGCATTACCGACCAGGAAGCAGCAATATTGACGCCGACGTCTCGCAACCCCCTTTCCACAACCGAGGAAGGATGGCACAGTGCTCCGCCTGAAAGTGTCAAAGCTTTCTGTAGACAGGTAAAGTGTGAAGAGAAGCCCAAAGAAATCATTACAGTTGCCGAACCACTTGGAGTGTCACCTGATCGTTTTTTTGTATGAAAAGTGCCATATAAATCAATTTGATTTGATTTGAGGGTATTCCTGAATGTTTTGCACATCCCGTCCAGCTGGATGTTGGTTCCCAATGCAATGCAATGCAAATCACTCATGAAGACCTCGTTCAAGCTCAGGACATTGACCCCCCTATTGCTCCAGTCAAACAGTCACTAAGTGGTGATCCACCATTTTCACCCGCTCAGTATCCAGCTTCTGCGCTGCTCAATAAAGAAGCAAATAAACTCGTAATCAAAGACAATCTGCTCTACCGAAGACTCGAAAGACATGGATCTGAAGTGCATCAGCTAGTTCTACCAAAGGAGTGTGTTGGTATGATCCTGAAGTCACTTGCACAATGAGTCCGGACACTTGGGTGTGGACAAGACTCTTGAACTTATCAGAGACCGGTTTTACTGGCCGAAGATGGGATTGGAGGTGGAGCAATGTGTGAAGAACTGTGGGAGATGCATCACCCGCAAAGCAATGCCCCAAAGAGCTTCTCCCTTAAACCAGATCACCAGCCAAGGCCCCCTAGAACTTGTCTGTATTGATTTTCTGTCACTTGAACCAGACTCTCAGGGGTACGCTAATATCCTTGTGGTGACCGACCACTTCACTCGTTATGCCCAAACCTTTCCTGCGAAAGATCAGGAAGCAGGTACGGTAGCGAAAATCCTGTCCTTTGTTCATTATGGCCTTCCTGCTCACCTACATTTGGATCAGCTGCAAATCCGCGGCCGGTGACCACATTGGACAATGTGAGTACAAGTCTACACAGTGGAGCTCCAGTAAGACACAAGTCACCCCGTGGAGTTCGAACAGACTCGAGGTGGCGGGGGAGGTGTCGGGTTATAGGAAGGAACTGAGAATCACCGTGCTCATTGACTCTGGTGCAGATGATTGTTTTGTGGACCCGTGCGTGGTGGACGTTTTGGGATGTCTCCAGCCTCCTGGCTGAGGTAAAACAAGTTACGGGTCCATTAACATTGAGATTGTCCAGTAACCATGTGGAACATCGACGTTTCCTTATCATGCCGTCTAAGGCGGACCCGGTAGTGTTAGTGCCTTGGCTTAAAACGCATAACACAGATATTGACTGGGACAAGCCCGCCATTGATAATTGGAGCATATTCTGTCATGCTCACTGTTTGCGATAGGGGGGCGAGTTCGGTCGGAACCGTGACCGACTGAAATCATTAATCTCGACCAAGTTCCGGAGGAATATCGAGATTTAAGTAAAGTTTTTAGTAAGGATCTTGCCTCCGCACCGACCAAAAGCTCCACCCCTGCGCATTCTTTTCCAGAAGGGTAAGCTCTTCCGAATCCAACTATGATGTGGGAAATCGTGAATTATTAGTCATCGTGCTCGCCCTCCAAGAGTGGAGGCATTGGCTGGAAGGTGCAAAAGGTCAATTCATTGTATACACTGACCATAAGAACTTGTCCTACATTCACTCAGCCAAACGATCAAATTCCCGCCAAGCACGATGGGCGCTGCTGTTTACCCGGTACAACTTTGTCCTGACTTACCAGCCAGGATCAGGAGCCTGACGCCCTGTCCCGAATCCATGATCCCACCGAGGACCCGAACCTGCCTGAGAAAATTTTGTCTGACCGTTGCATAGTTGGGGCCCTACAGTGGGACATTGAGAAGAAGGTACTCGAAGCACAGAGAGACACTCACATTCCGACGGGCTGCCCCGTGGGGAGATTATTTGTGCCTTCCTCCCTTCGATCTGAAGTTCTGCAATGGGGACTCTAAGATAGCCTGCCACCCCGGCATCAACAGGACCCACTCGTTGATTGGTCAACGTTTCGGGTGGCCGGAGATCAGGAAGGACATCACAGAGTTTGTGGGGGCCTGTTCGGCATGCGCCTGTGGCAAGTCTTCTCACCAATCTCCGGCGGGCCTGCTGCAGCCATTGCCAATCCCAGCCCGTCCTTGGTCGCACGTGGCTATGGACTTTGTCACCGGCCTTCCACCGTCGAGAGGGACGACGGTCATACTTACCGTGGTATACAGGTTTTCCAAGATGGCACACTTTGTGGCTTTGACTAAGCTTCCTTTGGCCTTGGAAACGGCCCAGCTGATGGTCATGTTTTTCGACTCGACGGAATCCCTAAGGCCACACCCGTTGGTCTGCTAAACCGGGTGGTCCGCCAGGGGGCGTCCATTGATGGGGGGGTACTGTCATGGTCTGTTTTGTGTTGATGTCATCTGCTCTGTGTTCCAGCTGATTAATCAACGACTTTAAAAGGACTGCGGCGTCGAGGGCTCATCGTGATATTATTCACCTTGCTTACGTCCATCGAACCTAGTGTCTGTTTTTCTCAATCTGCTAAATTATCTTGTAGTTTTGACCGCATGTTTTTGCCCGAGTATTTCAGTATTTGTGTTTTTTATCTCGTTCTGAGTTTTTGTTTATTTCTATTTGGACTTTCCCTGATCCCTCTGTGGCAGGTGATTTTGCGTTGACTTTTTCTCCTTGCCTTTTGCAAGAATTTTTTGTTTTCCCGTGTTTTTTCCAGGCAATCCGCCTGCACTTTATTTTGTACTTTGTACGGTAGTAAATTGGTTGTGTTTTTGTAAATAAACATTGTTCAAATCTTCTCGCTTGTCAGCGTTTGTGGAATCCACTCCATTTCCGGGTTTTATAGAACCTGACAGTAAGAAGGTTACCAAAGTATAGTTTCGAATTGTTTTTTTTAGTTTTTGAGAACAGATTTGATTTATTATCCATCCATCCATTATCTATACCACTTGTCCTCACAAGGGTCACGGGGAGTTCTGGAGCCTATCCCAGCAGTCTTCGGGCAGTATGTGGGGGACACCCTGAATTGGTTGCCACCCAATCGCAGGGCACACAGAGACAAACAAACATCCGCACTCACAATCACACCTAGGGGCAATTTAGAGTGTTCAATTAACTTACCAAGCATGTTTTTGGAATGTGGGACAGGCACGGGGAGAACATGCAAACTCCACACAGGGAGGCCGGGGCTGGGATAGAATCCACGACCTCTGAACTGTGAGGCGGACGTGCTAACCAGTCGACCACCGTGCCGCCTTGATTTATTATATTGCAGCATATCATTTTCACATTCTTATTTCTTCAGCAATTCATTATTTATTTGCTTTTTTCTCAAATATTAAATACGGCCGTTTTAGCCTAAATATTCATATTCTCTCTGGGTTTTGATTAAATAGGCTATTTTTGTAACTCATTTTGATTATAAATGTCCAATTATTGAGGTGCAACTGCATGATCTCTACCTGACATTACACTGAACCCAAACACCCACTATTCTCTGATTAATTCTATATAGGGTGTGAGCAAGGGTGGTACATACGTAATATGTATTATATATGTATTATGTTCGAAACTGCACCGCTGATTGTGCAGACGTTTTATTGGTAAGTGGTCTTTGTGTAGTTGTTGTAGTTAGCGGTTAAAGATGGCTGACCTTCTGCGCATGCGCGGCTTACATAGTTCAGGGGTCGCAAATAGTGTATTGACAGCATCCCGTCTTGAACAGTGTTCAGATAACCACTCTTCTCCTACAGGTCGGTCCCACTTTCCTTTACCACCCCTGTGATGCAGTAGCAAAGTGCCATCTACTGACCACTGTTAAAAGGTAATGACTTAAACAGTGGTATTAACTCTAATGAATACTGGTCCATGTTTTCAGTCATTTGTTGTATTAAAAAAATAATAAATAGGGATGACTATTTTACAAAGAGTCACCTAGGCAGATCTCCACAGGTGGATGATGTAAAGTTGGCCACGGCGATCACAGATCACCGCCCTACATAGTGTAACACCAGCAATTGTTATATGGCAGAAGGAAAAAAAACTGCTGTGAAAGTGGTTTATTCATACATTCTGGATATATATCGCTATCTATATTTGTTTCTTTCCTGCAATATTTTTACACTTGGTCTTGTCCGGAGGTTTTTCTATATTTTTCCCTCTTGCTTTCCCCCATATCAGAATACAAGATCTGAGGGTGAATGGAAAGTGTTGTTTGCTGTGCAGAGTCTGAATCCCATGCAGAACATAATTCTAGATTCTGGACTGCGTAAGGAAAATATACTTCACCTCAATTGATTGCCGTTTGAAAGTCCCTGCCCTAAAGAAACACCGAGTTGCAGAAAGCTCACGGTCCACTGTTTTTGATAAGCATCCACTGACAGCTTTGGGTGAAACAACTTATTTCCCATGACTAAAAAAAAAGAGAAAATAAAAAGGAAGCTCTCCATCCCTTTGTCCCTCACGTTATTAACAGTCTGCCGTATACACAACTGTCCTGCTCATCCTTGTCTGACGTTCTGCAAGACACATCCTTAAATCCCTTGTCTTTACTACCACCAGATTGTTGCCCTTTTGTATATCACTGTTGCCTCCGCACAAGTCAGTATCATTTTTGCTGTAGCAGTTACAGGGAAGGAACTGTGTTGCTCTATGTCCCACAGTCCCTCAATACAGCGTACCCTGACTCAACTTCCATTGATCATCTTCATCTCAGACTCAGGATCCTTTTATGTGAGCAGGGTGCTGTTATTATAGCTCCATGCAGAAGCCAGCTGACATTTCCTTTAATTATACCTGTAATTTATTCATGCCCTTGAGCCTGGACGCTTGTTGTGAAAATCTTCCTCCCAGAATATTTTATCACTCTCCTTCCAAGCCCCGCGGAGTAACCATCTTAATAGCAGCTCCTGAAGGTATCATTTCCTTCCCTAAGTGCACCGCTATCTGTGCTGTTGTGTTCACTGCCAATGGATACAATGCCTTTAATGTAGTAGTCTTTTTTTTTTCTCCATTGGTCCCCCATACGGCTATGCAGTGTACTTTGTATGTGAATAAGAATGTACAATCTACAAAAAGGAATGGTTATATCTTCAACACATACTATGGGATATTCTAGCTTTTAGGAGGATTTTCTAGTCATGTCACATGTTCCTGTAAAATGTTCATTACCCTTACTGTTTAACTCATTCACTACCATTGACGAATTTACTTGTCTTTTCACAATCCAGCCACTCAATCCCAGGAATTTATTTATACTTGTCATGGTTGAGCTGTCTGTTTGTTGTCGTGTGTGCTTTTGGTTGTTTCCTCCCAGCAACTGATTGACTGGGGGGCGTTACCTCCAGTGTCGCGCCTGTTGGTCATCCTAACCAGGGGACTTTAAAAGGACGTTGACAACAGCAAGCTGTCGGATTATTTTCCTTTGCTCATGATCATTGCGCAGCGTTCTATATAATATTGACTCATAGTTCATTGCTTTTGCATTCCTGTCGTCATCTCGTTCACGCGTATAGGTATATTTTCCGCGTCGCTTTATGTTTGATTATTGCAGTGTTTATTATTTTCCGTATTAATTAAGCTCTACGTACTCTTGGTTGTAGCATCCTTTCCTTTTGCAAGCGTTTTGTGTTTCGTTTATCCTGGCTGTTTCATGCCAGCGTCTTTTGTTGTACTTTGTCGTTATCTGAGGTTTCTGTAATAAAATCACTTTTTTGTTCATTCCAAATTTCGTTTGCACAGACTTTTTTCCAGTGAGGGGCACATAACTTTTCCCTTCTTTGATGGGGCCTGTGTGAATTTGTAACAGAAAAAGAGTGACGATTGCAGGGGTGCCTAAACATAAACATTTATTGTTTTCCGGACAGCACATAGCCAAATATTAATAATCCTTTCCGGGATCTTCACATAAAAAAGTAAAGAAATAAATAACACCATTAATTAAATAACACTATGAAATAAATAAATAACCAAATAACTCAGGAAATAACACTATTTGTGAAATAAAATTACACTATTTATGAAATCAATAAACCAAATAACCCTTTATGGGCTCTTCACAGAAAAAAGTATGTCAGAAAATAACACTATTTGTGAAACAAATAAACAATTAGTCTCGTTCGGGTGGCCAGACTGAAAAAAAAAGCATATTGCGTCTCTGGTATTGTTTATGGGGCCGGGCCGAATGTGACGGCGGGTCGTGGTTTGGGGACCACTGTGATAGATGACAAGAAATGGTGGACCTTCAGTAGGCGAAAAAAATTTTTGGGCGTTGACATCCCTTTAAAGACATCCCTTTAAGTTACATCATCCAGCACAACTGATTCTGGCCCTGGGCAGATTTGATTGACATGACAGCACATTTAGGTTGAAATTTGATTAGACAAAAAAATAAAAATAAAAAACAAAACAAAAAAAACAACCTGAAACCTCCACACACATGCAATGAAAGCAATGTATCCAAGAGAACTGCTATGAAATGAAGAGTTTGAAATAAAGTACTGTAATACAATATCATGAAACACTCCAGAGATGTTACACCCAAAATATGGAGGAAAACAATGGCACAACGTTTTAACAATTTTTGACATCATCGTCACATGTGAACCGTAACTGCCCATCAGAAGACCTGCATTCTGTATTCTACTGTGGGGCGAGCTGACGTCTGATCCATCCATTATTATTTTCAATAAAGAAAGTACAAAAAAGCAACACAATGGACCTCATTTTAACCATCAAAGGATAACCTTTGTGTGTGTGTTTTGTATTTTCCTTTGGCGCTTTCTGACTTTTTGTGACACTTTTCTTTTGTCTAGAATTAAAGTGTTTCAGTCCCATGGTAGTCAGAGATGTAGCCATGTGGATGAGCGGAATTGTTGGTTCTGTTGGGTGATGTTTAGCTGTTTTATTTTGGTAGGTTGCTACTTCTAGTTTTGTTCCATTACTGTTGGCTAGATAGGACGCTGTCTCAAGCACAGCTGGTATTTAGCAGCTATTTGTGAACAAAAATGTACTTGAATCTTCTGTGACTGGTGCTGTGTTCAGTGTTAACACAATTAACAACATGCCGCTATATTTAGCGAGTTTTCCACACCCCGTTATCAACAATAATTTACTGACTATCGACTCTTTTTAATCCATGCTTAATTTCAATAAGAGCTGCATTCGGCACATCGTATTGAAGTGATTGCACTTTCTGATGTAATAGTTTTAAGTTGAATCAGTTTCTTTTCTTCAAATTGCTATAATACAGTCAACAATGGCAGGCACATATACTACCAGTCTGAAGAAGGTCAGATGTTTGGGGTACATTTGTTTGATTCTTAAATTTTTTTTCTTACTTCAGGCAGTTTCCCCCCAAGCAATGTCAGCATTGCTAATGTTAGTATTAACGCTAGTGCTAAGTTAACACAGCATAGGTTGTCCTGGCTGGTGCACCTGTGATCTAGACCACTAAAATAGGTGATGTGGGGTTACCATGGCAATGATAGACCCAATTTTCCCTAGTACACTCCAATTCACCAGCTGTTATTTTAAGATAAACATATTACATATTGTTTCTTTGGTGCATGTTATGTCCTGTAAAAGGCATGCTGTATTTCTTTTTTTTTTCCCCATTAGGCTCGTTTTCAATTTTTCTGCAATACCAGCTTGTTCCATTTAGGGAGAGCGAGAGAAGAAAAGTGCAAATGTTTGCAAGATCTGCAAGAAGGCAGCGTTCCCCATATTTAACCCAGTTTTGCAGAGGGAGATGTCGGCACCTAATTTGCTCACTTTGCAGATTGGTTGGCAGACAGCAAAATACAACAATTTTACACAAAGTGAGTGAGGAAATCACGTAATCATGATTGAGCACACTTCAGGCGGCCCAAAAGATGTTAATTATGATGTTTCTGATCTAGACTCTTTTCTGTAGACCTGTAAAACTAATGCCATTTCTGCACTTTAATCATGCACACATGCAATCCTGTTTTATTTTTTTTACATCTAGCGATTACTTATTGAGAATACATTTCCAATTATAGTGTTTGTGGTCATTGTTGTTGGTTGTTTTTGCAGACTTGCAAGCACTTCATTTGATCCCCTGAGCCCTTTGACACACATTTCAACTGCAAAGTTAATGGGGCCATAAATTATTGAGTCCTGAAATTAAATCTTTATCGAATCTATTGGCAGACAGACAATATATAACCTACTTTATGATGTCATAAAATATTTAACAGCCACACTTCGAACAGGTAAACCTACATCGTGTTCACTTACATTGAAATCCTGCTTCACTAAGCCTTAAATCCTTTTGCTGCTATTATTTCACATAGCACAAATTAAAACACGTATGTTATTTTCTGTACAAGACCTCATGGGTTTTCACGGGTTTTCCTCCTTGTTTTTCCTTGTGTTGTTCTCACTCACCCTGTTCGGGGCTACATTAGCTCATTCGACAGACTGCATTGGAAAGGCTCTCAGAGAGGACTAATGAGCCAATGTGCCTTATATTATACAGTGCATTTTATTGTAGAGGATACAAGGAGGGGGTTCCAATATAGAGAATTTGAATGAATTATGTCACTAACTACCACATAGCACCCCCACCCCTTCCTGTTAGTTACTGCTTCTAAGGCAGACAAGTTTTTAACATTTCCACTGTCTGCACTCTTGGGAGAAATCTTTTACTTTTTTTTCCCCCATTTCTTTCAGCCAGAAGCAGCGAGAACTATGCCTTTGAATGCTCTACATTATTGATATGAACCAAGAGTAAAAGGACAAGGGACGAGGGACTGATAATGTGAGGCACTTATGCATTCCATTCGCCTTGTAGCAGGGAAGCAACAATTTTTGACCAATCAACACACATTAGTGTTTATAGCTCCACCATTCATAAACATTTGCACGGATAAAGATCCTCCTCTTATATAGACACCGACTTCCAATAAATGACTGGTGCTCTATGCAGTAGAAGCTTTGGCCACTTTTGGATGAAATATAGCATGGGCACCCACTTCTGGTTTAACGGTTTGCCAGCACATGTATGTGTGAAAGGAGACAATGTGAGCAAGTCGAGAGTTGTAATGTAACTGCTTTATTTAAGAGCGGTCAGTTTATATGTCAATGCAGCGGACGTGAGAGAGGTCAGTCTCTGAACAGATGGGCGGAGAAGATCGGTCCAGGGAGTGCTTCCACTGGTCAGCCCTTCGGGTTGCTGATTGGCTCGCCGGTTTCCCCTCCAGTAGTTTCGGTGCTGCTACATGTGTTCACAACAAATCCTTTGAGGGCGTTTCTGGCAGTGCAATTCAATTGAAGTCAAAGTAGTTAGCACGGGCGGGTGCGGTTCCGTGCAAAAATCCGCCCATTTGTCCATGCGGCGCGGCTCAAACGAATGAACTTTTTTTCCCTCTTTGCCTCGTGGCAGCCAGTGGGCATCAGGGAGTACTATGTCACACACAGAATCCTGTACACTTGGCAGGTCTTGCGTGGAGAGCGCAAAATGAAGGAAAACATTATCGTTGTGGTTTGTGGACATCCCGAGCTATATGACACGGACAGCTACCGGGACAAGAAAAAAAGAGACCAGGCTTGGAGAACCGTGAGCGAGGAGCTTGTTATACCTAGTATGTTTCTACTTTCTTTAGTTTTTTACAGCTGTTGAACTTTACCAAGACGTCGTATGTGTTTGCATTAGCTTTAGCAACAATAAAGCTCATCCTCCTCCAGCAGCAGACAGTCAAGCGACATACTGGCGTCACTTGTCAGTGTCCTGGCTCCGATGCTGCTTGCGCGACTGGGTCTCATCACTTGTCATACTAGTAGAACTCGTGCTGTATCTCCTGTTGAAAAATCACCTGCGCAGTTGGGTAACTAGTGGCGCGTTTGAAGTGTTCGGATGCAACTTCTGTCGTTTGCCCATTTCGCCGAGTAGGTTGCGACCACATCACACGCATGAGGGACGATTAATGGGCCAGACTAAAATCCACCTCCGCCCTTGCTTAGTCCGTCCCTTTTTTAAAACCCGTCCTCCGTCCCAAAAATGGGCATCCGTCCAGGATGGAGGGACGAACCGTTTCGCCCCTGGGACGGACTGCCCAGCTCTGGGAATTCCTGAAGCTGTGCCAAAAAAAATGTCACTTCAAGGGTAAATATCAAATTATTACAACGTTTATCATTTCTATATGTGCAATTTCAATTAATGTTTTAATGTCACCGTTTTCCTATGTATTTTTTCCTAGTTTAGCTGCTGCACTCAGCAACCCTCTGCGCATGCACCGCATATCGTGCAGAGCAGAAAATAGTCCAAATAATGGAGTTTTACTTTACTACTACTTTACTAAAGTTTTAATATAATTTTAAACAGAAAAATTTCCAAACAACAACCCGTGCTTGTTGACGCAGGGGCATAAGTCGATGACGTCACACGAAGTGTCACAATTCTGCAATTTTTGTACACTGTAACCTGTGCCCTCGAACCCTTCGTGCACTTTGATTATGAGTGCACTTCAGCACAGACCGTAGGGTGCAAGTGTGGTTATTGGGATTGGGCAGACCTTTTCCACGGGCGGGATTGTGGAATCTTTCTGCTTCTTCTTCTTTTCTTTATTGGTGGGTGGGGCACCTTTGAGGTACATTACCGCCACCTACTGTGCTGGAGTGTGGGTCAGAAGTACAGTAGTATTATGACTATTGCACGGTACTAGGAGAAAAACAAACAAACCTAAGTCCCCTTTCTCAACCCAGTTTCTCTTAAAAACTGAAAGAGAGTCTTAAACTCAATCCCTTCTGTCGTCAGCATTTTTTTAAACTAGACACAACCACCACACCCCTCTTTAATTCGTTTATATCCCATCTTGTTTTTTTTTTTAAAGCACAAACACAATTATTTACAATCACATTTGTGGTCTATTGAGTGGGAAGTGAACCCATGCCGAAGTCAGGTGACTGCACCACATCACCACCACACCACATCAAACGTAGCCACAGAAGACCACATTTTTTTCATGGTTGAAAATTAAGTCAATAAATGTCAATATATTAAAACGATAAGAATAGCACAAACAGGAAAGCACTCAAGACTTTGCATTTCCGAGAGCATTATATTTTTGTAGAAAAAATATCTTTTCCAGTTTGTCTCACTCTGGTTGTTATTTTAATGTGTCATTCTGTGTTCTTGAATAAAGCATTTTAAATAAATGAATAAATACCATTTTTTTAGAATAAATACTTGTACAGTTTCCTAGGTAACAGAGTGGGGCCAGCTACAGTGGGCCAAGTGCAGGTGAGTTTTGCTATTTATTTTGCTATTTGGGCTTCTTCCATGGACGTCAGTCGACCTTTGACGTAACAAATGTGGAACGTGACGGAGTGTACGGACGCGCGTGTGTGTGCATATAGGTGCGGATGTTTGTCTCTGTGTGCCCTGAGATTGGCTGGCAACCAATTCAGGGTGTTCCCCGCCTACTGCCCGAAGACAGCTGGGATAGGCTCCAGCACACCCGCGACCCTTGTGAGGATAAGCGGTATCGATGATGGATGTATCATCCGACTGTCTAGGCGGGAGACACCCTGAATTGGTTGCCAGCCAATCGCAGGGCACACAGAGACAAACATCCGCACTCACAATCACACCTAGGGGCAATTTAGAGAGTCCAATCAATTTACCATGCATGTTTTTGGAATGTGGGAGGAAACCGGAGTACCTGAGGAAAACCCACGCAGGCACGTAGAGAACATGCTAGGTTTTGCATGTTCTATTGAACATTTGAGGTCCTTAAAGTTGAGCTTTGGAGTTTTATTTATATTTTTCTATCTTGCATCCCTGTATGTCAGGAAAAGTTACTGGAACAGTTTATGCACTTTTCAATCATGACACTTGAAATATCAAATGGCACTTAAGTTAAAACTGTGGAAACACATGTTTCAGTTTTTTAAATATTTGTTGTTATAATATTTAGCGGTCACTGATAGTGTAGTGGTACACACGCCTGAGTTGTGTGCGGGCAGCGTGGGATCGATTCCCGCTCAGTGACGGGGTCTGTGTGCCCTGCGACTGGCTGGCAACCAGTTCGGGGTGTAGTCTGCCTTTCGCCCATTGTCGGCTGGGATAGGCTCCAGCAATTCCCCGCGACCCTGTACAGGATAAGCGGTTTGGAAGATGACATGACATGACATAATATTTAGCAGAGCATGGCATCGCTTAACCGCAAACCGCGTTCTGTCCTGCATATTTAATCGACCACGTCGTCCTGGTCCATCCCTTGTCCGCGACATCCAATAGGCGTCGAGAACGTAATCTTCATGTCACAAACAGACGCCGCACAGTCTCAGAGTCTCCAGGCTCTGTTTCCTCAGTGGAAGGCGTGTCAGTGGAATTGAGGAGGTCTTCGAAGTATTCTGCCGACCGACCCACAGCGTCCCGAGTTGAGGTCAGCAGCACCCCATCTCCACTATAAACAGTGTTAATGGTGCACTGCTTCCCTCTCCTGAGACGCCGGATGGTGGACCAGAATTTCCTCGAAGCCGTCCGGAAGTCACTTTCCATGGCCTCCCCTAACTCCTCCCACACCTGAGTTTTTGCCTCAGCAACCGCCAGAGCTGCATTCCACTTGGCCAGCCGGTCAGCTGCTTCCGGAGTCCCGCAGGCCAAAAAGGCCCGATAGGACTCCTTCTTCAGCTGGACAGCATCCCTTACCGCTGGTGTCCACCAGCGGGTTCGGGGATTGCCGCCACGACAGGCACCGACCACCTTGCGGCTACAGCTCCGATCGGCCGCCTCAACAATGGAGGCACGAAAAATGGTCCACTCGGACTCGATGTCCCCCGCCTCGCCCGGGACGTGGGAAAAGTTCTGCCGGAGGTGGGAGTTGAAACTCCTTCTGACAGGGGATTCTGCCAGACGTTCCCAGCAAACCCTCACAATACGTTTGGGTCTGCCAGGTCGGACCGGCATCTTCCCCCACCATCAGAGCCAACTCACCAGCAGATGGTGATCAGTTGACAGCTCTGCCCCTCTCTTCACCCGAGTGTCCAAAACATGCGGCCGCAAATCCGATGATACGACTACAAAGTCGAACATCGAACTGCGGCCTAGGGTAGCCTGGTGACAAGTGCACATATGGACACCCTTATGTTTGAACATGGTGTTCGTTATGGACAATCCGTGATGAGCACAGAAGTCCAGTAACTGAACACGGCTCGGGTTCAGATCGGGGCGCCATTCCTCCCAATCACACCTCTCCAGGTCTCACTGTCATTGCCCACGTGAGCATTGAAGTCCTCGAGCAGAACGATGGAGTCCCCAGGTGGAGCGCCCTCCAGCACACCCTCCAAGGACTCCAAAAAGGGTGGGTACTCTGCACTGCTGTTTGGCGATCAAGCACAAACAACAATCAGGACCCGTCCCCCCACCCTCAGGCTGAGGGAGACTACCCTCTTGTCCACCGGGGTAAACCCCAATGTACAGGCGCCAAGCCGCGGGGCAATAAGTATGCCCACACCTGCTCGGCGCCTCTCACCCTGGGCAACTCCAGAGTGGAAGAGTGTCCAACCTCTCTCGAGAGGACTGGTACCAGAACCCAAGCTGTGTGTGGAGGTGAGCCCGACTATATCTAGTCGGAACCTCTCAGCCTCACACACCAGCTCGGGCTCCTTCCTTGCCAGAGAAGTGACATTCCATGTCCCAAGAGCTAGTTTCTGTTGCCGGAATTGGACCGCCAAGGTCCCTGCCTTTTGCCGCCAGCCAGCTCACAAGGCACTTGATCCCTTTGGCCCCTCCCACAGGTGGTGAGCCTATGGGAAGGGGGACCCACGTGTCCTTTTCGGGCTGAGCCCAGCCGGGCCCCATGGGTGCAGGCCCGGCCACCAGGCGCTCGCCATCGAGCCGCACCTCCAGGCCTGGCTCCAGAAGGGGGCCACGGTGACCCGCGTCCGGGCGAGGGAAAACGTGATCCATTCATTGTATTCTTCATAAGGGGTCATTTTGAGCTGTGCTTAGTCTGGTCCCTCACCTAGGACCTGTTTGCCTGTTTGGGTGACCCTACCAGGGGCATAAAGCCCCAGACAATTTAGCTCCTAGGATCATTGGGGCGCGCAAACCCCTCCACCACGATAAGGTGACGGCTCATGGGGGGACTTATAATTATTGTTTTGTGAAATGTTTATGCAGTGCTTTTATTCGTGAATTAAATACACTTAATTCCACATTTAATAACAATATGTGCATGCTACACACCGCAAACAAGACAATACACAAACAAGACTGAGGCTTGAACTTGTCCTTTAAAATGTGCACTCAATGACAAAAGAGACAAATGTGGCGAAGCCCATAATGGCCAGTTGTGCACGAGATGCTCAATGGCCATTCAGCGGCTTTCATTTGTGGTGTTATTGAGCAAATGTCAGACTTTAGTGTTTTTAGTCGCAGCTGGTGCGGGCCCACGCGACAAACACCCCCCTCCCCACCGCCCACAACACCCATCCCTCGCCAGTGCTCCTTTGCTATTTGTGAAATGTATTGATTGAGATGCTTATTTGGCTGCATTATACAATTAGGCCTATATACTCTAGTGTGTGAGGAATACTTGCAATTTCTGCTGCGACACCTGTTAAACAAAAAGGCATCTTCACACAAGTGAGTCATTTAAAGTTGAATAGAGGCCATCAACGTGCCTCATCTTCACTTTAACACAATTTTGAAGCTGCCAGTTTAAATGTCGAGTCCTTCAAGTTCACAGAAGGAGGCACAATAAAGACAAAGTAGAGGCTCTTATTCCTTGCAGGAGCGCATCACCCTGGCAGTAATTTGGGTGTTTAGTGTCTGACTTAAGGACTCTTTAGCTGTGTTCGTAGTGCGTATCAACAGCTACATCACGCCTGATAGTGGGCCACTTTAATGATCTTCACTGCAGCTCCAGAAATCAAACTAGTGGAGCATCATAGCTTGTCACAACTTTGAGACCAGTGTGGCGGGTAAAGACAACAAAAGAAATAAAAAGAATAAATTGTTGTGGCATCATAATCTTTCAAGGCCTTTGCCATGCTGTAAAAGCTCTTTAAATCATGCAGAATGAGGTGCTGCACTGCTTGTGGCCTTGTTGCACAAAGGAGGCGGCAACAGGCATTAATGGTCTAGCCCCCGCACCTCGCAATCTGAGCACACACTTTTAGAAGTGATTGTGCTAGTAAAAACATGTACAGTGATAAGCAAATCAAAATGGCTTTAACACTTTCGCGAGAAGAGAGTTGGGGGGATGTTAAGTGCGGCGCAGGGGTGGAAACAAGAGCTTATAACACGCAATAACTCGAAATGGGTTGTCCGTTTTCAAACCCGATGTATGTCTTCACCAACAGAATTTAAGAGCTATACTGATTACTTAATTCCACCCAAGGGAGGGTGGGGCGGTGTTTTTGTGGGCTTTTAAATCAGATTTTTAGTGTTGCAATCAACCTGCCGATTTTACCGCTCCGTAATGACAGTTATAGCTTGAGGTCAACTAATCCCCACTCACATGTTTTGGCATTCATAGAATGGACACCTTGATTAAATCAACAGGTTGTAGGTTTGCACAGCAAACTAGCAGGGGTGCCTCAAGCTTGTGGAAATATTTTAATTAAAAACAATGAAAGTCTATTCTGAACAACGAAAGTCTGTTCTCGAATATAATCAATGCACTCCCATCTGAATAGGCACCCGCTCACACGAGCTGATGATCTTATAATTCATCAAGAGTACCTTGCCATTGCTCTTAGAGGGAAGTGGCCACTGAGCTGAGAGAGTCAGTGGAGATGTAAAAATGCTGAGAGTCAGAGAAAGGGATAGATTTTATGGATCAAACACCTTTTGTAACTTTTGCCTTTCAGCTCCTTGTTCGATAAAAGCAGAGCTGCTAAAAATTTGCGGTCCGTTTATCGCCTTCCGCCTACAGCCGGAGTACCCTTCGGCCGTCCGTTTATTTGTCATTTTGTCCGGCCGGAAAAAATATTACCCGCCAATGGGCCGGTCTGCCTATGATTTTAAATGGGCTTCCGTTAGCGTGTCCGACCAACTACCGCAAAATTTTCATCCATCTATCTGAACTGGGAGATGACGTTGTTGTGGACATGGGACAGCTTTATTTGAAAACATTTATTACAATACACATATGTGCACTTAAATATTACTATCCTCTCTGTCTACTGCAACTATAATGTGGTGTGATTATCATAATGTTGGTTTGCATTTAAATTGTACTTTTATTTCAAATCTTGTTTGGTGCTTGAGTGTTTTATTAATTCTTCTTTTTATTTCAGCGCAACAGAACGTTTAACCAGACATGTAGTAATTCGCTTCATTTGACAAGCCTGCACTTCGTAACACGTGAAAACAAAAATATACCGGGCGCGTGACGGCCGTGTGTTATGTCCTACAAAATAACAAATGTTTATATATGTAGGCATAGTGTCTACTGCGATTATTGTTGTTGTTAGTATTTATCACCGTTATTATAACCACGATTATAGTGGTTATGATAATGGTTTTAAATATTTGAGTGTTTTTTTGGTGTATTTTTTTTTTTTTTTTTTTTGGAAAGTCCGGTGCATTATCACCAAACACGAATACGACTATTGCCTGACGTGATTACAGTACATCAATGCAAACGCATAGGTTTTTGTTAGCAACGATAATCCAAACGCACCAATTATAATAAGTAGAACATCAGGTGTGGACAATCCACCCTGTCCGCGCTGGGGGTGGTGGGATGTGGGGCTGAATGATTCGGTGAACGATTCTTTTGAACGATTCTTTTTTATTAACTGATTCTAATGATTCAGTTCACTTAAAAGAACTGTTATGCCCATCAGTAGCGGAATGCACAGCTCTCGATAACAGTAAATTGTGCATTCAAAAGTTTAGATATGGTCCAGTTTAGTTCACTGGCAAAGGTGTGCATACTTTGCATTTTAGGTCATTCTAAAATTTCACATAAAAGGAATTTTGCATATAGCTTTCAAATCTACAATTGTGGTGTGGATTCAAATTGCCATCAATTTTTCTTGGTTGAGGTCTGCATTATACAGAGGACCATTCCATTCAAACACAAGACAAAACATGCTTGTATGCTAATAATGTGTATCTCTATCACAAAGTCTGATGCAACATCAATCGATATCCCTACCAACTGAGATGTAATAGATTGCTAAGGATAAATGTGATTGGGTGGCATTGATTGTGGCCACATGGTGAGCCTTGTGGCCTGCACATCCACAACAGTTTTGAGACTGCGACCCAGACCTCCACTATGGCAACTTGTCTGGTTGTCACAAATAGAAACCTCTGCATAAAACCAGAAGTTCAAAGCATCCAGATGGATATTCTTCCATTTTAATTTTGAAAAAAAAAATGTTGCATTAAGTGATCTTTCATTTTCCTTATTGGAAGGAAATGTTGTGAAATAACCTTCCATACTGCAAACAAATACGTATAAGATTGCTAAAAAACAATTCCAAAATTAAATTTGATTCACTTCAAATAAAATGCAATGTATACAATATATTATCCAATTGAGTGTTTAAATTTGTTCTATTGCTTGTGTACTTTATAGTTGGACTATATTGTAAACCACATAAATCTTCAAAGTTCCTTCTTTCTAGAGAAATTCAAAATGTATTACACCAACAATGGACTGACTGCAATTAGTACCATGATATGAACTGTTTAAAATCACAATATTGTAAGATTTGGCCAATATTGTCAGCGCCTTGATGAGAGTTCTGACACAACAGAGGATGAAACAATCATAAATGAAATTATGCATTCATTACGAGCCCATTTCCAGGTAATAAAGCCAGAGGGACTTTAATATCAGTTATGCATGAAAGATAATTGTTTTTACCAATCATATTTCTTTCTCAAATTATGTTTGTGACACAGGTTATGAATTTGTGTAACCATACGATGCTGGCTTGTACGTCATTCTTGTACGTCTTCGCAACTCATAAAAATATCAATTACTTCTTTCTTATTAGACAATTAATTGTTTTTGCCCCAATGATAAACAGATATTCTCAATTTTTCAATACATAAAATGCCAGCGACCCACTATCTTTAGTTTGGCATTCACTGTACCTTACATTAACCAGCTAGCCACTACCAGCTGATCAGCTGATCACCACTGCCATAACGATACAGACATTTCTCTGCATCGTCTTGAGAAACCTTCCTACCATAGCTGGGCATTGCAGCGCACAGCGTTTGTTCCCGCCGGGGCTACCAAGGGTACGCACAGTTGGGTCACTACTAGTGGCGTGTTTGAAGCGTGTCCACAGCGGGTTTGAGTAGTAAATTAGCGAGCTAATGGGCTTTAAATAAACCTCTGCCGTTAGCAGCATCTCTCCCGCGGCGCATCATGCACGGACGCTTTTTTTTTTTTTTTTTTTTTTTTTGGGGATAAATGAGGCGGACGTAAGAACGGAACCACTTTAAATGGAAGGGTACCCAGGTCGCGGACGGAGGACGGACAAGCAAAAAAGGGTCAAGTGCCCAGCTCTGGGAATTGCGTTGCTCTCTAAAACATTTCATGAGTTACGGTGATTTGAAAAAATGTGTCATCTCCTGTCTGTGACGACAGGGTCCTGGAAAGTGCTAAAAGGAGACGCATTTAGTCGTGGTGAGGCTGTGAGTCTTTCGTTTGAAATATCGCCCAGCGATTCAAGTTTTAATTTTTATCCTAAAATAGTCTTACTGTACCTTAACTAGAATCCCATGGTGCATTTTAGCCAAAGGTACAATCCTTGTGGATGAATGCACTTTTTAACCCTTGTTCTCGTTGTGCAAAGCAAGAGTTAGTCTCAATACTTCTGCTCTTCTACTTTTGCTGCTTCTTCGTTGTTGGTGGCATCGGCTTCTTCTTCATCTTAAAAGAAGAGAGAAGACGACTTCTTCTTCTTTGTCGTCTTCTCTCTTCTTTTAAGACGAAGAAGAAGAAGAAGCCATCACCAGAAGTAATCGTGGCAGGTTTTGATTTCGACAACAACATGGACCTTTGGATAAAATGCAACACGGGGTTCTAGTTCAGGTAAGCTGTTTTAAGACAAACTTGAACAAACGCTTTAACATTTTATTTGCCGATATTTTGTCGTCCTTGTTTGTCGGTGGCTGAGTGTTTTCCGCTCACAACTTCTGAACACAGCTGTTTACTATCCGCTTATCCGGCTAGACTCTGACTAACTAAACGAATAACGTTATGAGTTTTCGAACAGAACCTTATTCAAAAATGCCATTCATTTATTAGCATGGACGAGATTTGTGAGATACAACAGGGATGTTTCTCGCATGTTGCTATGAATAAGAGGTGTCTTTAGCCCCTTTGAGACTGCAAGAACTGATTCAGGAACTTCCGTATCTATGCTGGTAGTTTGTGTCAGCTCAACATCATTACCTGCAGTTATGCTGAGAAAGTGACTGACAGCGGGGTGGCATGTGGCCCTGACAAAACTTGGTACATTCCACACCACGGTGTGTAGCATCCACAAAAGAACACGATCAGAGTGGCGTTTGCTTGTGCTTCATCATTCCAAGGTATGTCACTGAACTCACAGCTCTTTGCAAGGACCCGATCTCACTAGCTCATTAATTGGAGTCATAACCAGATTCAGGTTCTTGTTTCAGTGCCCTCTGAGTCTGAGGCCATTGCCCTCTATCGTGACCTTCACAGGAAGTCCTCAATTTACGAACGAGTTCTGTTCCTACATTGGCGATGTAACCCAAATCTCCATGTATGTCGTATTTCACCGTTAAAGTCGAAATTCACGTCAAAATACTTAGTATAGAAAAATGAAAATACATAAAAATAAAAACATAAGACGCTGTACTTATCATTACTGCTGGGAGGTGGATAGAGAAAAAGGAGAGGAGGGCAAAAAATGCAAAGATTCTGCCTGTGTGCAAACAGGCATGATCGAGACATTCTGCACATGTGCAACCGCAAGGAATACTGGTCTTTGTAGTACAGGAAGTGCTTGTATGCGGAAGTGTGGTATTTGGAGCATAACCCACAATACACAAGCAGAGGTAAACAAGCTCAGAGACGCAGCACAAAAGCACAATTTTGGAGCGAGGAGGAAACCGTCTGCTTCATTCCTGTGGTGAATGTACATGAATATCAAGTGTTTTATTGACAGTTGAAAGTAACAAGCGGAAATGATGTCCTTTGAGTCATGACGCCATGCGTCGCAGTTCACAGTGGGTTATTCAAATGCCGGAGCAACTCTGTCCGCTCATTCGTGTAAACGGTCGGGTTATTCAGAATTTTTCAGAAATCATTGTTTTTACCTTAAACTAAATATTGACTACATGTAAACGTAGTATGGAAAACGTATGGTGCTAGGGACAAAATATTTTATTATACGTATAAAAAACATAGTATGTAAGCAGGACCAAACCTGCCAAAATAAAACAAATAATAAAAGTGGAAATAAAAACAAATATTAAAAAATACAATTGAAATCAATGAAATAATGTATAACTACATTGATATTTAAGTGTATTTATACATGTATTTTTGTATTTTTTTCCACATTTATTTTGCTATTTATTTTTACTTGTAAATCTTTTTTATTCTAATATTTATTTTTATTTTATTTTTGACTTTGGCAGAAGGAAATATTATTGAAATGAGAGGGCAATCCAAAGTGTGTCTTGGGTTGAGCCATTCGCCTATTGGTTGATCAATATGTCAGTGCAGCAAGCACCATCACCTACCCAATAGACGAATAGATCTACCCAAGCCACACTCAGGACCGCCCCCTCATTTGAATAACATCCCATTCTGCATTTCAGGCTGATATGAAGAAATGTTATTCTAATTAGGAGGCGGTACAAATTGTGTTGAACTATTCTCCTATTGGTTGATCAACATGCATATTTTGAACCGTCTTTCCAGCTTGCGCGGTAGGGAGCGGAGACGCGAACGCTCTGCTGCCTGTTCACGCTAGATTATGTGATCGAATCCACATTTACCGTCATTGAGATTCGTGCGGTGTTAACCGTCAAGACACGAGACTTCTACCAACCATTTCAACCAATAGGCGAATAGTTTAACCCAAGAGACACAATTAAGTCCGCCCCTTCGTTTGAATAATATTTCCGTCTGCATTTCATGACCAAAAACCGCCAAAATCAAAAATAAATTAATAAAAGTTTTGTGAAAAAATACCTTTAAAAAAATATATGGAAATAAAAACATCAAAAATATATAATACAAAATAAAAGTAAAAATACATATAATAATAAAAAAAAAAGATTTAAAATTAAAAAATAATTTGCAAAATAGCAGGGTCCTGATTTTTAAGAGTGATTAAAATTAAGTAAAAATTCAAATGTAAGAATGTCTGACTTTTAAAACAGTCAGTGAGGTTGAAAAGGTGAGTTTAGCTTCCGGGCAGTGTGTACATTTTTCACAGCGGCTAGAAAATAGCATCAAAAGCCTCACTCCTGAGATTGTCCCAGGACAGGAATTGATCCCAAAACCCCATGTCCAAAGTCAGGGTTGCAACCCATTGATCCACATAGACAGCTGCAATTGCTAATAAGTCAGTCTTTCAAAGGAGTGTTTAAGGTTTCAAAGAACCAAGCGGTCACCATTTTTGACAGCGGCCCCAAAATTCAGTTGAATAATGAATCTGTCAGGATGTGTGACCTATGCTTTTAATTCCTCACAATTTTAAATGTTGCAGTTTACTTATGGGTTGTTCCTGCTTGTATCGAGTGTGTGTGCGATATTGGTCTATGTGTGCATTTTATTTAAACCATTACTGCGGATGGTATGATAAACATTTACGTCTTGGCCATGTTGTTTGCTTGGTGTGAAAATAATGATTTTGATTGACATTGCCTGTAACAATTATATATATATTTTTACTTAAAACAGATTCTCTTAGAATTTGCATTCAGATAAATTGTACATTTTAAAGTGTATGGGACATGATCTTTAAAAATGTTGTATTAAACAATAAAATGTCCACGTCACAATGAACGGTTTCTCGAATTGATACATATTATCATGGATTTAGCATTATGCTTTGAAAATCTTCCCTGCAGGTCCATCGGGAGCGTGGAATCATTAAGAAGGTGGATATGACATCATCGAGCCACATCTCTGACTTGCTGATGTGATTTTTCTTCTGATTCATTTAGTTTCTCCTTTAATTAAACAATAAAAATGGAGCGACCGACTCCGAGAGCTTGCCATCACCATCTTCAGAGTTTGAAGACAACCCCGTTGGGCCACTGACGTCACGTACGCACCAGGTCAAACAGCCAGCGAGCGGACCCAGCTCATGAAAATATTGAGTTTTCTTCATCTTTTTTATGTCTTTTCATTACATTTTTTACCAAAGTAATCATTGGAATCTTATTATTTGTACTTTGTACTCCTTAAAAAGGATTTTAGGGTAAAACATTTTTCATGCCCCATACTCAATAAATATGGAGTTAATAGAAAAAAAAACTTGGCAGAGTATCAAGAGGAATACTGCATCCGTGTAAAAATAGCAGAAAAATCACATATATCAAAATTTTCACCATTGGCCACCCGGTGGCTACGTCCCTGTGCATCTTTTTACTCCCAAGTCTTTTCATACCCTTATTTGTGTTCACTGTCTTCTTAGTTTCCTTTGTTTCTTGTGTGCCTGCCTCCTCATGTCTCGTTCAATCAGTTCTCTCTTTCCACCACTTGTGGCTTGTCCAGTCATGCCTCATTATTTGTAATCTGTGTGAATTTAGTTCGACTTTTTGTTCAGTCATGGTCTTTTCTCAGGCCAGACAATTTCAAAAAGAGCACAATGGAGCCAAGAAAGTACCATGCCGCTGCTGGAAGGTGGCAGTGCTGGGCTCCATTGGTGCGTAGAAGAAGCGCTAGCGCTCATCCCATAGAGCAGGAGTGTCAAAGTTCTAGTTCTAGTGATAGTTCCCTGCAGAAGGCCATTTTGACTGTGAATCAATACAAATGTTTAATCTCCTCATGGATAACTAGTTTTGAAATCAGAGGTCAAGGATGCTACTTTTTTTAACTATTGTTCCAGGTACAGTGATCCCTCGCTACTTCGCGCTTCAACTTTCAGTGCATTGCGGATTTTTCAGAAGCATTCATAAATTAAAAATGAAACAACACAGCCATATCGGGAGCTATATTGCAGAAGGACGCATCGTTTCAAAGATATGAGTTGACTCGGAGGCTTTGTACGTAGCCGCAGGCACTCATAAAAGTCGACATAAAAGGTGACTGGTTCCCAGCGCGAGATCGACCAACGAGAGTGGATTTAATTTTTCCACACTGTACTGTACGTGAGCTGACTGGGTGTGCATCATCTCAACCTCTCGCTTAGTCTCGTCCACTATTCAAATGTGCCGTTGATTTAGTCAGAGTCAATCCGGATACTTTCTCCTCCATATTTGTAATGATGTGTTTGCTCTAATAAAGTTTGGTAAAAATCGGATAGTACAGTACAACAGCTGCGTTTATAATTCGTGAGCGCAGCACACTCCCCGCCGGCCAGCGGCACGGACAACTTAAGACATCGCCAAATAAAGTGTGAAAGTGTTTGTTACTTTTGTCTTAGGTTGCCTTAAAACAGCTTACCTTAACTACAATCCCGCATTGCATTTTATACAAAGGACTTTATTGATGTTGTTGTGCAAAGATAAAGTTAATGCATGATCCCCCCGGTGGCCATGCTTCTTCTTCGTTTTTTAAATTAAGTAGGAGGAGAAGAAGAAAAGCATGCGAAGAAGAATGAGGGAAGAAGAAGAAGAAGCGGCCGCTTTTACTGTCACTTTTCACGACGGCGACAAGCGTTTTAAAGTGCAGGATTGGATGAATTACACTATGGCATTCTAGTTAAGGTAAGACAATTTCATGATAAAAATGACAACTTTAACGTAGTTTTTAGCGAACGTTCCGTCGGGCTCGTCAGTTGCCACAGTCGGTCGAAGCTAAATTCTGATCACAGACTGCAAGCTTGGTATTTATATTCTTCATTTTGCATTTTTATAGTTATATTGATTGTCTAACGCGGCACGGTGGTCGACTGGTTAGCACGTCCGCCTCACAATTCAGAGGTCGTGGGTTTGACCCTGGCTCCGGCCTCCCTGTGTGGAGTTTGCATGTTCTCCCCGTGCCTGCGTGGGTTTCCTCCGGGTACTCCGGTTTCCTCCCACATTCCCAAAACATGCATGGTAAGTTGATTGGACTCTCTAAATTGCCCCTAGGTGTGATTGTGAGTGCGGATGTTTGTCTCTGTGTGCCCTGCGATTGGCTGGCAACCAATTCAGGGTGTCCCCCGCCTACTGCCCGAAGACAGCTGGGATGCACGCCCCGCGACCCTTGTGAGGATAAGCGGTATCAATAATGGATGGATGGATGATTGTTTAACAAGTATTTAGAAGTGTGGGACCCATGTTGGGGTTCGCAACAGCGTAACAGAGGCGCAAATCCCCCAAAATAAAACTGTACAATAAAGGTCAAATAAAATAATAATCATAATCATAAGTCCGACTCTACCTTGCGGGTTCACTTATCGCGGCGGGTTCTGTCCCCCCATTAACCGCGATGAATGAAGGATCACTGTACTATAAAAAGGGGCTTTGTAACAAAATTTGTTTGCAATATCTTTGCTGTAATTACTATATGACATTTAGGTAAAAAATTTCGCAAGATTCATGGAATTTGACACACAAGATTGGCCACAAATGGGGGGCCAGATCTGGTCCCCGAGTCCAGAGGAGTCAGTGCCTCACTGCTCATGAGCCTCACCGCATATCACTGAAACAAACCAATCGCGGAGCTGGTCCTTTGGTGAGAAAAAAGAATATTTTTTTGTGATTGTTGTTTTGTTTGTTATTTTGTGAACTAGGCATTTCCCTTCCATGTAGTAGCTGCAAATATTCCACATTGACATTTGTGAGCGGAACTGGGTCCAGGATTTGAATGCTCACTGTAAATTGGGATTATTTGTCTTTGAACTCTGTGTTCTACTATGTGCAATCCCAGTTTGACTTGTGCTTCTAACAAGGCAACGATTTTCAACCATAGAGACTGACAAGTGTAGTTTACAACATCCACAACATGTAGGTGGTGTTTGCACCCTTTATTTAAGCACATATAAATATTTAAACAGCAAAAGTGTCGCTGATGATGATACAAATGTACTAGCACCTAAATATTCATTACCTATAAATATTTTAGCTCATGTTCCAAGAGAGAAAGGAGTCCACGCACACGAGAGAGAGAGAGAGAGAGAGAGAGAGAGAGAGAGAGAGAGAGAGAGAGAGAGAGAGAGAGAGAGAGAGAGAGAGAGAGAGAGAGAGAGAGAGAGAGAGAGAGAGAGAGAGAGACATGAAATAGGCTTTCTTAGGGATTTCATTGTTTAATAAATTATCTTAAATAATGCAAGAATAATACATTCATGTGAACATTACAAAAGGTAAATGGCATGCTGTGAAATGACACAAACTATTTTGGAAAGACCAGGGAAAAAAAGTCCAGGTCACCAGTTGATTTACAATAGTTAAACTTAACCAGTGATCTGAATTTAATCATTGTTCAAACAGGGACTGACTCAACGTGAAGTTTTTCCTTTCACCTTCCTCTTTGTAGTAATGCACACTACTACTTTTGTCTGCACTTAAAGTGGAAGTCAACCCAAACCCATTTTTTTCAAGAATATGTTCCATGCAGGCTAATGAAATACGACATTCTGATTAATGTTGAGTTTGTGGAATATAAGTTAAGCAGCAAAATACACAAACTTCTCTGTGGGGGCGGCCATTTTGTCACTTCTGTCAACTGAAGATGACATCCAAGTTGCTCAGGGCTCAGATAACCACCAATCACGGCTCAACTGTTTTCTGAAGCTGAGCCATGATTGGTCGCTATCTGAACCCTGAGCAACTTCGATGTCATCTTCAGCCGACAGAAGTGACAAAATGGCCGCCCCCGAGGTAGCTAAAAACAAGTGTATTTTTCATATTCCACAAACGCAATATTAATCAGAATGCCGTATTTCAACTACCGGGCCTGCATTAAAAATATTCTGGAAAAAAATCTGCTTGGGTTGACTTTCTCTTTAAACAAAGTTTAAAAACAGACACTACTGCCACTGCTTCATTAAAAACAGTAACAACAACAGAAAATGCTGACAGACAGTGGCACTTGAAATATAAAAACATTGAAAATGTCATAGTCATTGATCGTGGACACACAAATCTTCTCTGTCATAATTCCATGGTGCAGTTTGTCAGACAGCCTTAATGGTCTACCAGCTTCTTCCTTTGTTTTATAAGCAGATCAGATTCCACATTGTAAAAGCACTTTTGCAAAAACTATAAAGAAGTGATGCATAATTAACTATTTTTGTCGATAAAAAAAAAAAAAAAAATGAAAGTCAAGAGTCACGACCCAGGCTTTTAAAATGTTCTTGAATTCACTGGGATAAATGTCTCCAGAGTGTCCTTTGGTCGAATTAATGCTCCTGGGTGAACTGGTGGCGGAAGCGCTCTCTGTTGTAAAATCTAAGCAACTTAAAAGCAGTTCTAAAAGCCTGGTGTTTTAAACGGGCTGTATTCAAATGCGAGTCGGCCAGAGGCGGTGACGGAGCACATCTAAGAGAGGGGCATGAGGTCAGTACCGGGGAGGCACATTCTGTTGTTGAGTAATTGTTTAGTATTTGTTGTCATAAAATACCGCCTTTAAAAGCCTTCCACAGGTCAGACAGATTATTTTCTTCCGTCAGATGTCCGACACTGTGGGAGGAAGCATGATGTGGCTCTGAATGATTCCACCATATGATGTCGCCTCCCCAATGTGGATTTTTCATATTGCGGCCAGCTAATTCTGCCCCTTCCACCGGCAGCTGCTGTGGGGTCGATGGCATCATCAGACTGGGTGGGTTGGTCAGAGTCAACCCCACCTGCAGATGCAGTGTTGACTGATATGACTGCAGCAGTCTGTCAAGAGGGGCTATTCAGCTTCACATGTTGACCACATGGAACAACCACGCATTTTGTTGCTTTCAAATAGTCTTGGCCCAGTATGCAGGGCTCTCTCATCACACCAATCACCCAAGCCGAAGTCGCTGATAAGCCTGCTAGGGCAAACACAGATCTCCCTTTGCCACTCATCTGGGGGTTTTCACTGGTCACTGTCCTCTGTCTCAAGGTTAGTCATGGTTCTCACTGAAAAAAACATTCAGCCTCACTTTCATAACAGGTTGACGTCACTCATTTTGTTTTTAGGAATCATGCATATCTGTCTCTGGTGACACACAAAGCCCAAAGACATCATTTTTAATCACCATTTTTATTTGTTACACTAGCTGGCCATGATGGGAAAACTCTTTAGCAAGTATGGTGTTTTTAATAAACAGAGCAGTGTTAGCGATAGACATCCTCATAGCAGGGCTAACCAGCAGGAGAAATGGGAGTGAAGAGATCTTAAATCACAGCACAGTTCTCCACCACTTTGCTGACGTAAGCTTTGCTATCCAGGAAGATGATAACTGCACTGTTCATGCGCTGGCAGACTTCACGCTGCCCCACCACCTTTCCAACCGCTAACCGTCATTCATCAGCCGGGCACTGCACCGCTGGCACCTGTTTGATGGCATGGCACCGTGTCTGTCCGCCTTTCAAACACCACCCCCCGTGGTGGCATCTGCCAGTGTCATGGAGCCAAACAAACAAAACAAACACCACCAAAATAAAAAACACCACCAAAAACCACTAACCCAAAAAGTACTCCAAACTAAACACAAAATGATATTACAAAGTGAAAAAGTAAGAACACATTCACTTGAAATGCTGAAAAATCAGCAACACCACACTCTCAGCACTGAGCAAGAGAGGGTGGTATCAGGTTGTTTTACAGATTATTGATGAGGGTGCTAACCCAAGAACACCTGTCTGTCATACATTCAATGGCTACATTTTGTTTTGAAAAAAAATCCCCATGTATCCGCTTGTACCACATTTTAAGATGGCCGCCTGATCTATTCTTTCATATTCCCAGATATAGATTACATTTCTTTTAAGCAACATAAAAAATCTTTTCAGCATCTTCACACAAAGAGTGAAATATAAGAAAATAAATCCCATTGTGAAGGCCTCCTCTTGAGTCCAGCAAGTGCTGTCAGGCTATAAATAAGATGTTTGCCCCCTGAGTGAGATAACCAAGCATTTTTGTTGTGTAATGTTTATCTCCAGTTGGGAGTATTCAAAGCATATGCAATATGTGAGTGATCTATAAAGTCTAATGGAACAAGCCATGACGTTGTTCTCCAATGTTCTTTTCCTGTGCGCACACACGGATACACGCGAGAGAAGTTCAGATCTGCGCTGCCGGCATTTGTTTTTACACATTGTGCACATGTGTTCAATAAAAAGAATCTATAGCTAGTGAGTGGGCTTTAGATATGTGCAGGAGCAAGGTGCAGACCTCTATTGATTTTCAATAGCCTCTTCCTAATGAATGTTTTCTCTCTGCTCTAGTCGATGATGCAATGATCTCTTGCACTTTGAAGCTACGTACAAGCATATTAGACTGTGTCGAAAAAGGCCATGTTGTAATTGTGGCCATCATGTATGGATGAATGATCAGTATCTGGTGAAAGGTGAGCACATCTGTTTCACAATGTCCAGCTCAACTTTCAAATGCATGAATTATTCAGTCGACTTCATTAACATTAAGGATTTCTTTGGAATCAACCCGCTGACTTATGATCAGTATGCATCATCCATTATCTAGTCTGCCTGTCCTGCGCAGGGGATATGCGGCCCATTCCAGCTAACATTGGTGGCCGCCGGTGGGGGAAAATTGCATTGATTGCCTGTGCAATGAGGTTGACAAGTGGTGAGGCAGTGACTCCACTGGAGTCGGATATAAAAATATGAAACCAAAATAGAAGATTACCCTGCATTTCAATTTTGACCTTAATTGAAACATTTTGTTTTCAAAGCTTGAAAGCTTCACTCAATTCCACACTGGTCAAAAATGTGATAGCAAGAAGAAAAAACATTAATCTAAGATGAAAGACCTTGTTTTTGCTGATCTCTCTTTTTTCCTTTTTTTTCCTTCGCTTTATTTTGAACATCTAAGAAAATAATAAATACAAATAAAATAAGAAAAAAACAAAAAAAGGAGTGTCATCTAAGTGCATAAAAAAGACAGACATACATTACATGTTCGAAAAGGAGTAGGAAGAAGTTTATGTATACTTTTATATTCCTACCCCTTTTATCTCCATTTCATCAACAAGATATTACAATACTTTTCAATTTTTCACTAATTCTATAACAAGAAATAGTATTATATAGAATAGAAACTACAGGCAATACACTTCCATATTCACTACTCATTACTATATTAATAAATGCTATTAAGTGTAGTTCACTATTCGATTATACTGGATTCTGTTAATACGGATTGGTACACCTATTATTAGAAATATGGGCAAATGGGTAAATGGGTAAATTTACATAATGACACAAGAACAAGAGTAATAATAGCAATAATGATAATATAACCAGACAGTAATGACCATGATATAATATATATATATATATATATATATATATATATATATATATATATATATATATATATATATATATATATATATATATATGGCACATGACGGCACATGCCTGGTTCTTATAGATCAAAAGAACATCCAGATGGAAATAATCTCAGTAATAATGTAATATACATTTGTTTTTTAAAAATAAATATCCATCCATTACCTATACCAGCAGCAAACAAGGTCAAATCTGATTGGTTGCTTCATGTTCCTCATCAGTGCTCTACAGGGTGCTATTCCGCCCCCCGCCCCAACACACGCGCATCATTTTAAAACTTGGAGATTATTGTTCCTTATCAAAAGGAGAAACTCTATGAATGTTAATTATATGGAAGACGCAAGATAGTTACGGTAGCTTAGGTTAAATTCAAACAAAGTTTGTATAGCGCATCAGCTGCCATTTTCAACCGATTTTCCTTGAAGCGCTCAAGGACTGCTGCTTGGAGAAAGAAGAACACATCAACTTGTTGGTCAAGTGTCACCTGCGATGGTTTTGTAGTTTTCTACCACCATGCGGCAAAGGTACAGATTTACTGTACGTCCCCCCAAAAATAACAATGGTACAGGTATGCACGCCAAAGCCTCAACAGCACATTAAACGACACCATTTTAAATGAAGAGAGCCTTGAGCAACATGAATGCAGCTCCTCTGATGCTTCCCAAATGAGCATGTTTATTAAAGTCATTTAACATTTCAATTCCAATTCTTCCCTGAAGCACCAATAATCCAACGAGCTGCCTGTAATGCTGTTAAATGGTGATGATGTAACTCTTTATTCCTTCAGCATCCTCTTGAGTCAAATTAATGATTGGGAGCTGCAGGCTTTGACCGCATTTATCAGTCAGCATGTGTTCCCAGTCAGTCCCCATTTAGCATCCATCACCTCGCTGTTATCTTGTCATCGTTTTGCACAGCGCGGTGCAGCTTTTGCATGATGCACTTGATGGTCCTAGTGTTGTCTACATGCCGCAATAAGTCATTAAAAGCTTGCGCAGCAACATCTCTGTTATGTCTCTCCTCAGATATACCGCAGATGGTCTGTATTCTCTCAAGGGCTCCTATTTCAGATTGAACATCCAACGCCAGAAACGAACCCATGCAGCTCACACGTGTTGTTCATTCTACCGCACATGTTGGTTTTACCCCAAAAAGAACTGAAAGGGCACCTGACTTGACTGACAGATGGTAAAATTCATGGAAGTTAGGAAGTGATGCACAAAATGATATTAATTTGATGTGTCGATGGACTTTGCCAAACAACAGCAAAACTTTGTGATGAGAGGCAAAGATATGAAATCTCCAAATTGCAGAGATGGATTTCAGTGCAAAGTTGAATACACGGAAGCAGGACGTCTTGATGAGCTTGCCTCTTGAATGCTTTCAGAGTGTTCCAGGAAGCACATTTGGTTTGCATTCAAGCCAGCCGACACTTACTGTTTTAATGGTGGGGCAAGAGTTTGCACCATAATTGATCATTTGATGGTAATCAAAATAAATGACTATTTCAAATGCATAAGATGTACTGTATGTAGGCTGACTCACTCATACAAAAGCTCATCTTCTTGCATCCGGCTGACTCTCACCATTCGATTGCAACAACTGTAACTTTAATCACCAACAGTGAATAACAGTCAGCAGCGTTAACATCTCCTTTGATAACGTATGCAGAAATGTATAATTCCTCCTCCGCATTTCATCACATTTAAAAGAATGTCGAGGACAACTGCTTCAAAAATATGACATACATTTGAACTTTTACTCGTAGTCAAAAGTATAAAGAATCTGTGATCATCCTCAGAATGTAAATAAACAAAGCAGTTGCTTTTTCCCTTGAAACAGAATGTGAGTGTCGAGTCCGTCAACCTTTTTGCTTATTCTCTGGTGTGCTGGGCCATTTTGAGATGTCACTAGGGGGCATTGTTATACAACAGGAGGCCAGACGTGAAAATATATACACTTAGCTATTACCATATCCCATGTGTTTTTTCCCCCACCAAATTGCTTGATGGCATATATTTTTCACATTTCTGTCTTTGCTCACTTCACTGTTGGCAAATGGTCAAAAGGTCAATGCAAACAAGCACTCGGATGGCACATACTGCCATCAGTGCATTGCTTTTGCTGCTTGAATGTAAAGCTGTCAATTTGGGGCGGGGGGGATTATTTTGTCATGTAGTACAGAATTACCTCTGACTTAACTAAAACGTGCTACAGAATGGACACATGTCAGTTATTAGCGGTAAAGTGCTTTGAGCCACAGCCAAACACGACAAGATTACAGGTCAGCGGAGCGCAACCTTTCTAATGAGTGACAATTTGTGGAGTGCCGACACTGTCCTCCAAAGGAGAAAAAGGTCAAGGTTCAAGCGGTAGCGTTCAAGGCAGGTTCAAGTGGAAATGTGAACGTGAAATTCTTTTTGGCAGCCTTGACATGAAGGCTGATGCTTGCAGGAACAACTTGACATCAGGTTGCTTTTTAGGGTTAGTCAATGTTGAAAGGGTCAAGTGTGTGTGCATGAGTTCAAATTCTTATTTATCTGCCATTTTTACATTGGGTCATGTTTCGCTAATATTTATAAGCTGAAACATGACTGTAAAAACATCCTATTCTATCATCTTGACTTCGTAAGGGTCATGGGTGAGCTGGAGCATTTGAGCCTGACTTTGGGTGAGAGGTGAGGTAGACCTCAGACTGGTTACCATCCCAACAACTATTTACACTCACACTCATGCCTATGGACGATTTATAGGCTTCAGTTGACATAACATGTACATATTGGAATGTTGAATGCAGCTCAAATGACCACGCATTCTCCACATAAGAGGGCCTGATCCAAGATTCAAACCCTGGACCTCTCAACTAATTATTGTATGAGGCCGATACCCACTACTCCACATGCTACTCCATCAATATATTGCACTAGTGCATAAATATTCGTGGTCTGAGAAAGGTTAAATATGCCTACCATTTCAGCCATCAATACCGCTTCTCCTCACAAGGGTCGCGGGCGTGCTGGAGCTTATCCCAACTGTCCTCGGGCAGTCGGCGGGGGACACCCCGAATTGGTTGCCAGCCAATCGCAGGGCACACAGAGACAAACAAACATCCGCACTCACAATCACATCTAGGGGCAATTTAGAGTGTCCAATCAACCTACCATGCATGTTCTTGGAATGTAGGAGGAAACCGGAGTACCCGGAGAAAACCCACGCAGGCACAGGGAGAACATGCAAACTCCACACAGGGAGTCCGAATCGAACCCACGACCTCTGAACTGTGCGGCGGACGTGCTAACCGGTCGACCACCATGCCGCCGAGTTTTAATACAGTTAGCAATAATTGTAACTGTTATTGTATATATCTTGATCCTCTGATTGATAAATACATTTTCAAATAGGCAGCGTTAGCGGTTAGCACGTCTGCCTAACATGCCTCTGCCTTCCTGTGAGGATAGGCTCCAGCAACCACAATGACGACAACAAATGAGGTCTGTTGCTGTCTTTGTGTTCATCTCTGAGAGCCACTTAATCGCTCTCAACTTGCACTTCGCATTCCTGCATATGAACAAGCACTTTAGGTGACAGCAGAATTCTTCATTTAAACACCACACAAGCAGACAAACGCACACACACACCCCCGTCCCCCCCCCCACACACACACACGCATGCTGAGGGGCTGGCTTAGTAAGGGTTTATCAATTCTATATTCTCCTCTGCAATATACCTAAGATTTTTTGCATATATTGTTTAACTTATCTACATTTGTGAATTTGGAAAGTGTTTTTCTGGGAATTCATACACATGTATACTGTCAAAATGTTGATTGGCTTCATTGGGTCTATTCAATGTTTGCCAAAATATTAGTCATTGTCATGATGACACAAGACACACTTCTTAATAAAGAATCGTGATTCGTGACCATGTAAAAATATTCTAAAAAATATAAGTAAAATAAAATACAAATACATTTCAGTCATGGTTGTTTCAACTTAATTTATCAGTTATCGAAAAACTTCAATTAAAAAGGAAGCCAACCCCAAAACGTTCTTAACAATAATATGTGCTATGCACCTCCACTAGTCTACCCACGGCATTCTGATGAATATTGAATTAGTGGAAAATATGAGTTACGAAGCAAAATTCACCCGTTTTTAGCCATCTGAGGGGGAGGCCATATTGTCACTTGCTCTGGACTGAAAATTATGTCACAACTGCTCAGGTAACGACCAATCACAGCTCACCAGTTTTCTGAAGCTGCGCCACGATTGATTGTTACCTGAGCCCTGAGCAACTGTGATGTCATTTTTGGTGTCAGCAAGTCAAGACAAAATGAGATGGACGAAAACGGTTGGTTTTTACTATTTAACTCACATTCCACAAACACAATATCGATCAGAATGCCATGTTTAGTTTGACTAGTGGGTCTGCAAATAATCTATTATTGTAAAGAATTTTTTGGGGTTGACTTTCCCTTTAATAGAAACCAATAGAGCCAAAAGATCAATCTACTGTACGTTCCAATATTGTTATTGACATTTCTTCACAAATTCAAGGCAATGCAAGGCATTTAAAGTTTCTTCTTCAAATACAATACATGTGGTCGGGGAGTTATGGAGTAATTGTGGAAAACCATCATGGAGTGATGAAATTGCTTCAACCTAAACTCCTTGAAAGTGCAATAACTTGCAATGTCATACACTTGCAGGAGTTCATTAACATTCTTGTGCATGTGCATGCAAATGACATAAAGAGCAGAAAGAGATGACAGAGGCTAAGCCCGCTTACCCAGAAAAGACAATTACATGCATGGATTAACAATACTCATCAATCAACCAGATGTGGAAGGAAGTCAAAGACAACACTACGGGTTGCCGTATGAATGAGGACAGACACTGACACTGTACACGCACAAACACGTGGAGTGAAATATTTCCCTTAAGCCTTTGGGTGCATGCCTCGCATAGTATATAAATGTCGTCACACACACACAACACACGCGGTCCTCTGGCTTGCGTGTCCTTTGACCTCTTTCACTTCCAAAATAGAGGAACAACCTCGTTGAGACTTGAGGTACAGTTGCATTGGGTGAGGGACTCGCTCAAAGAAGTCGTTGGCCGCCTGCGGAAAGGAAAATTGGACCAAAAAACGTAATCCTGCCAGGAATGTGATGATAAGACAGCTGAATCGGACCGTGGCTCAAATTGTGGACACTCCTGAGGAAATCTAAAGCGGTAGGAATCTGTCATCATTGCTGCTTCCTGAACAGGAAACTCTATGCTGAAACATTTTGCTTGCTCGTGGCAGATGAAGTCATTCAATTGTGCATTTTACTGTGGCATAACGTAGAGAAACCATGGAGTCAATCCTAACTACCGGTAATCATCCGGCTAATCCTGGCTGCTTAGTGGACACACCATGCAATGTGACTTGGCAAAATACAGTATATCACACAAATCAGAGGAAAAAAAACTTACTTGGAGTTGCAGTCAACATCATGCATTGTCGCCCTGCTTCATGCTGCTTTTGCAAATATTGTGAGTCTTCAGCTCAGTGAGCATCTTTTTCTGTGGGTTTACTCAGCAATGGCAATGAGAAGTGTCATGAAAACCGTACAACAGGAAATCAATATTGTGAGGAAAGGGTCTGTCTGGTCAATAATGACCAATACAATATGAATGAATGAATATGATTGAATATACTGGCGGATATACCACGGCATGAACGTTTCAAGTACAGGGAGTCCTCATTTTACGAACAAGTTCTGTTCCTACACTGGCAATGTAACACAAATTTCCGCGTATGTCGGATTTCACCTGTTAAAGTCGAAATTTATATCAAAATACTTTGTATAAAAACACAAAAATACATACAAATAAAAAGCATAAGGTGCTGTACTTAGCATTACTGTTGAGAAGTGGATGGAGAAAGAGGAGAGGAGGGCAAAAAAGGCAAAGAATCTGCCGGCGCGCACAGACACGATTGAGACACTGCGCATGCTCAACCGCAAGGAATGCTGGTCTTTGTAGTACAGGAAGTGCTTGTATGCGGAAGTGTGTTGTTTGGCGCGAAACCCATCGCAAATACACAAGCAGAGGTAAACTAGCTCAGAGACGCAGCACAAAAGCACACTTTTGGAGCAAGGAGGAAACCGGCTGATTCTTTCATGTGGTGAGTGACATGAATATCAAGTGTTTTATTGACAGTTGAAAGTAACAAGCGGTAATGACCATCGTCCATTTCAGTCATGACGCCGTGTGTCGCCGTACACAGTGGGTTTTACAAATGCCGGAGCAACTCTGTCCAGCCAATCATGTAAACGGGATATTCAGAATGTTTCCGAAATCTGAATTCTGACTTTAACCCGAATATTGACTGCATGTAAACGTAGTCACAATGGTGCTGGGGACAAAATGGAGGAGGAGGCACGGGCGTCGTAAAGTCGAAACGTCGTAGTTCGCGTACGTCGTAATTCGAGGATTGCCTGTATAGGAATTCCTAAACGCTCCCTTTTGCATTGTTTGTGCTGGGAACAATTCATTCTTCCTGTGTATCAACAGAGTTTTTTCTGCTTTTTTTTTTTTTTTTACTTTTTCTACTACAAACACAAAAATCTTTCATACTTAACAAAAATAGCAATAGTGTCTGAAATTACATAATTTCTTCCATTATTTTACTCCTGCTGTGCAAAAAAAAACAACCCTTATTTAAAGGCAGGTCTATTTCTCCCTTATTATATTCGCCCTATTAACTGAATAATGTAACCACAAAGCCCCTTTTATGCCCTAAGGGGAATATCGCTTCATTTTGTTCACACGAGATAATTATTTTGTGTGAACAAGAGTGTATGCTGTATCTTCCACTAAGATATATGAGATAATTAAGATGGAAAACCTGTTATTTTTAAATTGGGATAGAAAGTTATTTTGTGTATAATTTCTAGTGCCGAATATCACCATTTGGGGCTTGAGGGGATTCACATTTAGCAACTCTTGGGTATTAAAAGCCAAAAGAAGCAATTTAATCAGACATTTTTATCCTTCAGTGCACAGTCGTGGCACAAGTTATTGAGGCTTAATTTTCTTGATGTGAGTTATTTAAGAATGGTGATTTACATTCTTTTTAAATTCATTCCTAATTTTTAGTATGATTTTAACCATGGGATCAGAGAATGTAGTCTTAGTGATGACAGCTTTTTCTGGCCTCTTCAGTGTTGTTTTTGAACCAACTTCAGTTGACCAATTTTAGGACACTCACTCCATTTAGTCAACAAGTGAAGTGACAGTGGATATAAAAAAGCCTGCACATCCCTGTTGAAATGCCAGGGTGTGATATAAAAAAAAAAAACAATCAAACACGGGAACAGGAAAAAAATGTTTTAAAATCTGCCCAATAACCTGTACAACTTAACTGAAAAAAAGAAAACAAAAAAGAAAACATTTTAGAGGGGAAATAAAAATACACAACTGTGATGTTAAATGTGGTTACACATATGCAAATCCTCTACTATCTGTGGATGTGGCTGGGTTCATAATGAACCAATCAATATTAAAACTCATGTTAAAAACACGAGTCAGCATGCACCTGCTACCATTAACCCCAAATAAAGTTCAGGTGCTCTAGTAGACTTTTCCTTCCACTCAAGTCATGGTTCACCCAAAGCTTCCACTGCATCAGTGGGATCTCGTTATTCAAATGGTTCAGTAATGAGCTGTGTACAAAAGAATAGGGTTGGGATTTCTTTTTTTTATTATTTATTTATTTTTTTCCTCTTCCTACTCTATTTTAGGCAAGATTGGAAACTTTTTTTTACATATTAGTCCTTATTGATATGAATCAAGCTATGCAGTTGATTATCTTCGCAATATTCCGCTTTGAAATGTGATTGCCCAAAATAAGTTAATGTTAATAATTAATAAAAAAATGTATATATAAAGTCTCATATGTATAATTCCTTCATGTGTGAACTATGAGATAGGGTGACAAGGTGGAAGGCTCATCTTACAAAGAAAACCATCCAAGCCCGGCTTCATTTTGAATAAACACGTTGGAAAATGTGGTGTGGTCTGATGAAACTAAGGTTGAACCTCTTGGTCATATATTTCCAAGTAATGTTTTGACACAAACAACTCTGCTCATCTCAGGGAATAAATTAACCATAAAAGGAAACATAACATGACAACGCTAATTTAACTGACAACAGCACCACACGACAGCAACACAATGAACCGACCAAGAGTAAGAGAAACATGGAACAAAATACAAATACAAGCCAACTGATGAGACAAAACAAACCTCAACAAAAACTTAACAAGAAGACATTAAAAAGGTGTCACAGAGAAAACATGACAAAACATGAAACAAGTCTAAATCCAATAAAAAAACAACAAAAAAAAACAGATCATGAAATCAGGGCTGTTTGTCAAGGAGGAGGGATTTCCAGACAGGTCCCAATCCCTGCCAGTGTTCACACAAAACCTTTCAGTTTCTCCTTGAGAACAATACAAAAGAAATGTCCAGTACACAAGAGCATCTGAACTTTATTTGGGGTTAATCAGATGCTTTTTAAATTGTGGCACTTGCTTGCCAACTCTCATTTAACACAAACTGGAATGTGATTGGTTACTTCTGAACACCGCCACATCCCCAATAATAAGAGGGTGTGCACACACGGGTTTATTTTAGGTGAGCTTTTAGTGTTTTCTGAAAGTCACCCTTAAATAAAAACATTATCAGTCGTAACATTATTCGTGGAAGCCCATTCCCGTCAGTGTAAAAAAACCAACCTCTTTTGGGGGGGGGGGTTACTGGAAGAAGCCCATTCCTGCCAGTTAAAATAAAAGATCTGTTTAAAAAAAAAAATCTTTTTTTTTTTTTTTTTTTTTTTTTTTTGGGAAGTAGCCCGTTTCTGCCAGTGATTTGATTTTTTTTTTTTTACTTGCATCCAGCAAATCACACTTTTGGCTACTTTTTCAGTCATGCTTACAGACAATCAATCCCTCAGTATGAGACGAGTATATCCAGCATGTGTTGCCACATGTCAGGCATGCTGTCTCCACCTATTTATAAGAAGAGGAGGAGGAGATAATTGCTTTTGTAATTGCATAATCGGTTATTCCAAGAGTCTGACTTTACACATTCTTTACTGGACTGGTTTAAAAAAACAAAACAAAACAAAACTAAACTAAAAGAGAAATTTGCTTTCTTGCAGTGTTATACAACAACACTGCATGTGTTGTGACTGATGTTTACGTGATGTATCAGTTGCTCTGCAGTTGCTATGGTCCTTTTATGCTTTGTCCTTTATGATGTCATACAGGCCTTACGTCTTACAGTTTAAAACTTTTGAGTTAGACAGTGACACATTGTCAGTACGTCCAACCTTCTTGGAGTGAGGATGCAAACTCTCTTTCAGTCATGATCTCTGTTGTTACTTTGTATTTTTCTTGTTAAAGACTTTTTACTCTTCAACTTCCGTGTCATATCTGCGAATGGTTCCAAATCCCGATCCTCACATGAGAGGATGTAGTCTATTGTTTTTTTGTGTGGCTTTGAATGTGTTTGTACAGTGACAAAATAGAATATATTTTTCCGCATCTAAGCATTGTTATCTGCACAAGTGCCATAAAAGCCTTTCCAGGCAGGGGATGACATTCTCAGCCTTTTAATCAGTGATGAGCTGGGAAGCTCCTTGGTTGCCAATTCCATATAGTAAACAACATTATTCAAGCTGCCTCTGCATGAACAAATACGAAGCACAAAGGAAATGGTAGCCCTCAGCTCTTTTGATCACATCTACGGTGGATATAAGAATTTGACACAAATACACTATTTTTTTTTATATAAAAAAATGAGGTAAAGAAAAATATTTTTTTGTAGTCACATCTTACCGCACAAACCGTGATACGCAGAGAGCTTCTACAGCATCAGTGGGATGTTTAGTAAATATGACAACAACCTCTCGTCTTTTTCAAGATGGATCTCTTATCTCTGCAACGCCTGTGGGAAATCTGCGTGTTGCAGTCCGATGAAACCAAAGGTTAACTCTTTTGGCCATAATTCCAAAAGGTACATTTGGCAGACACGGAACATAGCTCATCGCCAATGAACACATTATTTACAATGAAGCATGGTGGTGGCCGCAACATACTTAGGGGCTCTTTTTTCTACTTGGTCCTTAGTCAACAAGCGAATTATGAACAGTTCCAAATACCAGTCAGTGTTAGCACAAAACCTTCAGGCAGCTGCAAGAAAAGAAAAAGAAAAAGTCAGGGAAAGCCTTCTCAAGCTGCTGAAATGGTTTGGGTTTATTCGGAGGCACTTTAAATGGTGGCCGATGTGTGCTAACTCCCATTTAACGTACGTTTGAATGTGATTGGTTTAGTCTGAACATAACCAAATCCTGTCTGTAAGAGTATGTGCTCACTTGTGCAACGACATTATCTCATTATCTCAGTTGTTTTGACATATTTGCTCTTCAATTAGGTTGTTCAGGTTATAGGTCACATTATTGGGGGGATAATCGATTATTTATTAGGGGTGTAACGGTACGCTAAATCACATTTCGGTTCGGTTCGGTTTCTTGGAAACTTCTGTATATTTTCGGTACAACAAACAGATTTTTTTTTTTTAAAATATGTTTATTTTGGAAAAAATGACAAGTAAATGTTACATTTTTTTTAGAAAAAAAAAATAAAAGCTAACCATTCGGGTGACATTCTAAGAAATTACACCAGAATAAAAAATACACTAACAATAAAGATCCCTTAATTTTGTAAATTATTAAGACACTGAAATCTTTAAACACTCAGCAGCAACAGCGTATGACACATTTAAGTATTCAAGTTAAAGACAAGTTGTCATTACAGTACATATACACTTTGTGATGAAAAAAATATATACAATAACAGTTACAATTATTGCTAACTGTATTAAAACTCGGCGGCATGGTGGTCGACTATTAAGCACGTCCGCCTCACAGTTCAGAGGTTGTGGGTTCGATCCCGGCTCCGGCCTCCCTGTGTGGAGTTTGCATGTTCTCCCCGTGCCTGTGTGGGTTTTCTCTGGGTACTCCGGCTTCCTCCCACATTCCAAAAACATGCATGGTAAGTTGATTGGACTCTCTAAATTGCCCCTAGGTGTGATTGTGAGTGCGGATGTTTGTCTCTGTGTGCCCTGCGATTGGCTGGCAACCAATTCGGGATGTCCCCCGCCTACTCCCCGAAGACAGCTGGGATAGGCTCCAGCACGCCCGCGACCCTTGTGAGGATAAGCGGTATCGATAATGGATGGATGGATGTATCAAAACTCTTTTTATAATGAAATACAGTAACTTTAAAAGTCATGTCATGTCATCTTCCAAACCACTTATCCTATACAGGGTCGCGGGTAATTGCTGGAGCCTATCCCAGCCGTCAATGGGCGAAGGCAGACTACACCCCGAACTGGTCGCCAGCCAGTCGCAGGGCACACATAGACACTGTCACTGAGCGGGAATCGATCCCACGCTGCCCGCACACAACTCAGGCGTGTGTACCACTACACTATCAGTGGACCAACTTTAAAAGTCTTTATGAAATTATTTACACTTTTTAGGCATTAAAATCTTTGAATGTTCAACAGCATATTGTAATGAATTGGGTTATCTGTGCTGTGGTCGGATTTGTGTTTTGCTGAGTTTTTTTGTGTTTTGCTGAGATTTTAACAAGACGGCCAGAATGTTCCCAAACAGGAGACCGCAGTGTACGGGGGATCTTTGAGCGCTGGCTTGTTTGCGTATTCGTTTGCTCCTCTTTAGTGCCGCCGCCCTCCTCTCCCGCGTCCAACAGTCAATGGCAACCGTGCATAAACTCACGCTAATAAGTGGACCGAACCGAACATGCCATACCGAAACGTATTGATACACCCACGTGTACCGTTACACCCCTATTATTTATATTGGGCTAATTTTTTTATCATATTACAAAAACCTAGTATTTCAACCAAGGGGTGCACAGGGGGAGTCTGTAGAATCTTTATACCCACAGTAACCGTTTTTCTTTCACTAAGTGGATTTCAGATGATTACATGTTTGTCCTTTGAAGGGATTTGTTTGACTATGGTATTTGTCTTTGTTTCCCAAAAATGCATAAAGGTCTTGAACTGGATTAAAATGCTAAATTGCTCAAGGCTGCCTCATAAGCGCTGGAACGACGATGTGAATTTCAATAAGCATGAATCTGTCTGATATTTGGACCAAGAAAATGTCTGTGAAAGAGAAGGGTGCTCTTTTTAGAAAATGTCTGTGAAAGAGAAGGGTGCTCTTTTTAAAAAGTGTGTGACTAATACTCAAACTCCTCCATTTGGAAGAAGAAAACAACATATTGATTGAGTTTGCATGACTAGAGCGGTGCAATAATCAAATTTTACATATCAATGATTTTTGCTGAAATAATTTGTGTGCAATAGCAGTTTAAACTGTTTGAGCAGTTAATCTGAGAATTCTGCATATATTAATATTTTTAGTGCTTCATCTAAGGAGGAGAGCAGCTGTCAGAAACACTGTCGGAGTTCACTTTTGTATGTTTAAATGATTTTTTTGATTCTGTCACGATACATGCGTCTCTTTCAATGAGCTTTTATAAGTAGAAATGTTGCAATTTAAATCAGAGGTTTTCAGATGGTCTTGTTTGGAGACCAAATTGTCCAATGGCCTTGAAGTTGTAACCCATTTTAATAGAAGTCAAACTAAGCAAATGTACTTTTCACCAATAGTCTTCAAACATACAGATAGATATCATTGCCGTGGAAAGTGCATGTCAGAGCATTTCACTGTAATTAGCAAAATTGCACCAAATAAATTGTACATAATTAGATAGTTCTGCATTCAAACACAAACTGAAGAAGAACGTGATGCTTCCATGTGTGCAAGTGAATGAAATATCAAAAATGCTCAATTTAAAAAAGGCCCACACTTCACTCAATATCACACACTTGGGTCTCTGTCCTTTTTTATCTTTGTCAAAAAAAATAAAATAAAATCCCCAAATGAATACTTTAGATTCTCATTCGTAATTGATTTAATGAAAACTACTAGTTCAACCTACCCAGAATCCACTTTTGCTTTGTGGCCCACCAATAGAGAATCTCAGCTTTCAAGGCTATTTGATGTAGAGGACCAGGTGGCCATGCCATCTTTTTCCCAGGATCTTGTCTACTGTGATTGCGCACCAACACCCTTCTTTTACAGCATTAAAGGACACACACGAATCACAAGCCCGCTTCCAGTTGACTAGTTTGATGATGTCAGACAAGTGAAAGAGTGTAAAAACGTTTGTGCGTGTGCTTGTGTGTGTATTTGGTGGGGCAATTCATTGGGCTCCTCCGAGGACAGACCGTACACAGTTGGAATGCTTGTGAAATATTTGCAGGAGTCACTGACAGGAGAATTCACCACAGTTAACACAGCGGTTTAAAATAGAGGGGTCACTGTCGCAAGATGATTGGGTCATCACTCTGTCTGTCTCGCAGACTGAAAAAAAGCTTTCTAGATGTAAATCAAACTGTTCTCCCGCAGAGGGATGGGGATTTCTTTTACCAGCGCTCAGTAAATGTCTTGAGCGTTGTTCTTGTTGCCACAGCATCTGTCTTTGTGCCCCTCGGCCTTGCTGGCTTCTGCCGACCAAGGGCAAAGGTGATAACTGGTGTAGCCGACAACTGTTTGGTGAAGTCAAAGCCTCACACGGGGGGCAGAAATAACTTTGCACCCGTTCTGAATTCGAGCAACTGAAGCAAGGGCTGTCATGTGTCTTTTTAGAGAGGTGAGGTCGTGGGGTAGTCATAATTAAAAGAATTAAAAAAAATCCCATCCGTGTGGTCACAGATGTCTTAAAAATGTTGCCTGCATCCCCTAACTTGTACACTCCCTCTCAAAGTGACAACATTATGTGTGGGTGTAAATGGATACAGTGATGTGACAGCCAATACAGTGACTGATATATTACATGCAGACACCGACTGTGTTTTAGGACACTTGTGCATTGCCAGTCACAAGGATGTATACATTTTCTCACAGGAGACAAGGGACGATGATGTTTCCAAAGTACTCCATTCTAAAAAGCATTGAGGCATCCTCATGACTTTAGTGGAGTACACACATACCTACGGAATTTAAGATCTGAAACGAGATTTTCAAAAAGTCCCCACACAAGACGAGAAAAAAAAAGCCATGTGAGTTCTAACTGCTCTTTATAGTGTGTGGTGCAGTCAAGATGGCCAACACAGCGCACCTCACACAAAACGATCTACAATGACAATTGCACTTCTTTCAAAATCCACGTCGTAATACCAAGACTGACCTGTGAGACGCAGCAAACCAGAAAGTAGCAGAAGACACAAAATAAGAATATTGTTGAATATTAGTTTGTTTATTATCTGCATTGCATTTACAAACTCTTGTCATTTTTATTGTGGTGGATGTCCTAGGGGACGTGTTGTACAAAAACTATTTGGCTATTTGGTTGCATTTTACACGACAACCACAGAGTTGACTACGCTTAAAGATTTGCAGGCGGAGGTCCTCGATCTACGACGCACTCGACCTACGATCTTTCGACTTTACAACACCCATACCCCTTCCATCATTTTGTCCCCAAAACTGATGTTACGCACCTGCCTCTTCCACCATGTAGCCCCCAGCACCATAATAGTGCATAGTGCTTGTCTGTGCTTATGCGCCGGGAGCATCTGGGCATGCGTCCGGGGAAGCTGCATCCTCAGATGAAGCAGCTCCGAAGGTTTTCCCGGGTCATCTAGCTAAGATAGTCCGGAAGGGTGGCTATCTTGCGGAGCAAGTTTTCAATGTGCACCAAACCTGATTGTTTTGCTAGCGCCTGCCTAATTAGACTTTCATATCGAAGGTCGAGAAGATGGCCCCGGGCCATACAGGTGGGAAGGAGAGGCTTACTTTGCTGCTTGGGGGTAACACTGCTGGGGACTTCAAGCTGAAACCTTTGCTTGTCTATCTTTCTTAAATCCCCAGGGCACTCAAGGGGATATGAAAAAGCATCCGACCAGTCATTTGGAAGGCGAATAGGAAAGCATGGGTGACGCAAGCTCTTTTTGAGGATTGGTGTACAAACCATTTTGTCCCCACAGTGGAGCGGTACTGTGTGGCCAAAGGCATCCCCTTCAAGGTCTTACTTTTGCTCGACAATGCTCCTGGCCATCCTCCTACTTTGGGTGATTTCCACCCCAATGTTAAGGTGGTTTACCTCCCACCCAACACGATATCCCTGCTGCAGCCCATCGAGCAAGGCGTATTCTCGTCTTTCAAGGCGTTCTACCTGAGAAGGAAGGACTCTGGCTCACCCGTTGGAGAGGACGGAAAATCAAGAGGACTTCAACCATAAGCACTTCTGGAGGGGGTATAACATCCGTGATGCCATTAAGAACATCGCCGATGCGCCGAAGTAGGTGAAACAGAGGCAATAGAGCAACATGAACGGCGTGTGGAATAACACATGTCCCCAATTTGTGAGCAACCTCCCCGGCTTTGAGGAGACTGAGTCTGTGTTCGATACAGTTGTTGAAATCAGTCGACAGTTGCATCTTGAGTTGTACATGGACGATATCACGGAACTTCTGGATTCTCAAGGAGAAGAGCGATCATCGGAGGACCTGATTGAATTGGAGAAGAAGATGATGAAAGAAGACAAATCCACAGAATCCCCAGGAGAAAGGTGTTTCACTTCTAAAACAAGCTATGGCACGATTCGAGGTAGAGGATCCCAATATGGAACGATTTTCAAAAGTTTCAAAGGGAGTGATGGACAGTGTACAATGCTATTGTGAGATCTGGGAGGAAAATAGGAAGATTTCCTACCAGATGGACATCTAGATAAAGACCTTCACCAAGATGGAGAGGCCAGTAGAAACTGCTTCCTCAGCAACAGCTCTCACATGCTCCCCTCTTTCTTCTCCATCCACCTCTCAGCAATAATGGTAAGTACAGCATCTTATTTTTTTATTTTTATGTATTTTTTTATACGGTTGTTTTTTTTTCTTCTATGTATTTTTGTGTTTTTATACAAAGTTCTTTGATGTAAATTTCGACTTTAATGGTGAAACCCAACTTACACCGAAATTCAGGTTACACGCAGGCGTAGGAACGGAACTCGTTCATAAATTGAGGACTTCCTGTACTGAAGAAGCTTAACATTATGATAGTCTGATCAAGGAGGAAAATTTAATTTTTCAATTTTAACACACCCCACACCACAGGATTATCTCTTAGGATAATCTTGCACAAACATTGGGCCTCTGATGACTTGGGAGTGGAAGGTCTTTGGTCCATAACCATATAAGTTAGCATTTGTAATGTTGAGTACATTACAGTATGCAAACCTCAACTAAAACGTCACTGTTCTGCGTTGATTTTATTTTTGTATTGTGTTTGTGATATAATTTCATGTCAAAAGTTACTCATTTATGGAAACATTAGATTGAGCATGGTATGCTGGCACTTGAGATGGCTTCACACACATTCATCTGGACACTGCTTTTTGAACAGTAGCCTCACTGTGAAGACTGCTTTTTTTTTTTTTTTTTTTAGTACAAAGTGCAAACGCTCACTTTGAGACAGAAATGCAGAACATATTGACAGCAAGTCCCGGACAAGGAAGTAAACATTCACTCTGTATACGGTCACCCCCTGCAGATTTCTCTGTGGATCACTGCACTGTTTTGTTTTGCTCCTGGAACCTGTGGAATAAGGAGCTCCACAGGTGGCCTTTTTGAAAATCAGGCCATGTCAGTGGAAAAGAACTTGTCTGACGGCGCCATTTAGGCCTCATCATAAGAAATCTTTTCATTGCTGATAAGAGAAAAGAATTTGGCTGTGACATTCTGGCTGCTGTGTGCATACTCATTCCCTCTGTTAAGGCGTGGATGGTCGACCGCAAGTACCCAGCAGAACTCATGAAGCGTAAACCTGACACACACATCTTACATTTTTCAAGTTGTGTCACAAGCGTGGGTGCAAGGTCTGTTGCCAAGACTTGCTTACTTGTTCTCGTAAGAACACATACTTCAAAGCCACTCTTTCCTTAAGAAGGTGGAAAATATCTCAAGATTGAGTCACAAGTTGATTGTCAGATAGTGTACCACAATGAGGTTCCCAAACAGCAGCTTATCGGCCAGATTTAACATACAGGATGTTGGTAATGCCTGGATATATAAGGTCATCCAGAAAATATATCTTTTTTCCAACCCAAGACATGTAGTTGTTTTTGTCTTTTTTCCTCCACTCATCTTTGCATGTTTGTGGGCACCGCATTGACTGTCCATTCTTTCCTGCTGCTGGAATTTGATTCATATGCTAATGAAATAGATTCCCATGGATTTCCCTCTCCTGCGCAATGAATATTTTCCACAGAACTAGCCAGACACCCCACCCACACCATCCATCTCTCCTGTGGTCTGTGTTGATGTCTCCTATGATGCTGCTTTCTTTTGTTGCTCAAGATCGTAACAACGGTCCGCTTAACTACAGACATTTTTTTCAGTGATAGTGTGCTATGTTACCTTTGTAGCAGGTGTGGATACAAATCTCAGGCCATTTAGAGATTGGGGCAAATCATAAATCATTTTGCTGGTTTGAGATCACTCCTCAAACTGAATGGATGATCAAAAAAAGTTTGTGAAGATTCATGATGAATAAATCTGACGTCACACAACAATGGCAGCACCCATTGTGAATGACACTTTTTTTTTTTTTTTACTATATGTCACTTCCCTTTTTTTAATGTCTTTCATAGGTTTTGTATTCTCCTATGCTGGTGAGCCAAAGTCAATATTCCACATTGAAGGACAGTTCATGAATCTATTCTATTCTATTCTATTCTATTCTATTCTATTCTATTCTAGTCTAGTCTAGTCTAGTCTATATTTACATATTTATTGGCTAGACACATGACACAGATATTACTTTGTAAGTCACTGACGGTGAAGTGGTCTCATTTGCCTGAATTCAAAGGAGGCAACATGGGTTCAGTTCCAACTCAGTGATGGTGTGAATGTAAGTGTAAGTTTGAATGCTTCGACTGTGTGTATACAATTTCTCTGTATTTGCCCTGTGATCGATAGCCGACCACTGCAGGGTCTGGTCTGCACTCACTCAAAATCAGCTGGAATAGGCGCTAGCAACCCATGATCCTGAACAAAATAAGCAATGTCAAATTTTGATTGATGTGTATGATGGATATTTTTTTCTGTACACACCTGTCTGATAGTTCCAAGGTTCAAATAGTGGTTTTAGACTTCTCTTGTGGATTTTGCATGTTCTAAACAAGCGTGTCTTTCAGGATACTCCGGTTTCCTGCCACATTCCAAAAACATACAGTTTATGTTAAGTACTCGGTCCCTATTTTCACAGACAGGTGCGCTCTGCGTATAAACTGCCGCATCTTAATATTCGTGCCGGGGCAAGTTCAATTTACCGTGTTTGGGAATTTGGCAGACCACGCCATCACCAACATTGTGAGGGTTTGAATTTTTTTCTTGTGAGTACGAATAAAAACTGTGAGTGCATTGTTTTGTGAATACGACTCTCGCTTCTACGACTACGAATCTTCACTACGCACAAATTGCCAGCTGAGGATACGAGTCACTTTGTGAGAGGACGAATCTGCACAACATGCAAATCAAGATGACGTCATGCAGGCCACAGGCAAGTCCCAATCGATCCAATCTAATCGATCCGCGATTTCTCCCTGCGCGCATGCGTAGAGAAGAAAACAAAGATGGCGAACGCGAGCGGAGTGGACGGCGCTTCCAGCGGCTAAGGAGACTCATCTTCACAGCAGGTAATGTCAGCAACGCATATATCCAATTTATTTATATTAATTTCATAAACTCGTTCTATCTCATTTTATAGCTTTGGACTCACAGGCTTACGGCTATAGATTGCAATCTAATGCCGCGTTTCACTGTTAGCATTAGTAAGTGGCTAACGTAGCTCTGTTTTTAACGTTTAATCATATCTGTACCCATAATTTAGTACAACGACAAAAATGTATATATTTTACGGATACTTTCAATAGTTCTTGTTAAATTGCTCGCTCCGTTTTTATTGATTAATTTAAGTAGTCTCACAGAACCCACTCAAAAAAACAAGGACATTGTAGTGTTTAATGCAAAAGAGAAAACCTTAAGCAAAATATGTCCCATAACTTGTTCTAGTTTGACATAGGGTCTCTGAGTCCGATTGTCTTTGAGCTATCTTTAACAGAAATGTAGTGACTCGAGTGAGGTTTATCTTCTAACAAATTATTTTCGTTGATGTTTTTGTGGTACAAACTTGTAGGTGGGGGTACTTATATTTGTTGGTTTTATATGAACAAGAGGAAATCATCACATCAGTCCACATTAACCAAGTATTTAATGGATTTTGAGTTACAGGCCCAAAGAAAATCCCAGTTTACAATGCTGTACTGCTAAAATCTTATTGACTGATATTATATCTATTTTGAAGGTTGAAAATATTAGTTTCAATATCACTTTTTTTTCTTTTATAGTAGTAGCAATAAGATGGCTCATGTCATGCTCCAAGAACAGTAGTTGTATTGATTCGAACAAAAAGACTAGCGTAACACCAATTCAGTTTCTTTTCAACATACAGTATATTGTCGCTGTCCTGTGAGAAACACTTATGTCCAATTTTGGAAACATTTTTAATTTTCACGTTAATGCGATGTCTGTAACGCGGAAACACCAGGCATGTAAAAATAAGAAAATTGTAAAAAAGTCTTTTTCACATGACAGTGACGATATGCAGCTAATAATATATTTTGATTACATATTCTCCAAGCTACCATAATCTCAAACAGTATACTTTGCATGATAAATATTTTTATTTAATCATATTTTCAGAAATGTGGACAGTCATGTCCAGGATGATCTCTTTGGTGACGGCCGCAACTCTGACCCTGCATGCTGACTTCAAGTGTAACTGCAAGTCACTGGTGACGGCTGGGATCCAGACGGAGTGGCGTGAAAAAACAGCAGAGGTGGGGATGGAGACAAACACTGATGACTAGATCGACGATGAACACATGCCCTCAGATGGACCGCCTGACTTGGGGGACTCTGTGAATGAGGAGGTGGAGACCGAAACAGCGCCACAAGAAAATGACAACAAAGAAATTAAAATACTTGACAAAATCATGAGTACTAAATTAATATTATAATAGACATCATAGTATTGATTCAACAGGTTTATTATTTGTTGGCAGAACATTTATTATTCAATACCATTGGACGCTATGAACAGGCAGTACTTTTGTGTGTGAAATTGTATTTATGCACATCAGTTAAAATCTCTAAAATTTCTGACACCACACGAAGAATTTACACATTGTTTGATAAATCTTCTAGGGATGTTACCATTCACCTAAAATCAATTTAAACTGCTTAAAATATGCATCGATGTAAAAATTAAAATAATCGATTCTCAACGGCATGTTAACTATAGCCTCTCTCATGTTTCTGCTCTAAACAAACTGCATACGCACATTGCGTAAATTACTTGACACTAGAGCTCCCAAGATTAGTTTACTAACATGAGGACGTCAGAGATCAAAATTGTCAACGCATCGTTTAGATAATTCCACTGATTTTTCTCTTGAAAATGCCTTGTCTCCCGCTGGAGAAAAAATGATTGGTGCCTAAGAAGAGTGAAATATGTTTACAAGTATGGTATTTATTTTAGTATTTATAGGTATTTTCATAGTATTAGTGCAACTCAGCATAGTGTATAGGTTTTTGGTTCCATTTTAAAATGCACTAAACATTCAACTAAAAACAGATATGGCCACAATATCACCTTTAATTTCAAATACCGGTACTCCACTAAAAACAAGTCAGGAATGCTGATACAACCTGCACAGTTTAATACAAGGTGAATGTACTATCATCTTGTCATTCTCCTTTTCTGCAATACCTTAAAGAATTCTAGCTGAAAGATACAGATAGACAGTCATATAAGACCAGCTGCTTGCTGGTGTGATTATGCCGCAATTTACATATGATCTGGTCTACTAATCGCAACTACTGTTGGCGAATAGTCGACTTGCAAAATAATCGTTTGTGACAGCCCTACTTGACACTTGAATCTGGGCTGGAGTAATCGTTATATGCATAACATTTACAGTAGATCTATTAAAATAATTTCAAGAGAAAACATAATGGGGTATGCTGAACAGATAGGTATGCTGATGATACTGCAGTGGACTTCGGGGGTGGTTTACAAAGTGCTGCAGCTGGGCTGATTTGCTCAGAATGAAGAAACTACAAAAAAAAGAGAGATAGTTAATAGGATGCAGATGGTTTTATTTCATGCAACCACTTGTCAAAATAAAATTGAGTAAATTCAACGGGTTTTTTTCAGTGTACTGATAAACTATAATGTGATGCGTATAAAACACACAGTGACATTTCATATATTTTCCTAGGAATACACTATAATCACAAGTTTGCTCCAAGGGGCGGATTGATAATTTGCTCTTATACATACTAGATGTTATATATAGTGACTCAACTGTTACACAACTAGGTACCAATAAAGGGTGCTGGTGGGTTGGATATGCCAGAGTTACCGAGGAGACGTAGAGTGAACTCCCAGTCAGCCCTGTGTAATGTTAAGTCACCTGCATTAAAGCCCACTCCGATGAAGCTGACGTGCGTGCATATATTTCTTAATATCTGAAGATATTACAGTACCAACTCATAAAAAACATACACAACACACACTACCTCATAAGCGTCTACAAGCACAGTATACTGTACTTATGAATATGTAATATTTGTACCAAAAAACATGCAACGACAACAACACTCAATAAAATCTTTAAAGATGATAAACCTCACTTGTGTCACTACATTTCAGTTTAAACTAGCTCGAAGTATAGCAAAATAGCCCTATGTGATATGTCTACAGTACACTATACAAGACATATTTTGTGCAATAGTTTTTCTTTTGCATTAAACATTACAATGTCCTTGTTTTTTGTTTTGTGAAACTACTTAATTAATCAATAAAAACGTAGCGACAAAATAATTTGTGCTTTATTGCTCACTGTCTTTGTTGTCTTATTATGCTATATACTATACTATATGCTTATACTATTTTGTTAATGTAAAGTACTTTGTTACTGTTACTTTAGCTGTTATGAAATACGCTATATAAATTAAGTTGTATTGTATAAAGTTGTATTGTATGTGTTTACTGTGGCTCTTTGTGGGAACACAGTCAAAATGATGGCTCTTTGCCTTTGAGTGGTTTGCCACCCCTGCTTTAGATCATTCTATTCATGCCAAATCAGGTGGCCTGTCATTTTTTATTTTTGAATGAAAACTACAGTATGCGTCACTGATGGTGTAGTGGTACACACGCCTGTTGTGTGTTGTGTGCGGGCAGCCGTGGGATCGGTTCCTGCTCAGCGATGTTGTCTGTGTGTGTATCCTGCGACTGGCTGGCGACCAGTTCGGGGTGTCGTCTGCCTTTTACCCATTGTCAGCTGGGATAGGCTCCAGCACCTCCCCGCAACACTGTACATTGTACAGGATAAGCGGTTTGGAAGAACCCTTCTAAATAAATTCAAGTAGAGTTAGCTACATATTTTAACACGTTGCATATTTTATTGTGTTTTGCTGTTTTGTAATTTGCTGTAATACAATATTACTGTATCCTGATTGCAAACGTTATGTAACACATTACACACATATTTAGTTAGTTTCACCATAAGAGCTGTGTAATTCTAAATTATGACATATTTTTATTTATTTGTTATTTATTTATTTTGGTATCGGCAGGTCGGGCAGTCGAGAACAAATTCTTGCTATGATAACATATAAGCAGACTGCAGAGTAAAGCAAAACTAAATACAAATACACTATAGACAGTGTGATATAGTTGCACAATACACTACATGACCTCAAAGCAAATGATGAAGTTTAGAGAAGATAGCAAAAGTTCATAACAGGCTAAAAGCAGGTGCAGTGGTCATGTACAGTATCCCTCACTTTTTTTTTTAAATGATATTAAGGATGAATGAGATGGGCTTTATAACAGTAATCATTGCAGCGCTTTCTTGTCATTTGGGCCAGAAAATTGAAAAGAGATACCAAAGGTAGTGCAGACTAAATCAAATAATTCAAGCTAATAGTTTTTTATTAGCACTGATTTAAATGATTTGTTAGTTAGAAAGTCCTCCTTCTATGGACTTCAATTTATACTGGTCCCCGTCATAATTCTTGCTGTTGCATACGTAAGTGTGGCATAATTGACTGACTTCATATGTCTCTTCTCCAATAAAATTCAGTCAGACAACAGGAAGGTTCAAATCATGTAGTAACAGTGATGCAGTAAAATAAATTACAGCAAAACGACTTAAAATTAAATTTAAAAAAAAAAGCTCATGTAACCGATTATCCCTGAATTTGCCAGCAGCCACCACAGGTTTGATCACAGGCTTTAATTTATTAAGCATTTGTGATGAAACCAACATTTATTTCACTGATGTTGCAGTCACCCAGAAAGGTGCCAAGTGATGTATCGTTCACATGCAGAGCAATCTAGATCACCGCAATGGCCTTGACATTGGGAGCATTTTGTTCACTTGGTCATACATCAGATCCCAGCAAATAGAGAGGAAACATCCAAACACTTTTTAATGGACCAATTCTGTTGGGCGCACGGACTGAAACAATCACATTCATTCGTGGAGCTCCAAAAATGCAAATGAAACGAGGCCTTAACACTTGCACAGGCGTACCTTTGTCAGCACTCCATGTTGGACAGGCTGTAAGTCAGACTGAGCGATGCAAGGTGCAGTGCCTATGGAAACTGTCTCATGTGTAATTTAGACCTACCTGCTTCATGAGCACCACTGGACCGGGGCCAGAACATTAATTAACAGATTAGGTGCAAACCAGGTTAAAACAAGCTGAGCTCATCATCTTACTGAAACCGGTAATAAAGTGTCTCAGCAGGATTTACCGTCATAATGCTGTTTTTCAATTTCACCATATAATTTTAATGAATCACATCATTTTATCTGTGAATCATCTGATAAACAAAAAAATATGTGACTTATATGTTCCATCAAACATCACAACATTAAAATATGTTTATGCTGTTAAGTCTGCCACCCGAACTGCAATGTTACTAATCTCGATATCTTGGAGTTGATGTCATGTGATGTGCAGTCGTCACGAAGGCACCTCAGTTGAACTCATTGGCTTTATGTGAAACTATGTACTGTATTTCTGAAAGGTTGACTGTGAAAAGAGCGGAAAATCATGAGAAAAGAGAAGAATATCTCCTGGGAGTTATTGTAAAGTAAGACAGCTCACATTAAAGTGGGAAGTCAACTCAAACATGTTTTTTTTCAGGCCCACTAGTTGAAACAAAGCATTCTGATAAATATTGCCTTTGTGAAATAAGAGTTAATCCACCCATTGTTGGCCATTTCTAGGGGTGGCCATTTTGTCACTTTTGTCAACTGAAAATGACATCACAGTGTCTCAGGTAACATCCAATCACAGCTCACCTGTTTTCTGTAGATGAACCATGATTGGTCGTTATCTGAGGGCTGAGCATCTGTGATGTCATTTTCAGTCAACAGAAGTGACAAAATGGCCGCCCCCTGAGATTACTTAAAGCAGGTGGATTTTGCTGCCGAACTCATATTCCACAAATGCAATATTAATCAAAATGCCGTGTTTCAACTAGAGAGCCTGCATAGAACATATTCTTGAAAAAAATATGTTTGGGTTGACTTGCCCTAAGTAAAAGTAATAGTTACTTTTCTTTAGCAAAAACGTGTGCCAGTGACACAATAGTCAAAGGTGATCACCACCATTAGTCTTGTAAATAGCTGAGCAGAAGTGCAGCTTCAGTTAAGTAAGTACATTATATTTATAAAACACTTCTCATAGAGAGTACTTACAAAGTGGTCCAACTGGTTAGTTAAATAAATAAACAAATAAATAAAGAAAGAAAAGAAAATACAGACTCGCAATCAATGTAGAGTTGCTAGTAAATAAATAAATCAAAATCAAAACAAGCAATTCTTACTGAGATGACTGCTTGAAGAAATGTGTTTTTGACTGCTTTTTAAAAATATATAGTAATATCAAAGAGCGGCACTGTGGTCTACTAGTTAGCATGTCCGCCTCACAGTTCAGAGGTTGTGGGTTCGATCCCGGCTCCGGTCTCGCTGTGTGGAGTTTGCATGTTCTCCCCGTGCCTGCGTGGGTTTTCTCCGGGTACTCCGGTTTCTTCCCACATTCCAAAAACATGCATGGTAGGTTGATTGGACACTCTAAATTGCCCCTAGGTGTGATGATGAGTGCGGATGTTTGTTTGTCTCTGTGTGCCCTGCGATTGGCTGGCAACCGATTCAGGGTGTGCACCGCCTACTGCCCGAAGACAGCTGGGATAGGCTCCAGCACGCCCGCGACCCTTGTGAGGAGAAGCAATATCGATAATGGATGGATAGTAATATTAAAAGAGGCAATTTTTACCTCAAATGGAAGTACTCCACTGTTTGGGAGCAAAGGACTGCAAGGCTACACCACCTTTAGTTTTTAATCTTGTGTGAGGGACAGTAAGTAGAGCAGACCGCAGTGACCAAAAAAAGGCGATAAAAAGACACCATATCCACCAAACATAAACCTGACCCAAAGGTTTCTCAAGGTATGGGGCACAGTGACCCTAAACAGGTGGAAATTTAAAGGGGGAATTCACTCTCCGAACAAACTCTTGCTCCACCCCTCACTAATATTTGAAAATGGAGACTGCAGGACCACTGGGCTTGCAAGAGGAAAGAGGTTTGGGTATGATTGTCAGGCTGTGGTTGACAGTAGCAGAGAAAACCTAAATCATTTCTATTCTTCAACAAGCTATGCTAAATAAACTGACCAAATGCTATGCTAATAAATCACTTACCTGGAAATTGTAAAAAGATGTTTGCAAGTGCTACTATTCCAGCTCCAACTCGCTACGGACTGAGCCGCTTATATATCCCACAGTGGCAGAGTGTCTAGGTTTCGAGAAGTGACGTCGGGATTCCCTGCTTGTCCAATCAGAGGACATAAAGCCGAATTTGAATGCAGTGCAGTGTTTAACCTGAAGATGGCTCTACACAGACGTTTTTTGCTCCAAACTCAAGATTTCAACAAACAAGCACTAAAATGTCAAAATAATGACCAGGACATATAAACAGCATTATTAGACACCAGTTTATACAGTTTATCAGAAAAAAAAAAAAAAAAGTTGTTTGTGGGTGAGTCCGTCTTAAAGGAGGCAAACTGTCGAGGGCAACAATTAAAATTTCAATGTTTGATGCATTCAAACTGAAGCAAGTTGTGAGCTTTTCAGCCCTTAATTACAGTCACATCTGTAATATCAGAGCTACACATTGTTGACCACCATTAATGATTTTACTTTGTTAGGTTTCTACTACTTTGTTTTTTTTTTTTTTTTTGTTCTACTGACATTGGCTTGATTGGAGTCTCACTGGGTATTGAGCAGCCTTTCGTGATCAAAAAAACATATTTAAAACTTCTGTGACTGGTGCAGTACATTTGAGTCAATCTGTTTGTGCTATTTGACGAAGAGCACTGAGTGAAGATGGAGACTGCTACGCTAGCTTCTCACACTCGCCACTTATTACCCACCGACTAGCTAACTGTCACATGCCTGCCACCTCTGGTCAAGAGAGTGTTAGGTTTTAACATTTTATACTAGATTCATGGCTTATAGTTGTTTGACAGTATAAGTAATGATTAACATCTGCTTATATTTGTGTGACAAATAATGTTCAAATATTATAATATATATAATATAAACAATGCCTGTATAGTTATTAATTGTATTATGATGGTGACAGTTTCAAATTTGATAAACAATTATTTCAAATACAATTCCCTTTAAATGGGAAAGTTGACCAAAGAGAAGTTTGACCATTTCACGGAACGGATTGCCGTCATACTCGAGTCAGAGGTGCTACAGTATTTTGGCATCAGGTCTCGTCAAACCTGGAGTCGTTTGAAAATGGAAGCGTGAACACTCTCCTGATGTGACTCATAGCCCTTGTTTTCCCAACATGTTCCAACAGCCGCTTCGATATTCAGCTCATCATGGCAATGCAGGCTTGTGATGTTTTTTTTTTTTATTCCAGATTCTCACAACTGAGGTTTTCGGACGTTTGGGTTTTGGTTTGGAAGATTTCTGAAAAGAAAAAAAAAAAGTTTTGTAATTGACAGGGACTTCCCACTGTTTGTGTGTCTCAGGCTTGGGGCATGACATTCATGTTTTGTTTTCTGTATTTACTTTGCAGGGTGAGTGTTCAGAGTGTGCATATGCTACAAGACCGGGCAGGTGAAGTGAACCTTCATTACTTTCTGTAATCTGAGAACTTTGGAGATGAATGCTAATCCACAGGATCGACGAGCAGCTGCTCTTTCTACACAACACAAAGTCACATTTATCACAAGTCGTCGCTTTGTGCATACAAGCAGTTGTGGTAGACCCTGTAGTTAAGTCAGGTTGTTTCTTTAGTTTACTGAGGGATCGTTAACTGGTTTTTTCATTGCAGGCTGGACGTTTGTTTGTGCCGTACAAAACATTACTTAAACTTTAAAGTGTACCTCTGGTGGCCCATTTCTAGGTATTGATGAGGAAATGGAGAAATATAGTAAAGTTTGATAAATATCTGATGTTCCTATTTTTGTGTCTAGTCTTTTATTTGCTAAAATAATCCCCCTGTTTAATTTTAGGAACGGATGTGACATAAAGGTGTAGACCAGGTCGTCCCTTGCACCCACCAGTTACTATTGAGTCATATGCCAGATCGCTTGCCTATGGATGTAAATCTGTCTTTTCTTAATTTTTTTCCTTGCCGGGCGACTCTAATAAACCGTTGTAGAAAAAAATTTCCCTGCCGGGCAGGCCATGAGCGAGCGTGCCAGCGCCACCTTTCTCATCCAACAGCGAGACGTCCCAGGATCCACCTGGCCAGTTAGATAGCCATAAACATGGCAGCCAGACTTGGATATTTATTTATTTATTTAAACAGAAGTCTGTAACCTGACCCGCATCACAGACAGACTTCCGTCTTCGCATGCCGCGGCTGATTTTTTATTATATGCTGCAGCACTGGCCTCGTCTGACACAGAGCAAGCAAAACAGGCATCGTCCATGATGGCGTGACAAACCTTTCGTCAGTATTGACTCTGAAAAATTGTGAGAATAACTCAGATTTGTCAGAATCTGACAAAGAAAACGTTGCGTTGAATTGGGGAGCTGGCCGGGTCAAGACGGCTGTCAACGCCGCTGCGTCACGCCTCCGCTTCTTGCAGTTAAGTATGGCTGCGCGCATGAGCCGTCATGGCATGAGCTATTGGGTGGCCAACCACTCAAAGGCACACAGCATACACATCTGCATACATAAACTGCTCCGTCGCATCCCCTCACTCCCTAACTCTCCTTTACATGTTTTGACGAACTTCCATTTATTGTATATCTTTGTAGCCCGTGAAATGTTCTCAGCAAGTTGATACGAGTACTTCATAAATTTTGCGAACAACAACTGCATGTCTACTTTTCTGCCTAACCTTTAAGTGAACAACCTGTGTTTGAGAAGTTCATTCCCCTTTTGAAATTCCTGGTTGATGTTTGGATGGAGGGAACTAAAGGGCCACTGAAGATTTGAATCCTGGAAACGTTGTAATGAAGCCCAAGCAGAATGGCTTGCCATTATGTATTTGGTAGGCCAACACTACTCAACTTTTTTCTCCTCCAAGTCAATTTCTCTTGGTATCTTGATTGTCAAATATAATCCACGTTCAAACAAGCCCTCAGACACACTGGACTTGCTCACTTTATGTAAAACAGGGTCAGCAACTTAGTTTGGTGGCGGACAAATTTTTTCCCTAACAATCCTATCGGGGCCAAAATTACATTTTCATCAGATAAACCTGCTGCAACAATATCAAAAGCTCACTGTTTGTTTTTTTCACTGCGTTTTCACAATGAATTGTGAATGAATTGGGTTGACGGCGCGCTGCGCCCAGCTAAGCTCATTTTTGAGAAGAGCTTCAGGAGCCGCATGAAACTGGCCAAAAAGCCGCATGCAGCTCGTGAGCCAGTTTGGCCAGACCTGTATGCTTTAATACAAGCAATGTAACCAAAAACTCATTTGGATGCAGTTTTTCTTGCTAAACCATTTATATTTTCCCCTCTGGTACAGGTACACTTTAAGGCTTTGTCGCGCAACATTTAAGGTGTAATATTCTGCGCAACATCTTCTCATGAGTCATTAGTTTGAAATTACAGAAAAACAAGCACAAGCAGACAACTGCAGATTGACATGACTCGCAGTGTACTTGTGGGAGCAGCCACTCATAGTTGTTGTTACAACAGATTGTCGGAACGATAATGTAGAAAAACAAACAAGCTTTACCTTTTCAAGTAACACACACAAATCATTTCCATGAATTCCTGTATGGCCTTCGTCCTTTGCTATTATTATCGTTGTCGTTCTTCAGGTCACAAACTACTCTAAATTACAGTGCCTCTGCTGGTTGCAGCCAAGAAGTGCACTCCATTTTCCCTCTTATTTCCTCAAGACACAATTGAACAACCATCAATACCACACAATCATCAGAATTGTAAACAGTAATTTAATTAACAGGTATTTTTTTTATGATGTTGACAATAATGCTGATGAATTGATTTCTGTATGTCATTATTATTATTATCAATTTCAGTGATGCAATGCTTGTTCCATCTGTGACGGAGACCAGGCCAGCCAGTGAATAGCTTAAGTCTGCATATAATTTAAGAGCACATTAAAGTGCTTTAAAGTGGTGTCTTTCAATTTCAATGAGACCTCAACATTTTACAATTTGAACAGGAATGAGGAATTAACCTTTTTTATATCCAATTTTGAGTTGGCTCACTGGCTGTATTATTTTAGCACATTATCCCCCTAAAACCAACACTTTTCTGTTCAGTAGTATAAGTAAATTACTATAATTTGACATAATTGATAATCACTAAATAATCATGTGCTTTCATATTTTTTTACAGTTTATTTCCCAAAAAACATTTGAAAATGTCACTATAGATCAGTAGAGGCAGGGTTCCTGGGCTTCGACAAGAATCCATGCCACACACATTCAGTAGACAGTCTCCAAGTTCATATAGAGTGTTAAAACAAATTGACACCTCTGTTACAGTATCTAACATTCCACTGAGGCCTATCTTGAACATACTTTAAATAGAAACACATCGAGTAGCAGCACTTCGATGATACATCTTCTGCCAGCTGAACATTGAGTCAGGAAGCCATTGTTGTTCTTGCTGAAAATGTAAACACAGCGAAGCACGGAGTCATTATGTTATATTATCTAGTGAGAGGTGCCTTCCCTTTAATGGTTCTTTTTTTCACATTCAACTACTCCACCAAGCCAACTAAATACCACTTAAGACCTTTAATATGATCCGATGAACTACATCATTAGCAGCTTAGTTAACACTTTGGAGCACTAGTACACCAAGTTGAATATTCTGGATCAGTGACCACCAACAATACGTGCCGTTGACAAGAAGGTGTGAGGAGGTTGCTGGTATTTGAAGGGAGGAAGCTGAGTGTGACTGCTTGTCTCCACACTGTCTCTCCTCTGTGAAGAGTGGAGAGGCTCCTGAAAGCCACCCTGTGACGCTTCTCACTCAGACAACGACCACTTTCTGCTATTTTTTGGGCCACCCAAACCATGGGGGATATGTACGTTTTGGGAGGGTGTACAAAAGAGTTGCATAAATTCACATGAATAGCAGTCTACATAAGATAAAAACTTTGTACAGTGAAGAGAGCGCTGCAACAGTTCTGTGCAATCCGGAATAAAAGGGTGTCATTTGCGTGCCAGCCCAGCATCCTGTTTATGGCAACTCATTCCAACTACCGTGTGGAAAAGGAGGAACTACAGTTACCTACATGGTAATCTCCACCAAATGTGTGCATTAACAACATGGGCAATGCTGCTATGCATTTGGAGATTTTATTTTGGTGTGACCCAGTAAACATGTTGTGGAAACTAGCGTGGTGTACTCTACTGAATAAAAATGTGCTTTTCATGACACTGGAAGTACAGGTTTTGATGTGTGACAGTGGGAGTTGTTTGTGTGAATTCCAAGCGTGATTACAGGCTTGTCGAGGTGCAGAAAGGAGCCGCACAGGACTGCACTGACAAGAATAACTAATGGACACATTCACTCAACTCTCAGATAAGGTGGCCTCCATATTAGATACACCTACAGTATATTATAAAATTGGCTAGCCATTTTCTTCAAAGGATTAATGTGGTACCTTGAGGTTCAATCCAAAATGGTCCTGAAAAACATGCCCTGCTGTTTTTGGAGTTGTCATGACCTAATAAAATCACACGGTCCTTTCTTGGACTTCTTTTGAGCTAGCATCAAAGGAGTAACTTAGTTTGTGTTTTGGGTGTTTCCTTTGACTTTTTTTTTCTTGCTGTTTGAAACATTTTGCCTGACAAAAGGACAGTGGTAACTTGTAAGGAATGACAAAGAATAGTCATCAGCACAAATTTACTTTTTTTCCAGTGTTAGTGACTGTTTCAGTGTGATGATAGTCAAGAATCATAGCGAGACGTTGTGTTGGTGACTGAGCAAGGGTGTGTGATTTGTATTTTCTGTGACTTGTGCTGTGCATTTGAGTCAAATCTATTTTGTGATGTTTGACAAGAATGAGCTTTGCGAGGTAAACGGCAACATTAGCTTGCGCTCGCCAGGCGCTCGATACCTGACATATGCTGGTCACTTGTGATTGAGACATAGAGTATTTTATGTGTTATGTTGCATATTAGATTTCTGTTTGATTTCATTATGCTTGTATGACAGCGATGTTGTTTTTATTGTTTTTAACTGACTTGTTAACATTGGCTCATACTATGCTACTAATAAAAAGTTTTACTGGACACGTTGCCTGTAGTTACAGTTAACCCGTAAAAGTGTTATGGTGGGCACAGTTTGGACCTCACGGGCAATTTGTTTTGACGAACATCACAAAACAGTGTGGTCAGATTTCAAGGTACTGCTGTTCTTAACAATTTGATCGCTATGACATCAAATTCTTAAATGTCAAAGTCTGTACAGGATTTTTAGTTTATTGCTATAAATCTAGTGCAATTTCCTAAATCGTGTTACTGTAGAACACAGGTGTCAAACTCAAGGCCTGGAAAGAGATCTTGCTCACCACATCTTTTTATGAGGCCCGTGAAAGCAAATCAAGCACGTGAACTTCCATTGTGTTTGCTAAAACCTATACGAAAATGTCACATTTTCATACGTAATAGATAATAACGTTGAAATATTAAAAGCATATTCTTAGATTATTTTAGATCTTTAAAAAAAATTCTTTACTCTTTTCTATCACGTCAGTTTTCTGAGGTATTTTCATTTTTTTTGTTTTGAAGTTTGACCAATAAAAGCTTGCTCAATGCAGATTTTGACCATGCATTGTAATTTATAGCTATGACATTTCAGAATAAAATTCCACCTGTGGCCAAACCTAACCCTTAATTCATAATACTAAATTACATATGTTATTATCGTTATCATATTATTAATATCATTACCATTATCATGAAAACCTGATGTGCGAGAGCAGTGTTTTTCAAAGTGTGCCACGAGATATTGTTAGGTGTGCCTTGGGAAATTATCTAATTTGTGTGCCTGTGCGGTCTAGCGCCTGACGGCGCAATCATGTCTTTACTAAATTGTAGTACTCTTTCATACCAGCAGGTAGCAGCAGCAGCAGCAGGTAGCCAATTGTCTTTGTTTAGAGACAAGCGAATTAGTGATGCATATTTATCCAAACGGCCCATGTTTCACACTAAGTATCAACATGAAACATTATAAAATACTTTTTCTTTGTGTTTATTGAATTCCTATTCAAGACGTTATATTGACATTCTTCAATGTTAAAATAATGCTTATATAAACAATGTCACACTTATATTGTTAAAATAAGCTTTTTTTTTTTTTTACAATTTCAGCTGGTGGTGTGCCGTGGGATTTCTCTCAATGAAATGTCTCTTGACTCAAAAAAGTTTGAAAAACACTGTGCTAGTGAAACAACAAGGGCAGATTCTGAATCAGTGCAAAACAAACAATCTAGAAAAGTTTACTTACATCGCTGATTAAAAAAATGTAGTAAATATTTGTTGACCAGTGTTATTCATCTTTTTTTGTTTTACACACTACACTTTTCTCGGTTCAATTGTTGACTCAGGTTTCTTCATTAGACTCATTCAAGATTCAATTTTATTTCTCATGTGGACGGTAAAAACACAAAAAATCTGCCCATTCGACGCGGCTAAAACAAATGAACCTTTTTCCCTCTTTGCCTCGCAGCAGCCAATCAGCATCAGGGAGTACTACATCCCACACAGCTTCCTGTACACTCTTGTGGGTCTTGTGTGAAGAGCGCAAAATGAAGGAAAAGATTATCATTTTGAATTGTGGACATCCTTAGCTATATGACACGGCCAGCTACCACAAAAAGAAAAGAGAGCAGGCTTGTAGAACCGTGAGCAAGGAGCTTGTTATAGCTGGTATGTTTTGACTTTCTTTCTTGAGTTTTTTACAGCTGTTGAACTTTACGAAGACGGCAATATTGTTTGCATTAGCTTTAGCACAGCGTCGGCCACTTGATTGCGATGTCGAAACCTTTTTTTTTGTTTTGCCAGTCGTCGTCTACTACCAAGCAAAACCCCCCCCTCTCCGATGTGCGTGAATGAAGCGGCTGCGGCATTCAGGTTTCAAAATTCCCACAATCAAACACCAGCAATCCTTCTTTTCCTTCCTCTCCTTCTTCTTTGTCTTCTGCCCTCCGTGCAGATCCAACGTTAGCAGTGCACAGCATTCCCGCCGGGCTGTTCCCTATGCAAGTAAATACATGCAGTTGGGTAACAATTGCAAGCGTTTGAAGCGTTCAGAGCCAATTTTTGTCGTTTTCCCATTTCGCAGAGTAGGTTGAGATGAACCTTGGCCGCCTTGCGACCACGTCACACGCATGAGGGATGATTAGTGGTCCGGACTAAAATCCACCTCCACCCTTCTTTAAAACGTCCCAAAAATGGGCATCTATCCGGGATTGAGGGACAGCCCGTTTCGCCTCGGGACGGAATGCCCATTTCTGGAAGCTGATTTGTAGTCTTGTTCTTCTGGCTGTGACACGCTTGTAGCATCCGCCAGAAGGAAGAAAAGTGTGAAAGACTTTGGATTGTCCACAGGTGTGAAAACGAGTGTGAATGGTAATTCGTCTATGTGTGCTCTGTGATTGATTGGTTGGCAACCAGTCCAGGGCGGACCCCGTCTTTTGCCCAAAAGCCGGAATAGGCTCCAGCTCACCCAAGAACCCAATGATGACAAGTGCTGTAGAATATGGATAGTTTTTACAGTCATATTTTGACTTCTAGTAAAAATGTTATTGTAGCAGGACCCAATGCAAAAACGGAATATAAATAAGGCTGCTGGGTTCCGCTCAACTTTCATCTGCTACTCTGCTGAACACAAGTGTCGTCGATCAGCCATTGAAGGTTGACAGTCTTTTCCCCCTATGGCTGGAGAGAAGATTGTTGTTTGCGAACATTTCAGAGGCTTTGAACTTTATCTCTCTCGGTTCAAATGAAACGTTGGCGTGTGTCTGGAAGCTTCTCTCATGTCTGGCTGTATTGAGCTGACATTAGACCTGGATTTCATGAGTGCCTTCTATGTGCACGCTCACTCATGTGCCACTTGGCAGTCATTTCTTTGCACTAACACTCACACACCATTGATTGTTTTGACTTGCGCAATAATCCTTGGTTTAATGATTTAGACTGACGTCAAGGACTGCATCGGTGTGCTGGAAGGTGTGTAACAACTACATACTTGCATGCTTTGCTTCAAGACACTAGAAATAATAGACTTGTAAGAATCAGACGATTGCTGAACAGGAAGTGCATCATCCTTGTCAGTTAGTCACCACATGAGACATCAGTCGGGTAAAAAGTCAAAGCTCACAAATGATTTTGTACTTACAAATTTAAGTAGTGTTTCAATATTAACTGTCATGCAATTGGAAAATAAGTTAAAGATCCTGTAAAGGAAACAGAAATGTCTTGTAATGTCAGTTATCAACACTGCCAAATTTCAATGATTACAACATTTGTCAAATAAAATGAGGCTTAAAAAAAATCAAGCCATTGTCTCTTAAGCGTGTGTCTCTGTGTGTGTCCACTGAATGTATTGAAACCACGCCCCTCTCAACTGTTAACTGTCAATCAGATACCACTCCTGTAGATTGATATGCAGAAATACACTATGAAATTGTTGGTAGCTTACACATTTTGAAGTCACATTAGAAGTTACTGTGGACTATTTTCACAAAATAAACACAGAAGTCCACTTAACATCATTGGTGGGGACCACACAGAGTCTTAGTCATAGAAGTGTAAAAAGAAGTCAACACCTGTAAAAAAAATTAAAAAAATAAAAACAAAAACAAAACCGAAACACTCATCCTTAACTCTTATTACAAGAGGGGCTGGACAAAAAAAAGTGTTGGAACGACACAGTAAGTTTGCAGTAAGTGTTGCAAAGTGGCCTCTGAAAAAGCAAAACATGCGGAGAGGATAACTTTTGATTCTTTTTCAACTGAGGTCTTGTGAGTACGTCTCGCGTGCCATTATCCGTGATGGCGGCCATTGTTTTAATTGGGTAATTGAGTTTCACCAAAGTAAACTCGGTAATTTGAAGCAGAAAATATTTTTACACGTCCAATACAGGAGCAGTATGGGTGGGGAGGAGGTGGGGGGTGTAATTTGCCTATCCAAAGAATATAATGCTCAGTTTTAATTGACAGTCTTTCTCTCATGCATCTAAAGTATATAGATCATTGTAATATTGGAAAGTCATTAGGATGCACTGCAGGTTTGTCAGTGTAAAATGTCAATGTTGAATGTAAATATTGGGTCCCAACCGACATAGACTGTGTCAACATCTTATATACAGGCATCATACTTTCATTCATATGGAGTTACTACACATTGACAGCCTACACAGAGACTCATCTAAAGACAAGAAGTATGAAAAGAAAAGTTGCCAAAAAGCAATATTAACTCAAAATCCCATATTCTTATTATGGTCAGGGATTAGGATACTAATCTTTGTAGTTTACATTGGATGTATTGGGATTTCTATCACTGACACCGATGACTTTTCCATATAGGATCAACATGTCTTGTTTGCCACCAGCTTGTGTTTCTTGTATATGTTTGGGCAGGTAGCAGCTGTTATGTTACAGATGCAGACTGATCTGTTGAGCATGTTCACACACATCAATGGTGCACGCCAGGCTGCGAGTGGTCATGCAGGTCCGATGGGCTCCACTCTGAGTTGTTTTCCGTGTGCTTACAGCAGTTATGCACACCTCCGTCAGCAACAGGTCCTGTGATGACAACTGTCTGCTTTGAAACACCCTCTCCAATCATTGCTAGTTATTTTTCAGACAAAATAATGCAAAACAATTCTGAGTCATCGTTTGTTGTGCTAGGTGTGAAACAACATTTCAGACATAGTGATATTTCCTTTGGCTCTACGCAATAGACTGAAGCCCCGCCTATTTGCACTTTGCTCTTATGAATTCAGTTACCTATTGACTCATTTAATTTTTAAGAGAAATGTAGTAAAAGGAGTTTTAAATTATATTAAACCTTTAGGATTATAGTTTGTGGTATATTTGCAGTTTAAACTAAAGCAATTAGAAAAATAGTTTATGGGGCTGTTACGACTACAGGCCATTTGTGTTTATTTTTATTCCTATTTCCCTTGTCTCCTCCCCTCTCACCTTGATCAGCTGGTGCTCATCAGCTGACGTGCTATAAAAGGCTGGGGCTAACATTGCACATTGGCCAGTGGGTCCTCGGATGATGCAGCAACCTTTTGTTCACTTTTGTTGCATTTTGTCTTAGTTCGTTTAACCTTCGTTGTTCACTGTAATTGTAAGTACATTTACATTCTTTTTCTTAATCAACCTTGTCATCACAACAACATGAAACAACATCTTTTCAGTTAGTTGGACAACTCCTAGACCTAGACCTAGATACTGCGCTCTGTGGACTTGTGTTCTGGATGTCATCTATTTCATACATAAATATGGCAAGGGCCTGCATCGAACCCTTTGGATTATTGTAAAAAACAATTCATTGATTTCATCCATTAGCCAATCCCTTTATCCTCACAAGGGTCGCGGACGTGCTGGAGCCTATCCCTGCTGTCATCGGGCAGGAGGTGGGGTAGACCCAGAACTTGTTGCAAGTCAATCGCAAGGCACACAGAGACAAACAAACATTCACACTCACAATCACACCTAGGGGCCATTTAGTGTGTCTAATTAACCTACCATGCATGCTTTTGAAATGTGGGAGCAAACCGGAGTACCCAGAGAAAACCGAAGCAGTCACGGAGAGAACATGTAAACTCCACACAGGAAGGCCGGGCCGGATTCAAACCCATGACCTCTGCACTGCAAGGCGGATGTGCCAACCATTCGATCACCGTCCCGCCTATTATCATCATTATTTTTATTATTATTTTTTTTATCACTCTGGCCGTGGCGGAGCTACTGGTACACGTACATGAATTATTAGGGTGGAAGGTGGTCTCCCAGTGCGCACATGGCAGCGCAGATCTGTGATCGCACTGACCAACATTACATCATCCACCTGAGGTCTGCTTGCTGTTCCTTATAAACATAATGTACTTTATGCAATTCGACCTTCTGCATGGATTCCAGAAAATCCTTTTTTTCTCCTTCCATGTCAAGAACTGTTCCTCTCAAAAAGAATGAGAGGAGCCAGCATGATTGGTGGCAAATAAGTTGGCTGTGTTCACGCTCACAACAGCGCAATATGTCCGTTTTAAACTGCAGCAAGCTATGTGCATCTCAGAAAATATCTCTGCTCAGGTTTAGACCGCAACCTGCTCTAGACTTGCATTGGGCATGAAAATACAGCCCATCGTTTTTAAGGGGTTTTGTCAAAAAATGTTGACATGATTACACAAAAGCAGATTTTTATAGGAGCACACATCATAGTTCTGATTTCAGGATATTAGTTTCACTATGGTGTGTGCTGTTACTGCCAGCTTGCATTAGGTTCCAGTGTGGCAGTGAACTACCGGATGTTACTGACGGCGCATGCTATGTATCGTGTAATTCCGCCACTTTTAGGACTCGAGTTGAATAGCATGCCATGATTATTCGGTCTGGCGTGTTCACGACTGAGTGCTTTTCTAGTATTGAAGCTATGGTTCCAATTTAGGGAGAATGACTTGGTACTTTAAGGCCAAAAAAGAAGATTAGAAAGACAAACTACAGAAAGCAAGAAAGGAAAACAAAATCCCTTCTTTTTCAAGCATGTGCTCCCATTCCTCCAGTTACTGTACGAGTAGCCTGGAGCAAGAAAAGGCAAAGACAGTTCCCTCTACAAAAGCCCTAATCTTCAAAAAGAAGATGACTCCCTGTTCCTTTCAATGGAGCCTCAGACACATTGCATTTGAAATCATAAGCACAGTGTAAATGGGCGTGCATAGTTTGTGGAAGGCGTGATGGAGGGATCAAAGTAAAAAAAAAAAAAAAAGCAGTGAGAGACATGCTTGTACTTCCTCTTTCATGCTCCCGACAAGCCCCCGCAGTGTAGGCTTTGCCCCAGTCATTGTCACCGGCTTAGAGAGCCTCTTTTGCCAAGCAGAGGCTTTGGCGACATATGTCACTTGAGCGACTCTCGTGTCACCCCTTTAGGGCGCTTGAGTGCAGGGGCGTGATCAAGGGGGCAGGCCTGAGGTGGAGCAGGACGGACATGTCAGATGTGTCGGTTCAGAGCGACGAGTTGCAACGCTTCCCTGATGGTGCTGTCTCTGGAATTCTAGCTGTTCCCCATGCACTTGAGGATGTAGAATGACTCAAGAATTAGTAAGTACTTCTTAAAAGTCTGTTAGCATACAGCATTTTATTGGACATGATGTCTTATTTCGATTTCAAACAACTGTTAACCAAAGGAAACTTTGTGAGTCACAGGAGGTGGATTTAACAAGTGGCTCATATTTAAGTTGTAGGTTTTTTTTGAGTCAAATTGTGTGTTTACAAGGATTAGTTGCGTTGCATAGCAGCCACAACTACTTCATGCACTGACTTAGCACAATCCCTAAGACTTTAAGGACATGATCTGCCATGTGTTCAGGTGCTTGATGTCACTGAAAGAAATGCTTGCGGTTTCAGTTTACAATGAGATTGAAGTTTATTTGTGTAATCATTAAAGTTGCAGGTTGACAGATCCCAACATTAATAAGAAGTAATTCAGGTTGTTTAGTTGTGAAATTTGTAGATTTGTGCACGTGGATGTCATGTGGCGCGTTCCGGTTGATGCTTTGTTGTTGGCATTGACACACATTAAGGCTGAACCTCTTATGTGCCTGCCTACAACTGAGGGCCTTCCTGTAACCACACTGTTGGCTCTCCTGCCACTAAAGCATGTCTTTCACTATTGTATTGTGATTCACCCGAGAGCTGCGTGTGGGTATGCATGTGAACCTGCACTTTACCATAATGCAAGACTAAGACCAAAATCTGCTTACCATGTTATTACAGTGAGAAAATGTGTGTTTACTACACTGGAACAAACATCTAGCCAGCTTTGTTTATCATTTAATCCAACGGAAGATAATCACAAAAGGTCTGTTTAGTATAATGCTTTCTCAATTTGTTTAATTGATTCTACATTCAAGTAGCTTAATCTTGAATCAAGTCAACACCAATTACCACATTACCCTGCATCGCTAAGAAGGGGCAACACATGCCCACTCACATCTTCACAAGTCGCACTCAGCCATTGTCGGACATCCCAGCCTTCATTCTTCTGATAGTGGGATTAGCTGCAGGGCGAAGCCATTTGGCATTGCCAAAGATGCCGCCACAGACTCAGTGCTGTGAGAACTAAGCCGTGAAACGCAGGTGGGCTTAAGCCAATTTATAGTCTGATACTTGGATCTAGCCATCGTAGCAGACAGCAGCTCAGCCTTTGTGCCAGTTGGGTTTACTGTAGGCATGCCATGCCACCAGACGGGCTGCCAGGGTGGAAAAAAAGGTCATCTGCAGACAAGTGTTTTGCTGCACTGTTCAACAACATTACGACAATAAGGTACATGTGATGCTAACTGGCTCGCGTTCACTGGATTTGTTTTGCATTCATTAAGGTCATGCCTACAAGATCTGAATAGATGAGTGGAGAAAAATGTTCTGAATTAGTCCTAAAATATCAATGAAATGTGGTCCACAATTCAGTACGCAATAAAGAACCCATTCAATTTTGGTGAACATTCATGGGGGAAATATTACCACGTCCAGCAGGTGGAGCCGCATTGGAAAATATTTATTGTGTGTGGCATCACACCCACACTTTGTGTTGCACAGTACCGCCACACTATTGCACAGTATGCTCTGATTTTTTTTCACTCAAACGACACATGCCAGGGTGGCCTTGGCTTAGGACTGTGCTCTATTGATTGGAATTTGGAAAAAATATATTTTGACTGGCTAAAATGGCCTTATTCATCACCTGTTGCTTTGATATTCACTTGATAGTCTTCAAATGTATTTTTGTTTGGACTTAGATTTTTCTTTTTAGTGCTGTTCCTGTGGACAGATATTGGTTGACCCTGAAGTCAGAAAAGCATGCACTTTCATATAATTTGTTTTCAAGTCACTCAGTGAAATTGCATATTTGTCTATCGCTGATTTGTGCTTTTGTTCATTTTGTTCTGTTTTCTGAAACTGAGTACAGTGTTACTTTAATAGACTCCTTGTAGCTAATCCATTTTAAATTTCTCAAAACACACATTAATAAAGCACATCATTATTTCCCTGAGGGAAAGATTATTTGAAAAAAGTCAACTGTCTAAAGAAACCAGAATAGATTTTTTAATAGGATTTCGCAGTAAAAAGCCCTGAGAAGTAGTGTGACTTCATTAAAATTTTTATGGCATTTAAGTCTTATCGATGTTTTTCTTTTGTTTTCCCTGGCAGCCAGCCATTTTGCATAAATTGCTATTTATAGGTCTGATTTTAAACACTGCCACCGTGTTCATTTGCGGAGAAGCAACTCTTTATCTGGGAGGGTCGCTCAGTTCTGCATTTGATTAGAGCAGACACTTGCAATGCCATTATCATACTTTTTTTTATTCTAAATGAACTGGACTTACCATGACCATGTTTTTAAATGCCGCTCTGCAGGTCTGCTGTGCCTTAGAAAGTCCAAGGATTGCCGATTGATCTTCCTTAACACATATTCGGCAACTCCTCTGTGTCCACTGACCAGCGGAGGGTGATGAGGCTGGCAGGGAGCCTCCAGCTTGTCCTGCTGCTGGCTCTGAGCACCGAGGCCACAAGCCTCAATATCCCTCCTGAAGGTAGGCGAGTCACGAGAGATCAGCTCGCCATCAGTATCGGAAATACATTATATACATCCTTGGTGGGCTGTCAGGGCTAGCAAGGCCTTCGCTGCTGGACTGAACAGCATCAGAGGCACTGACCTACATCTACAACCTAAATTATAAAATGTATTCTATGAAAATGTAACCATTTATAACGAGCAGTCTAGTCACTTCATTTTGTAACATTTATTTTGGCTGCATTGATTTCAATATGTGGATGTTAGAATTCTTTTTCTTTTTTTTTTGTCTAATCAGATTTCAACCTATATGTGCTGACAAGCCAAACTAATCTGACCGGGGCCTTCAAAATCAGTAGTGCTCAGCGGTATAATTTAAATCGGCGTCTAGTAGAAATAAGAGTGGTTTTATTTTGTTTTTTGTTTTTTAAAAGGGCCAGATTTCAAATTCGCCTCACACCACCAACTTGTAGCTGGCCAATAATAGTGTCAGCATTCTTCTGTCCTCTGGCAGTCAGGTCAAAACTTGTTATAGCCAAGTTCAACTAGATAAACACATCTGTCGCGATCTGCACACATTAATTTATTACATTTCAAAATATATATTTTTGCCAGATTGCGAATCAAAACTAATATTGGTTTTGGTTCATATTACCTGTCTTTACGTTGCGTGCCTCTGTCCTCTATTAACAGTGGAGCAGCCTCCTACTATTGTATTTCACACCACAGGGCCCATAATTGCCCTTCCTTATGACAACACTGTGACTATCAGGTGTGAAGCTAGGGGAAACCCTCCCCCAGAGTAAGTGACAATATTTTTATGCTAATATTAATAAACTGTGAACAGCTGTATCATTTTCAAGTCACCATCCTGCCTTTTGTTCTGTGCGAGCAGATACAGATGGACGAAAGATGACCTCGACTTTATTCCTCCCCAGCCTGCAACAATCAGAAGTGGCCAACTTGCCACAGATGGTATTTTTGTGCTTCAAAACAAAAGCCTTGCTCGATTTCAGGGTAAATATCGATGTTATGCTTCCAACAAGCTGGGAACCGCCATGACGGATACAATTGAGCTGATAGTACCTAGTAAGTAACGTTTAATGTAAAAGGCTAAAACTGCTATTAACATCTGCAGACAAAATGGAATGCCTGTAATGATAAACTATTTGTTTCCTCTCCCTTTTGATTTAGGTATGCCAAAGTTTCCAAAGGAGACAATTGAACCAATTGTTGTTGAGGAGGGAGAACCTTTCGTCCTGCAGTGCAACCCCCCGGAAGGCGTGGCTCCAAGAAAGATTCACTGGATGTCCATTGGTAAGCTCACAATTGTGTCTGTCATTTACACTGACCAGCCCCAATAGTGTGACTTGTTACAACACAATGATGAGCTTTATTAAGTATTCTGCCTTTACAAAGATAGCTACAGTATGCTCAGTTTTGATTGACACTGCCAGGGAAGTATTCATTATTGACGATTATTGTGTTGGTAATGGTGTACAAGCTGTACATCATACTTAGAGTTTTGCCTAAGATTTTAGTTTTTCCTTAAATGCAGTGGTGGCTGGTAGATTTTCGCCGGGGGGGATGCTATAAATGATTCAAATGGTTACACGAGAGTCAAAAATATTGGGAACTGCTCTCAGCATGCTACATTACAGTTATATACCATGGAAAACTACAACCACAAAAACAAGCCTATTCAATTATTAATTTTAAATATTATTTAATTACAATTTCTTTGGCAGTTTCAGTCAAAATGGAACACTGTTGCCTATGTGCAATAAAAAAATTGATACAGCTCTTGTATAGGATATCATGCAGATTGAATGAAGAGTTCAACATATTCTTGCTAGTTTGTACATGCAAAACGCATTTGGTTTGAGGCGCCACTTTTTATGATGGTGACGCACACTGACAAAACATCATTTTACAAAGGTTGGTTAATGCAACCAACTGTTATCAAACTAGGAAAAAAGTGTTTTTGTCATAATCACGAACAATAGGCTCATATTTGGTAGCTGCTGAGAAACCTTTTAATTGGATTTGAATATGATTTTTTTTGTCTTAATATTTCAAATCAAGACAGTCTGAGAAGTTGATGCAGAGAGTGCCCCACCAGAGTTTGTTTGCATAAGTCTACACCACAGGTGCCCAAGTCCGGTCCTCGAGATGCCCTATCCAGCCTGTTTTAGATGTATCCCTATGGCAACACACCTGGTTGAAATCATCAGGGTTGTTTTTGTCAGGCTTTTGCAAACCATGCTGACGAGCTGATCATTTGAATCAGGTGTGTTGGAATAGGGATACACTAAAAACAGGCTGGATAGCGGCTCTTGAGAACCGGACTTGGGCAACCATGGTCTAAACTATATTGAAAAAAGCAGTGGGAAATCTAACCATTCGCCTTCTAGAAAATGAAAATGGAAGAAAATGTGGGGGTGATGCCTCAATTGCAGCTACAACATCATCCAGTCTTCTGGAAAGACTTTTTACAAGATACTTGAGTTTGTCTGCAGGTTGTTAGACGGGAGAACAGAGGCCTACTGCTCACCGATTGTGTTGTGGTGTTGTGGACACCCCAGTTGGACTTTACTGTAAAACTAAACACACAGCAAAAATAATTACTCACACTGTATATTTACGTACTAGACATGCTAGGTCAATATAAAATCCCATTGACATGCTAATGGGAAACTAGCATCAACCTAAGGGGGTAATAGTCCTTCAAATAATGAATATTCACACACAAACGCTGTAGGAGCACACACACATGCACACACACCCATGCACACCCACGCACACACACAACATAATGCTCAGTTTGTAAAAAACGAGTTATACTAATAGAGCTCAATCGTAACTTTCTTCTTCTACTCTTCTTATGTCATTGTGTATATCCCATGCATGCACAGCACCACACTGCCCCTAAGAGGCCAACGCGTGCACAGCAGGAACTTCTGGTATTTATTTTTGTTTGTTATTGCTATTCTCCGGGTACTCGGGCTTCCTCCCACATTCCAAACACATGCATGGTATGTTGATTGGACACTCTAAATTGCCCCTAGGTGTGATTGTGAGTGTGAATGTTTGTCTCTGTGTGCCTTGCAATTGGCTGGCAACCAATTTGGGGTGTTCCCCGCCTACTGCCCAAAGACAGCTGGGATAGGCTCCAGCACGCCCGCGACCCTTGTGAGGATAAGCGGTTATAGACAATGGATGGATGGAAGAATATAATTTAATCTGATTGTTCTTGCAACTAATATTTAAAATTAAAAAAAAATAGAACAGCAAAATAAGATAAAAATAAGTACAATAAGTGATCTGGGAGGTTTTATTCAGGGCATAAGTGCAAAAGTGCAAGGCATCAAAGGTGTGGATGTAGTAGAATGAAAATGCAAGAGGCTAGAATTACACATGATCAAGAATAAAATGCTCAATGTGCACAGAAGAATAGGCATGGGCAATGATCAAGGGTGCACATATTTTTTTTCATGCAGTACTCACATGAGTACCAAGATATTGTCTTTGGTACTCACTAGTGGTCCAATGGATCACATAAGTCACGGTTCGGATCGGTCACGGATTTTGAGTCACGGATCGGATCGTTTTTTTGTATGAGCAAAAAAAAATAAATTACACATAAATTAAAAAAAATCAACTCCTAATGTCTAATATGGCCGTTTAGGATTTCAGAACACAATTTAACGCAATTTTATAAGTGGTGCAGTGTATACGTTTCAAACTATCTTGCCAGACATTCTGAGCTGAATGTTTTAACAATTATTAAGCAAAAGTGTTGTTACAAATTAAATGAAGACAAACTTTTATTTTTATTTTCTTTTTTCATACTGAAAAAGACTTGAAGTTTAAGCATCTTGAATTTAAGGCACCTTCCTTAAAACGTGGACAGCACATTACAAAGTAATCTAGGTCCACAATATAGAAAAAGAAGTTTAAAAAAAAAACAGCAGCTGTTGAACTACCAGTTTATGATAAAAGCTGCTAACCACTAACGCCGGAGACTTGTGCCGTATCATACAATGACAGCGTAATTAACCAGCGCTTTGTTCGTTTCCTAAATTAGCAACTGAATATGATTTCGAGACAGCGTTGTGTTAGTGTTGGTACTGGTAGCAAGCGTTAGAACTGCCGATACTTCGAAAACGGAAGTCAATTAGCCGTTACGTCACCACGTTGTAGAGTAAAGTAAAGTAATGTAAAGTAAAAGTTTACTAAGGGTATTGCGTTGGCACAAATGACTCAATGTATTATTTGGTAAACTTTAGTTTGAAGTTATCCTTTGTGGAGGCGGTGTGTTGGTTGAGTATGTTTGCAAAACGCACTGTACATGCAACTTACGTGATCTTGAGGGTACATGTACTATATCCAATTTCCTCTGCTGAATGCGGACTAATTACGTTGCCTTATTGTGAACGCGCAGTTTTTTTCACCAACCATTCTGCGGATCGTGCCCATCCTGAACCGATGCTTGATCCTTACCAATCAAAGATGATTCGTTGCACTGCACCACTAGTGTGTACAGGTACGCAAATGCGCGTCATGACGTAAATGCTGGTACGCAATACACATCAGTGATTTCTGTTGCGCATGCGTACCTGCGTTCCAGTTATGTGCACCCCTGGCAATGATGATAGTTCTGAGTACAGTAGTTGAATTGTAGTAATCGAATAAATACTAGGTTTTGAAATCCAACGATTTAATTAAAAAAAAAAAAAAAATTCTATTCATCGTGATCATATCTATCAACATATATCAGGGTGTCACGGTGGCCAACTGATGAGCACGTCGGCCTCACAGTACAGATGTCGTGGGTTCGAATTTGGCCCCGGCCTTCCTGTGTGGAGTTTGGATGTTCTCCCTGTGCCTGCGTGGGTTTTCTCCTGGTACTCCGGTTTCCTCCCACATTCCAAAAACATGCATGGTAGGTTAATTGGACATTCCAAATTGCCCCTAGGTGTGATGGTGGGTGTGTATGTTTGTTTGTCTCTGTGTGCCCTGCCATTGGCTGGCAACCAGTTCAGGGTGTGGCCCGCCTACTGCCTGAAGCCAGTTGAGATAGGCTCCGGCACGCCCGTGACCCTTGTGAGGATGAGCGGATTGGATAATGGATGATTTCAATATCAATCAAAATAATTGTGATTATTATTTTATTTCATAGTCGCCCAGCCCAGCTGCATAGTTTGGCATCTTTCAAACCCTTTGTGAGGAAAAGAAATATCCTCACCTGAGTTTACCTCACATTGTGCCCGTTTTCCAACCTCTGCCAAAACAAAGTGATTTGTTGAGCAAAAGGTGACCTCTGTTTTCCCCTGGACTGAGCTAAGTGTCTGCCTCTCAAGGCGCCCTCAAACAGATGACAGAAAGTCAGAAATCAAAAGAAGTGCTAGCTGTGCTTTTCTTTTATATATGACCCAACTGCATAAGAATAGACGCTCAGTTCTCCCAAGTGCCATGGAACATAACTCTGTACTCAAAATGTTTTATGAGTTTGCTTTCTCTATTGACTTAAGCAATGACTTAAGGCTATGCTTTAAATGAGACTGTAAATGAAGCTTCAGTGACCCGAGACATAAATAATGGGTCTGAGCAAACCAGTGCACTTGCAATAGGAGTTCACTGGTTCCATTCAAGCACACTTTCCATTGAAGTCAATTATATGGGACTACATTGTACAAACCCCAAAACTCAACCCACCCGAAAAGTAGGGCAGCATTTTGTAACACCAATAAATATAGGTTGCTGTAATATTCAGATCTTTGAGATAATAGGGTCACCATACACTTTGCTTTGTACGCCTTTCCCTCATATAAGCAAATTATGATGTGTAGTTCTACACCCACTGCAACCAACAATTACCATGTTGTTTGCCTTTTAAACTATCATTGGATATTGCTAAACAGCTATCCATGCCCTGGTAGTGTCAGTAAAGGTGGGGATTTGTTTGCAGATTCATCAAATGCAAATAGAAAATGAAAGCATTGGGTTTGCAATGAAAACTATTTATCTAAATTCTGAATCCACAATTTGGATCCTGCACAGCAACAATTAATTTTCAATTTTATTTGGTGATGGTGGCATTGCATTATATTGTTTTCCCTTGCATGGATGATGTAGCGTTAACTCGCAACGGCTGTTACAAAGTGGATTTATTGACACTGGTTTTACAAAGTATGAAGTGCTCAGTAGCAAAAGTCTTCTTGTGGGTCTAGAGTACCGTTAGTACTTGTTTGTGCTTGATCAGATACACATTCCATTTCTCACCTGATACATTTTGAGGGTCTTAGTACTGATAACTGGTGAGGAAACAGGGGTATATGTCCTGTGTGGTATAGCCAGATCAGGCCAAAAGGCACTCGATTCAATTACTGTATTTTCCGGACTATACGTCGCTCCGGAGTACAAGTCGCACCAGCCATAAAATGCATAATAAAGAAGAAGAAAAAACATATATAAATCGTACTGGAGTATAAGTCGCATTTTTGGAGGAAATTAATTGTACTCTTAGTACACATCATTTCCACCGAGCTACGATGGAAACATTTAGCTAACATTCACACATGTAGCATACAAAAACATTATGGTTAGATAACTTTAAACTCACCAAAACGGTTGTAGATCGATTAAATAAGTATTTTATTTATCCCCGACCATGTCGGATGTTTCCAAGTCTCCAAACGTTTTTATGTATTCAGTCGTAATTATTTCTTTGTTCTCTTCCCCGCTCTCAGCTCCGTAGTGTGGCTGATGCAAGACCCCGGCCAGTGTCTTTAAGCAGCAGTACACTATTTTGTATAGATGTATTGATAGACAGTCAAATTGTCTTTATCATACTATTTTAATTATTTATCAAAATGTTAGATTTTAACCGTTTAAATTATTCAAGCATTTTAATACCTTTTAGGTTTTCTCTTTGTTTCTTTATGTGGGTTACAATAACATGTGAAATGATATACACTAAAGGTTATTCTGCCCGTTGTAAAGTCAATATGCAAAGCGGGTTTATATGCAGCCTTAGCACGCCCTCCCGTGGTTGTCTGGTGTATTGTTTGGTGACCTTGAAAAGGAAAGAGATACAATATAATTAATTATAATTTCACACATAAGTCGCTTCAGAGTATAAGTCGCACCCCCGGCCAAACTATGAAAAAAAACTGAGACTCATAGTCGAGAAAATACAGTAAGTCAGTGGATGCCAGTAACCTAGATCAAGACTTAATGCTGGTTTTAAGCTAGCCCATCCAAATAGGGTTGAATGTGTGTACGAGAAGGTCTAAAGCTTTCATGTGATGCATCACTTGCATACAACACAATTTAACAGTCAACATATGCAGACAAAATATGTTCCAAATTTGATTGTGAGAAAAAAACAAAAAAAGTACATTTGGCTGCATGCCATGTGTGATCTGTGGGCATATCGATGCAAGTAAGAAAAAAAACCCCATTGATTTATGTCAACTAAATCTGAGTCATAGCAAGAAAAGAAAAACATTAGTCCTGAAAATGGTGTATTTATAAATGTTGTTTGTGTTCTTTTAAAACATGCTTTTTGATGGCGAATGAGTCTTTGAAATTGTCAAAATATTTATGTTGATCATTCCACTATGTACAGCATATGTTTGTTTTTGTTTTGACCCCAGTATTTTTTCGCTAAGAGAAATGTACACTCTTTTTGCAGGTCTGCAGCACATTGAGCAGGATGAGAGGGTTTCCATGGGCACTGATGGCAGCCTGTACTTCTCTCATGCCTTACAGAAAGACAGTCGCCAGGACTACTGCTGCTTTGCTGACTTTTTCCGCATACGCACAATCGTCCAGAAGCCTGCTATGGCAGTTGAGGTCAAGCCATGTAGGTGTATTGGCGTTCAATCAAAAACTACTGTGGTGTGTGTACAAGACATCTCTGAAATTGTACTAGAAAAAAAAGCACACTGAAAAAGTGTTTGAACATAGAACACTTGGATGTGGTTTTCTGTAGGTATTTTAATTGCCTAGTTTACATGTATTTTTTTAATTCATACCAAAATGCAGGGCTTGTCATGTCTAGTTTGGGATGTAGACTGTGGGGTGTGTAGGGTTGTCAAGGTATTATTTACTTGTGATAGAAACAACTGTATATTGTACTTACAATGTTTAATTTCCATTGCAGGGACACCAGAGTATGAATCTGCTGAGAGCAGCGACGTCAGTGAGTGATCCCCCTACACCACTTGCTCTTTTATCAAACCCAGCAAAGTATAGATGTTTCACATTAATGCTTCTTTTGAAAATATGGCACAGTACAGTCGGGAGTTGTAAATAGCTTTTGCTGATATGACCATTGATATAAATTATGCATAAAAGTAAGGGGGGGATTCTATTGTGGTACCAGGCCTCCCTGTGAGAACACCCAGCCTTCTGCTGCCCTCTGGTGTCCAGACAGAGAAAGTGCTGTTGAAAGGAGCAGAACTTCAGCTTGAGTGTGTACCAGGGGGAAAGTAAGGATCAGTAATCCAACCGCATTTTATTCATTCCTGATAAACATTTAGCCTCATATATGTCTGTCTTGACTGCTTATAGCATCTAAATATATCATATTGCAGTCCCACCCCCAAGATAGAATGGATGAAGATGGGAGACAAGCTTACCACTCGGGCAAAACTTGACAACTTTGGAAAACTATTGACCATCGTTGCCATAGAGGAAAGCGATGAAGGCAAATACATGTGCTTAGCCAAGAACTCAGCTGGACAGGCTGTCCACTACTTTGATGTAATAGTAGAAGGTTAGTCAACATCAGGTGCTCATTATGCATGAAACACACTGTGGGCACTTGTGTTTTGACTCATAGTGATGACAGTGTGATTTAACACGAAGCAAACACAACGTTTCTTTCCTCGACATCTCCCAGAGCCTCCAAAGTGGCTGACTGAGCCGCCTCACAGCCGGCTGACTGTGATCGGCTCTGATGTGCACATCAAGTGCCCAGTCAGCGGGAAACCACAACCAGACATAATGTGGAGAAAGAATGGACACGTTTTTGAAGGTGGGTAATGGAAAGTCATGTTTTCATGCATCTGTTTGCACATCAATCATTGTTGTCAAACACAGAGTTCAAGATGACAAACAAGCATTACTGCTGAATGTTCCTTACAGCACAAGAAAGAAGCTTGACTGTTCCAAAAGCATGACACTATAGACTGAAAAATGTAACCCCGAACCTTAGGTGGTCATGGCAGTCACTTTCAACATAGACGAACCAATTTGGGGAAGTTCCTCTTTTATTTTTTAGCATAGTTGTACCTTCGTGCAGTCAGTTTGTTGTGGAAGAATTGACCTCAACCCCACCAAACATGTGCGATCAACTAGAAATGAGATTGAACAAAAGTTCTTCTTGATGAAGGGACAATAGTTTTCTAAGCCACGCAGCTGAAATGGAAGTGCCATGTTTTCTCTTTTTCAGAGTGTAATGGCATTGTGTTCACTTAATTTTATCCATATGCTGTATTCTGTATAAAATTGTGAGTTTTTGTGTTCACATTTTTAAGAAAAAAAAGCGTCAGTCTTGTTGAGACTGGTGGACAGTTTATCAGAACGATTTTTAACATGACTTAGTTTTTGTTTTTTCAGATGATCCCTTGAACCATAAACGAGTGCTTGATGACACACTGGTACTCCACAATGCCATGCCAGATGACAGTGGCGTTTACCAGTGCGAAGCAGCCAACAGACATGGCGTTGTTCTGGGAAACATTAACATCATGGTCATGAGTGAGTAGGCTGCGTAGTAAAAAGATGTAGATCAGAATCAGAAACATATTTCTTCTTCTTATATATATATATATATATATATACCAGGAGTGTAGACAAAATATAGACATTAAGAATATTAGACACATACAGTATACAGATAAAACAAAGTCCTTATGAAAAGAAATAAACGGGAACAACATTTTGGCAAATGTACATGAGATCCTATACAAAATAAAAACCTAATGTGTTTTGCGACTGTCAGATAGGTATTTAACACCCCTCTGACATCCCTCTATTTGGAAAGGATTGTTGTGAAGTTAGATTTATTTTTGCTACCCTTTTGCACCAAGGACTCGCTAATTTGTGTGCAATTTGAAATTGGCTCAAAAAATGTGGTATTCCCCCCCAGCCAACCACCCCCACCCCAAAATATGCCCTTCACTTTGCTTTAATAGCTTTTGTACATTTCCTTTGTTGTTGTTGCTTTATTTTCAAAGATTTCTGTGGTATAATCTATTAACATTAATTGGATGTTTCCACGTTGCATTCTTTATAAGGATGTTCTTTACTCTTTTTCAATTGTATATCATTGCAGCTTTGAAACAACAACACCCCCCCCCTTTTTTTTTTTTCACAAGAATTGATTCACACTATATGTTTCACATGTATGTGTGTCATGCCCTCTTGGAGTGGATGGTTACTTACTGTTCATGGAGGTGCCAGTAGAACATAATTGCTTCAGCTTAACAATATTGTACAGTAGTTCTGGAAAAAACAAAGACAAGCTCCCACAGGATGACTGAAGGTCATCAAATTAACATAGAAAGACTAATGAAATCATATTAATTGGTAGTTTTGTGTGCCGTTTTTAATCCAGCACAAACATGCCATTAGTAATTTTCCCATTCATCTATAGATATGGCTCCTCTGATACTGACTGAGGACAACCACGAGTACGCAGTGATACGTGGCCAGGACGTGGCCATGAACTGCAGTGCTTTCGGCTCGCCACCTCCCACCATCTCTTGGTAAGAAGCACAGAACTATTGGTGAGAAATTTCACAGAAATTACACAGAACAACCTGACACATCCTGCGGCGTGATTTATTTTCGGGGGCGGGAGGGGGGGGGGTGATTCTTAGTCATGAATAAACACATCAGTGAGTGTGACTGAGGAAAAAAAGTGTATAACTCCAGCGTGTGAGTCGACTATTCAGTACACACAGCTTCAGGTGTTCACGCCACAGAGGCTTCTGTCTGTTTAATGAGATTATCCTCTTTCCATCCTCGAAATTGGGGCTAATTAGATTCTATTAATGAGCATTAAACCTGCTTCATTTCCTTTAAAAGGGATCTTACTCCCTCCCGATACACTTTTTGGTCTTACTAGTTTGTGTCCGGGGATGATCCACTTAAAAACTTTACTGATATGTACTGAGATTATTGTGAGACTGACACATAGGCTTTGTGAAATTGAAACGTGCAGCAACAGAAACATATGTCTGACTATTCTGGTAGAGAGACACCTAATAGATATTTGTGCAGTATGTAGTCAATCTAAGTTGATCTCAAAATAACTGCCTCACAGTCACCATTCAAAAGCCATTTCATTGTCATGGGAACCACCAATTAACTGCATGACATACGATTGCAGTTGTTAGCAACTAGAGCTGTAGCGGGAGTTATGTGGGCAACTCGATGGGGTAGAAATGCATGCCAAAGTCACAAAGACACAAAATTAGATCACAAAGAATAGCAATTTTGACTTTCTGTAGCACAAAACTTTGGAGCAAGCATTCTTTCCATCCATCCTTTATCTACTATACCCCTTGTCCTCATTAGGGCGCCTAGCCCAACAGATGTTTGGGGGAGTTTGTGTAGACAAACAACCGTTCCACTCACAGCCATTCCTATGGACATTTTAGCTGCTTCACAGAACCCAACATGCATGTTTTTGGAACGTGATAGGAAGCCAGAGTGTATCTAGACCAAACACACACGAGCACGGGGAGAACGGGCTAACTACGGGGACACTTGGCTGTTACACATAGGCTGTGAAAAGCAAAGCAATGCAGTTAGTTGACGGGACAACACATTGCAGTGTGTTGTCTATACGTGCTTAATGATTGACTAGTCCAGGGTGTACCCAGCCTCTTCACCAAAGTCAGATCGGATAGGCTCCAGCTCACCCGTGGCCCTAATGAGGATAAACGCTATAGAAAATGGATGGATGGAGTTATTCCCCCCGTTGCAATTACTACAGCTCCCACTCTTCTGGGGAAACTTTCTTCAAGAAGTGTGCAGTTTCTGTAGGAATATTTGTCCTTCATCGTGATGGAAATATTTGATATTGTGAACACTTTAAAATATTGCTTTTAATTTAGTTCCACATAATGGAATTGGTTGTCAGATATGCAGCACCTACTGCATGTGAAAGAATGTTTGCTCTCTCTCAGGGCCAAAGATGAGACTCCAGAAACCATTGAGGGAGAAAGATTTGTTGCCCTTCAGAACGGGTCGTTACAAATCTCCAGTGCGGAGAAGAAAGACAGCAGCGAATACGTCTGTGTTGCCGATAACAGCGAGGGCAAGTCGTCTATCACGGCTGTGCTGGCAGTGAAAGGTATCGCACCAAAATAAGAAAATTGCTTAAGCATTAGTAGACAGGTTGGTTCTTAAAGGGCCAAGCACAAATGAACACAAATGATGACAAATGAACCTATTACCAAGAGTTGTAATGGTTGAAGTAAATTAGTAAATTAGCCCAAGGATGACCGGGATTTTGGATAGCTGTGGATAATGACTGACCCACAATAATAATGGAATGGAATTAAGAACATAAATGTGGTATGTTTTTCTTGAAGAATTGTACATTTTGCATACTAACATTTATTTTAATTTAAACAAAACATTTTAAAAAAAACATTAAAAAACAGGGTAGGTAACGATTTGGAAAGTCATTACATATGGTCACTAGTCAAATGTTTCAGAACACAGATTTTTTTTCTTTTTTCTTTAATTGAAATTCATGTTGAATGTGTGATTGTACTTTGAAATAAAAGCATATAGCAAATGAACTATTCAAGACACAAAACAAATCATCAAATCAATCTCTAAACAAAAATGTATTCTAAGTTTTTTGATTAAGGGCTGAACATACATATGGCATTCTACAATCGAAATCAAGTATTTTTTTCAGACAGCCTTCCCAATTCTGTTGAGGAAGTTCCCATAAGTGTGTGGCACGTTTAGCTCTGCTTTCACTCTTTTGTCTGATTTGTCCCAAACCAGCTCGATGGGGTTTAAGTCTGAAGACTTTACCTTTTATGTATATTATGAAGTGCATATTGTTTTTTTCAGGTTTGGGTAATCCAACCAGTCTTTTTGTTTTGTTTTGTTTTTAAACGTTGACAGTTCACCACTTTCGATTCAAATACAGCATATTAAATATGCAAAAACAACAGTCAGTGATAAAGCTGGGATAGGCTCCATCTCACCTGAAAATAGAAAATTGGATGGGTGGATGCTGGATGGATGGGTTACACATTTGCATGGCCTTATATATTTTCCTCACTGGCTTTCTGTTGCTAGACCCCACACACATTGTAAATGGACCTCAGGATATGCAGGTCATCAGTGGGACCACGGCCCAGTTGACATGTCAGACCGAGTATGATAAGAGTTTGGAGGACTCCTTTGAGGTGGTTTGGATAAAGGATGGGGAGAAAATGACATTTTCCACAGAGGAACATTCCAGGTTTGCAGATGCAATAACGTTTTTCCGTTGATTCTGGTAATGTGTATATTTACATACCACGAACCAAGCAAATCTTATTCTGTTCAGGTACTTTGTAGGTGATGGCTTGCTGCAGATCATGAATGTGAACCTGAATGATGAGGGAGAATACACATGCATGGCCAGAACGCGTCTGGATGGAGAAAATAGTACTGCACTCCTCACAGTGCTTGGTAAGATGCTCATGTTAATAATAGTGTATGTACATAGTTGATGGGCCATGGCTGGAAAGGATGTAACAGAGTGTGAAGTCAAAACATATTCCAATGTCATGTGTCTCTGCACTGAGAGCGTCAATGCCCAGCAGATTGTGCTGTTTTTGTTTCTTACTTGCATGTATTTTATATTGCATACAGACCAGTGATTCCGTTGTGAAACATGCATGTTAATGAATCCTTCATCCTTATAGAGCTGTTTTTGTTGTAATTTCCCTTGTTAGCACTTGTATTACAAAAACACTGAAATTAACCCTGTGAGCCCTGCAATATGGTGGCCTAGAAGGGACAAAAGGTGTTTATAAAAGCACCGTTATAAAACTTGATTACTATGCATTATGTCCAAGAATGGGTGTTTGCCACACAAAAATGGTCAGCAGAGTGAGTAGTGAGTAACAACATCATATGTAGTATTGACTACAGCATAAGAGAGCAGATTTTTTTTTAAGGAAGTAACCCACCTACAGTACATTGTTGGTGCCGTACAATGTTTTCGACAATGTATTGCCCGTGTGACACATTAGATCAGGGGTGGGCAATTACGGCCCTCGAGAGCCAGTATCCTGCCTGTTTTCCATCTGTCCCTGCTGCAACACACCTGATTCAAATGATCATTTAATCAGCAAGGTCTGCAGAATCTGGATAACGATCCTGATCATTTGAATCAGGTGGGTCGCACCAGGGTGACATATAAAACATGCAGGGTACCGGCCCTCGATGGCCAGAATTGCCCACCCCTAGATTAGATTAATCGTGCATTAATGTTGAAAAAGCCATTGTGACCTGGATGTTGCTGTATGTTGCAGATGTTCCTGATGCCCCGCAAAACGTAGAGATAAGTGAACTGAAGGATCAGAGACATATCCGTTTGGCTTGGGTACCTGGTAGTGATCACAACAGTTCCATAATAGGTGAGACAAACCTGATGTGAATTATGCATTCCCTTTTTTCATTAATGTTCACAGACACTTTGGGCACTAATTTTCTGCCTAGCGCAAGTCTTGCGCAAAGCGCAGTTTAACTGTGCACATGGGTTGAGTTTTCTTTATTATGTTATTTTGCCAGACTTTGTGCTGGTAGAATTGGGCATAATGGGGCATTTTCACCTATACAGTATGTGCTGTTGTAAGATGGAGGTAGACTTTTTCTGCACCGTCCCCCTCATTTGCATGAAAAAACGGAGCGGCCGAAGCACAAACCAGAGTACGCCGTGCCTGACATCATGGAAACAGAAAAACACCCAACTTGGGGATCATACCCATGCAATTAGCTTAGAAGCGTAGAGCACTAACCGCTGAGCTAAAATTCTGGGCCACCAGCTCACCGAATTGCTTTATCACCTCAATGGAAGGTACAGCTGATGACGGCAGCCATTTTCCAATGCCCCTTCAACCTGCATATTAATTTATTATTGATCTGCCGAGAAACGTGCACCTAATACATCGACCCACTAAATTATGTCAACTAGGGGACGATAGTGACAGGGGTGTTTTTAAACTATTTTTTTTTTTATGATGATGATTATAATCCATACAATTAATGATTCAGAGGGCTTGTACCATGCTGGTGTCATGTTTATGAATAAAATACATGACTTCCACCACTCACATCCACAGAGCGCCCATTTGTCTGCCTGCGTCTCGATCAAATACACCAAAATCACATTAGACCGGCTGCGCTTCAAATTAGACCTGCTTTTGCAAGTCTAAAATTAAGTCAACTATTTGTAACCAAATTTGCAGATGCGCTGGTTGGCGAGGCAGAAACGCCCAGTGAGGCGTGCCTCCCAAATTCACAAACATGCCGAACAAACCATTGTCCCTGCACGAAAATGACAATGTTTCCGCTTTTACGCCAAGCTCAGACTACTTTTTATCACCAAATTATGAGGTGCGTCGGGGGCGTGGCTGTTCCATGCACCGCCACGCCCAGATGAGAGCAACACGGCCCGAAACACCCTAGAGTAGACTTGACATGAAAATGAAGTTACCGTATGCCTGTTTTCACGGCAAACACATGTGCACCAATCTACCAAACTGGGGCCCTTTATGTCCATTTAAAAGGTTATTACAGAGTCACTGTGCTATTGTTGTTTTTATTGTGTTGTTGTTTTTATTGTGTTGTAATGTTCTTACAGAATAAGGCAGAAAAAAGTCTGAATATTTTATATGCTGTGATGAACCTACTTAACCAGTATTTTGTGCTGCTATAAGTGTTTAATCTGCGCATCTAAATGTCCAAAATACTTTTTTATTATGTGGAGAACAAAAGGGCAATATTAGAATGTATGAAATACTTTCTTTACTGGCTAGTTTAGTTGACAGTCATCGTCATCTAATCATCACATTCAATTAGTAAGTTAGTCAAATTGAATCAATACTGTCTTCACATGAACCACATATTGACCCTTCATTAAGATAATACATCAGAAACAGGATGTCCATCTATGAGTTCAGAGGTTCAAATGAGTATGTGTGTGATGATTAAACGTGCACCGCCCGGATCTCTTGTATGAATACAGAATTCATTGTGGAGTACGAGGAGAGCCAATGGGAGCCAGGCAAGTGGAAAGAGCTCCACAAAGTCCCTGGTAACCAGGCAACAGCCGAGCTGGCACTCCACGGACATCTTAACTACCAGTTCAGAGTGTACGCAGCGAATGCTGTTGGACCTGGGCCTCCTAGTGAGCCCACTGAGCGCTACAAAACCCCCCCAGCTGGTGAGACTCACTCACTCACTCTCTCTCTCACTCGAATCCATGCTTTCTGCTCTGGTGAAGTTTTCACAGTTCTTTTTAAATTGTGTGGGGCCAGCCAGAATTACACACTGTAATTCTGCAGTAGTAAGCTTAGTTACAGTATACCTTTGAATGTCTCAAAGAAGTCTGCTCCACAGATTTTTGTTGCAGCTTGAAGTTGACAGCAATGTATGTGCGTTGTTCACTGTCCAAGAATCATCATTTTTACAAATACACTTTAAAGCTCCTGATAGGAACCCAGAAAATATTAAAATCCAAGGCCACCTACCTCATCAAATGGACATCAGCTGGGAGGTAAGATTTGACTAATCTCCAACATTTCCATGTACTGGAATCCAAGCCAATGAAATGTTCCCAATGTAGCCATTGTTGCCTGTTGAACACAATGGCCCAGGCCTGGAGTACAAGGTGAGCTACAGGAAACTCGCGGTGGACGACACCTGGACAGAACACCTGGTCAAAAGACACTCCTTCGTTGTGAGGAACACGTCAACATTCATCCCATACGAGATCAAAATTCAGAGCAGAAACAGCCACGGCTGGGGACCAGAGCCTAAAATTGCTACGGGTTATTCTGGAGAAGATGGTGAGTGATTAGCGCCAGTAACTACAAATATAGCATGTCATTTATTTAGTGTGCAAATGCTGGGAGACAAGCTTTCACGCAGATAGTCCAGTGCATCATACATTTCCCTAGGAAATAAAAAGCAGCATGATTCTTTTTTTAAGGAATGCATTACATAGCTGTAACCAGTAGAGGAGCTTTCGATTTAATTCAACTAGCTTGAACAAGAGCAAGTCATTCTTAAGAAGTGTACACGCATAGTGATTTTGAACATCTTAAACATTTTTTTAAAACGTGATAGACCACACACGACAAGGTAAAATTTGGCAAGTGTGAGTTTACTGCTCTGCTATAGTATGTGGTTTAGTCGAGATGAGCAACATAGCACAACATACACACAAGATAATAATGTCATGATATCGCCACCGACGATCGAGTCTCCTCCCCTAAACCAGAAGTCTGTCGTGGTAGAAATCCTGTCCTTTGAGAGACAGCGTGGTGCCACGGATTATCCAGGCTGCCAGAAAATTCAAAGTAGACAAAAGAGAAGAACCTTGCCTTCCTGTTAAGCTGGTCATAATCACAACTGGGCATTTTACAAAAAAGTCGCGGTCCATTTATCGCTTTCTGCCTACAACCGGCGTACCATTCCACCATCCGTTTATCCGCCATTTTGTCCGGCTGGACCAAATAGTAATCGCCCATAGGCCGCTCCGATTATCATTTTAAACGGGCTTCCATTAGCGTTTACGACTAATAACTAAAAATGGGCTTCCGACTATGCTCAGTCCGAAAATATTTTTAAGTTTACCGTCTATCGTTTATCCCCTACAAAATGGGCGTCCGTCATAGGCGGACAGGCGGACTGGTCCGTCACACAGGCGCTATGCCCAGGTCTGGTAATAATATTACGGTTGCAAAGTCTTCTCTTGTATATTTTCATTGTGGTGAATTAGAGACAGGCTATACAAAAACTCAACACAACCAATTGATCGTCTTCCCTTGCCTGGCAACAGTTCTTGAGGTCGTATCCTCACTGCCAGCCATTCTCGTTCACATCACAATCTCCGTGATCGTGTCCATGCACGGACTTTTAGACGAATGTACCGACAATTGGCCCCTCGCGGCTGAAGCCAGAGGGCAGCCATCTTACGTGGCCTCTGATACTGACAACGTCTGTTTGGTTTTCGATGAAAAACAAAGTTTATATATTTCATGCTAGGATCCCTGTATGGAGTAATGAAAGCCTCTCAAAGAGTGAATTGTGACTGACGGTGTTTGGTTTACATTTTGTTTCATTTCATTGTTGACGGTACTAACAATATGGTGCAGACAAATCTTTGAGTAGCACTCAGAGATATATGTCCTCTTTATCTTATAAGAGGAAAATGTATAATCACATTCTTACAGAAGAAATGTGCATGCGGCGCTTCTCCCGGACTTATTGGAACAACCGTATCCCACTCCCTGTGGCATTTTCACCAGAGAGACAGAAATAATGTGAAAACACCACGGAGAAATCAGTGTTTTCAAGTTAGGCATGCTTAGCGAGTGACAACGCAAGATGGCCGATGGTGGCTTCACTTCTCACTACGGTGAGTAGGAGGCATTGTTAGTCCATTCATTCATTATAAGTCTGTGAGTCCATGGCTTGGCCAAACTAGGTCTTGACCAAACACAAAAATTTGTGATTGTAAATATTGAAAATATTACATTTTTACCATTATTGGCCCCGTCCTTTTATCTGGAAGATCAAGGACAGCAAAGCTCAAGTCAACACTCCACATCACAGAATGATTGCTCGGAATAAATTTTCAGAGACCTTTGACAATATGGCCTTTGTGACTTTATCAGAAGAGGGGAAAAAATGCTCAAATTAATCCCAGTTATCGGCACGTGTGTACCTCGCTTTAGGCAAGTAGTCGTGGCCTGGTGTGAATACATAATCATCTATCCATTTTCTGTACCATTTATCCTCACAAGGGTCATGCGTGAGATAGTGCTTATACCAGCTGACTTGGGGAACTGTAGATGAACAGGCGATGAACACTCTGGACTGGTCACAGGCCAGTCTAGGGTGTATGTAGGCAAACAAAACAACCCTTCACACTCACATTCACACTGAAGAGCAATTTAGAGCATATTTTTGGAGTGTGAGCAGAAATCAGAGTGCCTGGAAAAAAAGCCACAAAAGCATAGGGAGGACATGCAAAATCCATAGAAGAAAAAGTCTGGCGCCCAGACTCGAACCCCCAATCTGTGGGGTCACATTACTAACCACTAAAATGTTCTCAAATGGCCTTCCCCAGAATTAACCAGTATTATCAACATCCATCAATTCTTTTTTTCTTTGCCATTTGACCTTGGTGACATCACCCCACAGCATTCACACACAATTGCCTGGGGCACTTTAGTTTGTAGCCATATTAAATGTCTCTTATGTCTTAACTTGAGGCTCAGCTAGCTCACATTATGTATGATTTCCTTAATTCTTTGTTTTATCGTACCATGCCCCGTCTTCAGTCGTCTTTCGCCACTGTCTACGGGAAAATGTGTCAGGTTAAGTTCTTTCCTTTTTTTTTTTCCTGTTTGCCTGTGCCGCTGTGCTGTAGTGACGTTTCCCACCCTAAAAAGCAGCAGGTGGCAAATAACCTTTTGTAGAGCTGTGAGATCTGAAATGTATCGCTTCTGTCTCAAAATCTGTGCGACCTTTATTAGATCACGACACGCTCCGCAGCGTAGGCCGACGGAGGCGCGATGCTGCTGCTGCTTCTAGTGTATGCTTTGCTTCCATCCTATCCAGTAACCACGTAGATCAGAAATGATGTAGACCTTATTTTTGGTCTTCCCCCTCTTCTTAAAAGATCATTTGGGGCATTATGCTTTCAGATATATGTTCCTGCTCATTTAGTGCTACCATTAGCAGCTCAACCAAAAACACTTGCACCAGCAATTCTGTACAGTAATGTTCCTGCGCCCACAAGCTTGACCGTAGCGTGACGAGACTTTGTGATTCTCTGTAGAGTTGTGTGACCTCGCTCCACGTGTCCTTTTAGTTCCCACTGCTGCACCACGGGATGTTGCAGTAGAGGTGATCAACACGACTGTTCTGAGAGTAAGCTGGACCCCAGTTCCGCCCGCCACAGTGAGAGGTCACCTAAGGGGCTACCATGTAAGTTTTCATCAAGCACCACCCCAAAATGATTTGTGTGCAGATAAAACTGGTCAACCGCAAAAAAAATCAGAGATGCCTTTATGTGTCCCTAAATATATATTTCACGCTGCTTTCAACAATGCATTGAATTTTTTTTTTCTAGCACATCAGGTTTTTGAGATATTTTCATTTTTTAAATTTGACCTATAAAAGCCTGTGCTATGAAATTTCAGAAAAGAATCCCACCTATTGCTGAACCTAACCCTTAATTCATAAATATGACTATATTACATGTGCCCTGCGACTGGCTGGCGACCAGTTGACGGCTGGGATAGGCTCCAGCAACTCCCCGCGACCCTATATAGGATAAGCGGTTTGGACGATGACATGACATGACATGACATGACTATATTACATATTGGATTGTAGTTATTATATCATTATTATGAAAACCATGAATTGCTAGAGAAAAAGAAGAGCAGATTTGGAATCAGCGCAAAAAACCCCCAATCATCTACAAAACTTGACTTGCATCTCTGAATATATTTGTAAGAAATGAAATCAAACAGTTTTGTTTTCCATTCATATTTCATGACAAGCATCATTTGCCTGCTGATTTGGTAGCATGACCAAACAACAGATCTGTGATCAAATGTATCTCTACATTACCAGCTGTGCAAATATGGTGTGAAAAATAGAACAAATACAGAGAATACATAAACTAAATATTTAAGAGAAAAAAAAATCATATATTAATTTAAAAAGGTTCAGTTTAAATTCAGACCTATAATCCTGCCACATTCAAAGGAATTAAGACAATAAAATGCCGAACACAATACAGAATAGAGAAGATATTCTTTGTTTTTTTTTGTTTTTTACTTCTTCTCCTTCTTCTCTCATCTTTTCCCTGAGTGTCTGTACTGTGGAAAAATATAACAAAAATTGATAATAATAATGCATTTTTGAAAATGCACCTTTCAAACCACTCAAGGTCACGATGCAGGACAGTTTAAACGCTCTTAAAATACAATCAAATGAGCAACTATATACAATTAAAAATTAAATAGTTTGCAGCAGGCCACCAACTATCAGGACAACAACGGAAGCAGAATAACAGTGGAAACAACAATCTAAGTGCATAGGCCCTTTAAGAAGGAGGATTTTCTAGTTTTAAAACTGCATATCGCTGGCATTGGGCCAAAATCTGTCACAATTTGGTGAATTTCATACTTTTTCACAAAACTCTAGTATTGGTCAGTCTGCATGTTTGGGTGTTACTTTAGCAAGTGATTCACCATTCTAAAGTGTTGAAAATGGCTTGTTCTCTTTGACGATGCAATGTTAAACAAACCTGCCGTTTTTGTGGTCTTCTGAAAAGTGATGATTTTGGAGGTAAGACGATTCGGCTCGACACCAGCGATATGGAGCGCATGTTCCAAATATCAGCAGGGATGGCATTTCAAAGCAGAGGAGCAAAATGTTCAAGGCGTTGGGCCTTGATGGACAGACGGGCTGAAGGGAAATTGGGGCTGATGGAAGAGGTGGACTTGAGAGTACGAATGGGATTGTTGATTTTGAGGAGGTCAGAGAAATATGAAGGAGGTTATGTGTGAAAGGTACTCAATACTGAAGTTGACCTGTGAATTTTGTCTGTCGAGGAGCGGTATAAAAGAGGCTGGATGGCGCCTGTGTGAAAGGAGACGAGGTGTGTAGTTTAACTCCGGAGGTTCAATTTCCACGCCTGACTGCTGTTCAACAAATATCAAATACATCACACAAGACCAAAGATCACCACTCATCTAACTATCTGTTTACGCGAAGCCTCATCGGCTGTTTGAATTCTCACACAAACATGGCAATGTCCCCCGCCCTGTTCTCTCTAAAAGGCGGAGACGGATGAATGTCTTTTATGCCGTTACCCCTTTGATGCGCCAATTTTGAGGAAAGTCAATGTTTTGACACCTCACCAGATGGCAGCCTGTCTGGGCAATAAATCAACTCTTCCTGTACGGGGCAGAGAAGAAACCATACACGTCAATAAAAAATAAAATAAAATAAAGCAGACCCCACATGTGCAGGCGTGCGCAAGGAGGGACATCAGAGTGAGTTAGGCAAACACTCAGTTAGTTGGTAGTTATCCAAACACATCACATCTGTCCACGGCTTGTAATATTAATGAAGTTACTAATATTTAAGTCCCATAAAAAGAATATTCTCGAGTTCATCACATATGATGCATACAACAGATAGGTCACTATTGTGTTCATGTCACAGGACCTCTTTTTTTCCTGGTAATCCTGTTCAAAGTCCTTAATACACTGTATAGATAACTGTTTGCGTTATAGGGACTACTGCCCTCAAATAATTCCTCAAGTGGTCAGCTTTGCTTGAATTTGACATTAAATAAATCTGCATTGACAATGCTCATGAAGCTCCCAGCATGAGCATATTTTAAGTAGTTGTATCTGAAAGTGAATGGATTGTTCAACTAAAATTACAAGAATATTGGAAGCAAAACAGATCTGTGTTTAAAGGGGAAGTCAACCCAAACACATTTTTTTTTCAAGAATATGTTCTATTTCAATTTGTTCAGTTTCTTCGGCATCGGCAGCATTTCACCATTGCCTGCTTTTTTCAGGTTCACTGGCTGAGGAAGCGAAGTTTCCTGAATCCTGACAAGATATTGGATGAGCGCTACACGCTGTCATTCCACGGGAAGAGGACGCATGCCATTGTGCCCAGCCTTGACGCCTTCTCAGAGTATACGCTCACTGTCAACGTCTTCAACAAGAAAGGAAATGGGCCTAGCAGTGACCCAGTCACCTTCGACACTCCAGAAGGAGGTGGGATGAAAACTCCAACTATATACCGTATTGATTCACTTCCTAACACCTAGGTGCTCATTATGCACACACAGCGTATGCACACACAGCGTTCACACCCGTGCAAATATATATTATCATGCGGATAAAAATAGCAAGTAGTTGTTGGAGAGATAGTAGTGTAATTCTAGTTATTTTTCAGTTCCAGAACAAGTGCCAATTCTGACCACCTCCAATGCCCAGAGAGAGTCCATCCGGCTTGTATGGGGTCCACCCCTGGTGGCAAACGGTATCCTGACTGGCTATCTCCTACAGTACCACCTCAGTACGTGTACATAGGCACTTACACACACACAAACGTTCATGGTTGGCCTATACATACATATGAGGAAGGCCCTCTGGGATTTTATGCATTAACATGTGTAGCACATTCAATTTGACATATTGTGGGAGGCATTGTATACATTATTAGATGTGCAAAAAGGTTGTTTAACACGTTAAGCATGTATAAATGGTTTCATGTACATTTAATTTACGTGTTTCTTATCAATCAACCACCTCAGTTACGTTATACCAGACAATGTCCTTAAATGTCTTTCAACAGCAATGTTATACATTAGACTGGGAACAAAAACCTGCTGCACTTTGGAAATAACATTGAAGATAAACAGAATTTCTCTGAATTGTTTGTGAGTCAGGCCACATGCTTTTGCATTGCCACTTTGGCTTATTTCCTCTGAATGGTCAACTAGAAAGAGCTTTTAAGAATAGTAGACTGACAAACCATTGGGATTTATCTCATGCCAAGGATTGTGAGACATTTCCATGTGTTTATATTGATTTCTCTAGTGAATCAGTGCTCTGGGTTGAATATACATGTAAAATAATTGGAATCAAAGAAAGTCTCTGCAAGTCTTTGTATGGGTCAATCTTAAACTCTAGATGGCAGTGTTTGGTTCTGAACGAAGCCCTACCAACACCCAAAAGAGTGATGACTTCTTAGTCTTCTAACGTCTCACATCCTCTGGGAGTGCAGATTCTTCCCCCAAGACAATCATTCATGTCTAGGCTGCTTTTGCCCTGATGCCCTCCCCCATTCACAGGCTTTTCCCAGATGCATGAGAAATGTTGGTGAGTGAAGGGGCTTTGCGCTTTACACTTTCTTTGACTGAATCATGTTGTGATATGATCGCACTAGATCCCCTTCTATCTGTGCCACGTTTTAAAATATAGCTGTGTGTTGATTGTGCCAATAAAGCGCCGCAGAGTAATTCACTCTGTGCGTCTAAATTAGTCGATGACTAACCTGATGGCGCTCATCAGTACATGAAAGCTCCTAGAGCGGCAGCGAGCTGTTTTGGCTCAACATCAGCACTCACCTGCATTTCAACATTGGCATCGACGTTGCTTTCCACATTTGGCACAAACGAGCTGCACTTTGATCTATAATGCATGTTGGGTGATATGTTTGACTGCTCCTGATTGCCCCTATATTCCCACTTCCATGCACCGCCTACACTTTATGCAAATGTTTTCTTCTATCTTCTGCATTTGAGAGCTTTCTTCAAGTTTTGCTGCTTTGTTTACCCACTTTTATAACGCTGACTCTCCCCATTTTGCTTCCTCTCCTTTTCATCAACTGCCACTTGTTAAAACTCTTGCCTTGCTTCTTTTGAGTTCTATATATTCCGCCTCGTCTCCCTCTTGACATCTTAATGTATTCCTGCTCAGCTCACCTGTCACGACATGTAGGCTATCTGCGACATTTGCTTTCCGCATGAGTGAGCATGACACGTATTCATCCTTCCCCATCCCCTGGCCGCTGACCCTTATTTCAGGGCTGTTCCATTAACATACAACATGTGCTGATGACATACCAGACGTCCGCCATTTCCCACAGCTCACTTGAACTGACGTAACGTCTTTCTTGTAGTTAATGAGACCACAAAGGAAGTGCTTGATTCCCGGGAAATGAACATCACAGGGCCCGACACCACCCACTGGCAGCTGGAGGGCTTAGAAGAGGGCAGCCTCTACCTCTTCCACCTCAGTGCCTGCACTCAGGCAGGGTGTGGACCTCCACTGGCGCAGGAGAGCAGCACTGTCACTCCAGCACGTGAGTACATGACAAAGATGCATCTATAATGGCAGATTGGATGATGGGCAATATGATGTTGTAAGATCCAATGGTTAGTACTTGCATTGGAGCCAAACGGGGAATGCTAGGTTCCGTAAGATTACCTACACTTTGGAAGGGAAAACCAGGCCAGGCCCAGATCATTTGGCAAGTTTGGAGTCATTAAGGGCATCCCTTGAGAGAACTTGAGTCGACGATTCCGACTAAACTTTCACTGGCACCCCGCGCCGGCCGATATTCGAACAAAAATAGTGACTCACTGCCCCATGGAAGTGTGACAGTGTTTCAATGAATTGTATTGCATCTAGTGACACGTGAGCACGGAGTGCAACTCCGACAGCCTTGCTGGCTCTCCTTAAGATCATATAACACTGTAAATAAGGTGGGCGCTATTTGCCGTTAGCAACATTATCTTAGCACTAATCTCCGTTAGCAACATTAGCTTAGTCCGGCAATGGACAACGGCCCCAAATGTCACCCAGCGACTACAACACAAAAGTAATCATCACCATAGCACGACCCAGCTGTCGGAATATCCTGTTTTATTATGTTAATTAGCGCGGCTAGTGGGACAGAGCAGCGTACGTGTCTTACCTCGATCAGCCACGTCAAGAGCAAGAGTGAGTCGCGGCGCAACACTTGAGAGCGTTGCAATTTTCGGTGGGAGACTTGAGAGCGCTGCAGTCTCTCTTTTGAAGCTTCATAGTGACGGAATCCAAAGTTCGCGTCTGTCTCGGCGATGTAATTGTGGGAGCCCGAAATTAGCTCCCGCTCGCAAGCAGCAACGTCTGCCTTGCCAACCTCAATCCACACGTCCTTGCCACATCCTCGGCCATACGCGCTCACTCTGCTTCCTTGCATGCAACTTACAAGTTGCCCATTGTTTTTTGAGCTTCTCACTTTGGTTTGTTGACTTAGCACAACAGCGTGTTCCTCCTTCTTCACGCCCCCAAAAGCTCACCCATCCCGGATTATCTGCCAATCACATTAGCAATACTGGGTACATTCTTCAAACTATCAATCAAACCAATTCAAACCACCCACTGGCTGATGATTAAATAGAATTAGTGACTCACTATGCAAGCCAACTCACAGCCCAGTCAATCACTCAAATGTGTCCCCAAGCTCGCCGTTGGCATCGAAGCCTCACCGCGAAAAATAGACTAGCGACAGACTACAGACGAATGGTGGATTAAATAAAGGGGCTTCCAACTATGCTTAGTCCGCCTTTTCTAAAATTGTTCCCGTCAATCGTCAGCAAAATGGGCGTCCGTCAGTGACGCATTATCCGTCACACAGGCGAAACGCCGAGCTCTGCTCTTGAAATCCGCTAATCTTGCAAACCGAACCTTTGATTCATTCGGTGAACTCCAATCCTGTTGTTCCTGAGCATACCCACCCACTGCCACTGTTGAATGCTGTCTATATGACAATTTAAACAGAACTCATAGAACACTTGATTTTTTTTTTCTTGTACCATGTAATTTAACCCAAATTCAACCACAACATGTTTTCCAAATCAATTCCATTGGGGCTGCACTGTAATTTCAGCGCAGTTAGTGCACAGGCAGCACAGAGGCCATTTGGAGTTTTAGAAAACAAGCCCTCGATGCACCAGGTGGAAAATGTGACCGTAAAGGGAGATATTTGTCCTCTATTTAATAAAGGTTACTCATACCTTTGTGGCTTTTAGGTTTCCTTTGAGGATTTCTGCGTTTTCTCCCTGCCGTGAGATTCATTGTTTGTAAATGCAATTTGGTGGAGAGATCAAACTGGTTCTGTTTGGGGATTGTGATCCTCCAGGCACGTTACTCACAATGTAATATATGGCTGCCAATAGCACCAAGCAGGAGCACCATGAATGCGGAGACGTTAATGTGCTATGATTGAGAGACAGTGTGGGGGCTGAAAAGAGAACGCAGGGGATCAAATGATTTCACACTCCCAAAGGTTTCTTTTATATTTTACCTTTAGGGTACACTTATATGTCAACGATCTAGTAAAAAGAGGATTTTTTTCCCCCTCGGGTGGTTTAAAAGTTTTGCAAACGACAACTTTGTCCAAATAATCGCCTTTCATACGGTCCGGCAAACGAAAGTTTGACAAACAATTTTTTTTTTTATACCAGGCCAGTAATACAGTATGCTTTGTTAGTGTATTTAATTACAATTGGATGCATGTTATTAATGCAACTCCATGTAGTAATCAGTGGTGGCAAATCCAGGTCCAGAAGGTAAAGAGTAAAAACCCTGCCACAGTTTGGCTTTAGCCACAGGTGCTTCTTCTTCATGGTCACCTAGAGAACCCGTAAAAGGTGATGAATAACCACCATAAACAATGATTGTGCTGTTTTCTGCCATTCTTTGCTTGGTTGGGATGGATGAAAAGAACACTCAATACAAAGTTAGAAAAGAAACACCAATGTTTTTCATAAACTCCCCCCAAAAGCTCCCAAATGGTGTTGCCATGTAAACCAATGGACAAAATAATATGTTTTTTCCCCACCCCACCATTGTGCAATTAGAATTGTGCACTGTAAATTAAATGTAATGGAATTTCTACCTGTGGACACAAGAACTGAAGACAAAAAAAAAGTAAATTTTCAACATGTTCAGAATCTAGAAAAAAAAAAAAAAACACAACAAATTCAGCTAACCAGAAGAGCCCAGTTGCCGTGATTCAACTTTTACAGATTAACATGACCTTGATGATTGAAAATCTACAAGGCAGAGGGCGAAAAGCCATGTTGTAGCAAGCACATTGGTATTTTTTTATTGCTAATGTGACATTTAGTTAAAAATGACTCATCAATTATGCTACCAGAATAAAAGCATAAACAAACAAACTGCTCAATCAACTGTTTTGTAAATGTCTTTTTTCATTTAAATATCATAATAATATTGAAGAGACTCAAAATAATTAAACATTTGTATATAGTTTGCAATAAATAGACGCGCGTGTGTGCTGCTTCCATGGCAACCCCAGATCACTTAACCCTGAACAATTTCTATAAATATCCTCATTCATTTGTCCCTGATGACAAAAAGTCGCCTTTCCCCATATTACTGTAAATGTTATCATATTATGTATATTCATGTTTCTCATTTTATTTTTAAACATTAAACAAGTATTTTTTTTTAGTTAATACTCAAAGTATGTGTGTAAGTATGTGTAAGATATGCATACCACTGCCACGGAGCTTACATGACAAATAGGTTTAGCAAAAAAATGACACCACAAAACTGATTTGGAAAGTAGTCATAATAACATTTAAGATTGAAAACAACTTGATTTCTGTGTGGCCAAGATGAGATTTAAATGCAAAGTAGTTGAACGATTTCACCACAAAAAAAGGAGCAAGAATAAAACTGATTGAGGGGAGAAAAAAAAGTCCATTCCCTTCATGGGGTCTCCTGAGATAAGAGGGCAGGCAGAGATAACGCGGGTTTCAAACTCGACAAACAGCATCCCGAGCACATATTGCGACTCAAATCTCAAGTGGCTGGAAAAATAACCACAAGTATCCCACAGGGATTCAAATATTTGCTCACTTGCTCCACATTTAAGCACCCGATTTATCGGCAATGTGTTGGTTGGTAGCTCTGAAAGTAGCTAATGCTGATGAAAGGGTTTGTTTTGGGAAAAATAGCAATCAAGAGCTCTTCAGCTTGACTACAGTCAAAAATCAGCCATCAGCAGAATCAGAATCTATTTTGGTACAACAGGGAAGCAGTCACTGATACATACAGAATAGCAATAGTATTTCTCTGTATGTAGTTACAGTATTGTAACAATGAATGAAGTGAAAAAAATGAATGCCGCACGTGAGTCGGAAGCCTGTTACAACGGCCCAGCTAATGTTCTGTATGGTGTGCTTTTTCATATTTTTTTTTGTCATTTAATATTCGTGCATTTTGTTAATCAGTTTTGGATTGGTTTCAGCATTTTTTTGCCATGACATTTCTTGGCAGAGTATCGGCGCAACCCGTTACAGTAGGCCCGTCGTGCTGGACCATTTGCACTATTGCAGCCTTTTGCCTTTGGTATTTCCTTGATTGGAGAATATCGACACTACCGGACTTTCACCGCTCGTCTACAAAGCTACAACAGTGAGGAGCTTCCCTCCAGCAAGAGCCGCCCAACTTCCATTTGGCAAAGAATGCATCCCTCAGGACACAGGGAGAGGGATGAAAGTGAACCGAGAAAGGACTAAATGGGACAGGAGAATTGAACTAATCCTTATGTATATGTGGTACTTGCCAACCGACAAATGGTCGGCTGTTCGAAAACTGCAGTTGTTTGTTTACATGTAAGATCATCTTGCAGCACATGTGAGTGACGTCATGCACGTTGTGACTACAAGATTACACTTTCAGTACCCCATCCATAGACATCTATGATCCTGACGCCCTTAGACTGGTTGATGGGCAACTCCGATATTGCTCCTCTCTCGTCTGCTAACAGTTTTAAGCGTGCAGCAAGAGGGAGTAAGACTTTAGTGTGGAAGGTGGAGTCAAAGTAACTAGTGATATAATCATGACCGTTTGCCAAGGTAATTTCTATAAAACCAAGGTAATTTCTATAAAACAGATGTCAAGGATCGTTTGATGGCTAGATGGAACCACTTTTTCCTATTCAAAGCATGCAGCAACATTTCACATCTTTTTACAGTTTTCTGGAAATCTTAAAATGATTGGATGGATTGATCCAGTGTGTACTGTTTTTGAAGTTGAAGTTGTTCAAAAGTAAAAACAGACAATCCCCCAAATATACTTAAGATTGATATTCATATTTCAGGCTGAAATATGTACAGTACTGTATATAACTTAAGGGTGAGCCTTGGAGCGAGAAAAAGGTACTGTTAATTTAAAGAGGGTTCTTTTATTTTCTTCTTCTTCAAGAAAAACACGGTTAGCATTACATTAAATCAAAACTGTGCTAATTTAAGTAATCCGTTTGTGTTCACTGGGATGCACTAAAGAGGAGATCCGTATATTGCACATGTACAAACACTAAAGCTGTCTTTTTATTGAAAATATGAGTAATATTTATTGTTTTATATTTGTTGACTGCAGCTGTGGCCTCTGTTGATAGCAGTATGTATGACCGCCTCTCCAGATCGCCGATATAGACGGGGTGTAGACCCGAGTATTAGAATGCTTGTGTAGAGCTCAAATTCTTTGTTTTTTTTTTTAATCTAGAGTTGACATTCAGGTTTGCTTACAAATTCGTAGTGTGCTTCTTCCATCAGTTTTCCCAGTAGTGGTTTATGATACAGTAGAACCTTTGAGGTCGAACACAGTCTGTTCCCAGGCCACTAAGGTCTTGCATGTCTTCATGCAGGACGGCAGTTCAAGGACTGAGCGTCTGTGGGATTGTAGAGGCAAAGTTTTTCCAGAAAATGTGGTAAATTGGAGAGTTGCGCAGCCTCTGGGGTGCTTCCATCTCCGAGGTTCTACTGTAGTAGTTTCTTTAAAAGGCCTCATGCTTCAAGTCTTGCTAGCTAAGTTTGCTTCTTCTCTGACTTGCACAGGAGCGTGAATCTAACATCTGAGACTTCTTCTGTCATTTCAGACCACAACTGCTCTCTTTCCTTTCCTCGCTTGATACCAGGAAGTGCTACTCATCCTCCTTCTTTAGGTACATACAATATGTACCCGAGCTCATGCTTGCTGTGATGCCGTCTTCAAGTAGCTGAACTTTTAATGAACAATACGATTGGAGTCACTATGCTCAGTTTGAGTCAGGCGCCAGCTCTGCTTAAAAGTGGTGTCGATGTCACACGCGCCCACTAGCGCTACATCAACCCTCCGTGAGCCCGAATCCAGCTCTGCTTAATTAAGTCTGGGGGACCGTGGTTGCCTTCTTTAACTGTCATCTCGAAGGGCTTCTGCTGCAAGCTGCACTGTTCTCAAACTGCAAGGGGTATCCTATTTGCTTCTGCTAATCCTCTTTTCCTGCCTCCATTCTCTCTTTTCTGTGCCTGGTGGTGTTTTCCTCTCCCTCCCTGCTGTATTTTGCCCTCCTTCCCGTTCGCCGCCACCCCATCCCCCACCCCCCCATTTATCAGTTCCAGGCCTGTTGAACATAAGCTCTTACGTGAGCGACACCTATGCCAAAATCAGCTGGACTGCCAGGGAGGAGCAGCAGCTGGACTCGCAGCTTTACGTGGCTTATATGAACAACCGTAAGCTTCTTGCGACAGCTCCACACTGACACAAGTTTTAGTTGATCCAAATGTAGGCTATCTAAAGTAGCACTTAAACGTTTAGCCATACAGTCATTTCCTTAAAACGGTACATGTTTAAGTTAAATTATGGGATGCGGTGGAACCTCTTCATTATTTATTAGTTACTGTACCCCAAAATGTAGCCCTTTCATGACAAAACTTTGTATTTACCAACGTCTAAAATTATTGTTTAAAACCAATAAACAGTGAGACAAATCCATCAAAACAAAGTACAAATAAGAACAACTGTATTGAACATTTGCATCTGGTCAAATGACATAGGACAAAGCCCATGCATCCGATGGCCGTGCCAAGCGAGCGGACTGCTTTCAAACTTGGATCCGCCACAGCAATATGTGAGAATTCATTCTCCACTCTGACAAAGGTGTTTTCATACCACAGAGGCCCAATGCTCCACAATCAAATGGCCGAGTTGGGTCAACGGGTGCATGAGTGACGTAACCAGAAAATACACAAACGAATGGAAGTACACCGTCACATGTAGAAAATCGCTCACAATTGCCGCCTCAACCCTTCCAAAGCCTGCGTGGCATGTGTGCGTTGCTTGAGCGGTAGATGTACTTTCCACGCTGAGCTAAGGACCCCAACACTGCCCCCCTACCCCTTATGTACTCTGACTCATACACTTTTTCTTTTAAAGGATGCTTTAATTTTACATGTGTGCCTTGATTGGCAGTAATGAATTCGTTTAGCTTGGAAAAAAAGCACAAGAGCTGAAAAATATATATTTTTTACACTTTCATGGCAATAATTTAAACGCACAGGTACGACCATGATGGGTCCAACAAGACGTAACGTCTGTAATTTCTTGTTGGACAACAGACGCATTGTACAATGAGGAGGACACAAACAAAAAGAAAGGAATGATGCGTAGCAAAAAGTCCTTCTTCCAAAGTGTATTGTGTGCCGTCAAAAGGCCATCTGGCGCTGCAGCTTTCACATCAAAAGTGGAATCTCACTCGGTAGACTTATTTTATTGTATTGGCTGGAAACGATATGGCTTCATTCTTTCAGGATGAACACTGTAGATTCGGCAAAGTCGAGTGTATGTATCATTGTGCAGCCTCGTCCAAAGTTTACACACACGACAGTAATCCAGTGACGTGTTGAAAAAAACATGACGGACAGCTGTATTATTTTTAGTCGTTTTTAAAGCTATTCAATGTACATGAAAAATAATTCATCCATCCATTATCTGTACCGCGTCTCCTCACAAGGGTCGCGGGGCGTGCTGGAGCCTATCCCAGCTGTCTTTGGGCAGTAGGCGGGGGACACCCTGAACTGGTTCCCAGCCAATCGCAGGGCACACAGAGACAAACATCCGCACTCACAATCACACCTAGGGGCAATTTAGAGTATCCAATCAACTTGCCATGCATGTTTTTGGAATGTGGGAGGAAACCGGAGTGCCCGGAGAAAACCCACGCAGGCACGGGGAGAACATGCAAACTCCACACAAGGAGGCCGGAGCCGGGATCGAACCCACGACCTCTGAACTGTGAGGCGGACGTGCTAACCAGTCGACCACCGTGCCGCCATGAAAAATAATTAAGCTATCAAATTAATTTTCGACATAACTTTTTACGGCTGCAGTTGGCGTACGTATGTACAGTATGTGAAGTATCCCTTGAATTATTTGTCTTATTTTGAAATATCTCCAAAAGGAAATACAAATGATCAGTTCCAGGGTCAAACTGTCACTATCAGAAAACTTGAAGTACCATTTCAACATTAACAGAGACACAAGTGTCAAAAGAGGTTTACCACTGCTTCTAGTAAGATGTAAAAGAAGTAACACATTTGGCAAAAAAAACCCAACAAAGTCCTTAGCGACGACAAACTCAGGTCACAGACACATCGTGTAGTTGGCTGAACTGAGGTATCACATGTGTGGTTCCACTCCAGCAGCATGTTTTCATTTCCTGGCAGGATGACCGTGTAAGACCTGCTGCTTGTGCACTTGTTGTGCTTGGCTTGTGTGTAGGTGACGGTAACTGGCGAATATCCGAGGCGGTAAACACGTCCCAACGCTTCCACGTAATTGACGGGCTCAAACCGGGGACGGTGTACACGGTGCGCCTCATGGCCAAGACTTTACTGGATAACGCTAGCATTTTCGAAGACGTTATACAGACGCAAGTCACAGGTAAGAGGCGGCAAACTTGTTGTTTGACGTCAGTAGCGCTTAGTGCCTGAAGCTGTTGTCTGCACCCGCTTAGGGACCAGCGCCCACTAGTGCCCCCCCAGGAGCAATTAACAGTCAACAGAGCTTGTCGTTATATGTTTCTATTTATTTTTGTTTTTCATCGTAGAGTAGTAGTAGTATACGCTGCCGTTGATATGATTCTTTGCTGTTGTCTTCAGATGTGGCAGGTCAACAAAGGAACATATCAACCAAGGGCTGGTTGATCGGGACCATGTGTGCCGTGGTGCTCCTCACGCTCGTTGTCCTCACCGTGTGCTTTTTGCGGAGGAACCAAGGTGGCAAGTATGCAGGTACGCCGCCGCCTGGAAGACAAGACATGCTCGCCATGGAGAAAGGTCAGTTAGTCTTTCAACGGGGTTTGCTTTAGGGTCTCCTGTGTCTTTTGGGGAAGTCAACCAAAATATTGCTACCTTGGCTGACATTTGTACAGCATCATCCCCTTTGTTGGGATGTAACTTAGTGTATCTGAGCGCCTTTTCACCTTTGTTTTGGTTGACCTCCTGAAAGAGTGGGCCTCAACCCTACTCCCCCAACCTCTTTGCATCATGCATGCATGTTCCATGTTTGCATAGTATCCTATCAGGCCTGACACCAGTGAGTAAAGTGATGTATCACGACAGGCTGAAACTGTCCTGAGAATTTAGTAGGACATGCAGGACTACTTGAACAGTTTGTCAGTTGAGGAAGCTTGAGTGGAACACAAATCCAGAATCCAAACAAAAACAGGGCGAGATTGGACATTCCAAAATGACTCAGCATCAGCTGTTGCTCTATTGTTTCCAACCATTGAATTTTATGCTGCATTCACACCAACTCCGTTGGGAGCGTTTCTGGCGGTGCGTTTCAATTGGAGTCAATGTAGTTCGCGCGGGCGGGCTCGGTTGCGTGCGGGGCGGCGCGAATGATGTGTTTGGAGCGGTGGGACACGGGGCGAAGCACCAAAAGTCCGCCCGTTCGCCCCATTCGTCGCATATAAAAAAATTAACTTTTTTGCCATTTTACCTTGCGGCAGCCAATCAGCATCGGGCATACTACGTCACACACAGCCACACGGCGTCCTGTTCACTCGGCAGCTTTTTTATTTATTTATTTTTTTTACAGTTCTTGAACTTTACCAAAACAGCAATATTGTTAGCATTAGCATAGTGTGTCGGCCACTTGATTGCGATGTTGAAAAATGCTGTCATCGTCTACTACCAAGCGAAGCCCCTCCCCTCTCCGCTGTGCGCGAATGAGCGGCTGCTGCATTCAGGTTTCAATTTTCCCGCAGTCAAACACGAGCGAATGAGGCGAAACGGAACGCTTCATTTGCGATTGGTGTGTACGTAGCATTAGTGTTTACAGTAGTTCTTAGAAGTTTAACACATTTTCCATTATTTTTTTACTGTTCACTTTTTTTTTTATCACACCCTGATCTCCTTAAGCTCTAATTTATTTCAGTAAAGGCTTTTATAATAATAGAGGAACACATAAATGATAACAATAGAAAAAAAGTATCATTGTTGAAATCTGTGCACGCAGGTAATGCTTACCCGATATTTATTTGTTGTTTTGCTGTTAACAACCGCATCCTTTTTTTTGCATGCAAATGAGGTGTTCTGTTATTCCTTATGTAAAAAACAGGAACAAAATTATTTCGATGAATTATGGTAATTTTCTCAAATCTCATATCAAACTGGAATTGTGTCAAATGACAAGAAAAACACATTTCTGTCAATATTTCATTGTTTTGTTAATTTTGTTTGTTCTGTTTGTTAATGCTGCAATCTTTAAGCTGTAGTAATTACAAATCGTTCATCCTCCTTATGTATGTAAAATTAGTATTGGCAAATGTCCTAATACTCTACTATTGAGCCTAGGGGTGTGAACAATAATCATTTTTTCGTTGCATCGTTCGTTTTATTAAAACGATTCTGCATCGTTTCAGACTTATTAATAAACAATGTTTAAAGCATAAAATAAAAAATAAAAAACTAAAACGATGTGCAAGCGTTTACGTTCGTTTGTACATCAAACGTCTGTGCCGATCGACGCTTACGTGACAAGATGGCGGGACAAACAAAACTTAATTCCGGGAACCCAACAAAGATGACACTGTACCACCCAGACCTGATTGCTGCGATAGACCTGTCGGAGATGATAAACAGCCTACTCACTCAGTCAGGTGCTCTTGCAACTCTCCCACCAAACTCCGAAAGAGTAAGGGAAAAGTACCAAATCCATTGCAGAGTACATTGCATCACAACTGTGCCCGTCTAGGGAGATTCTTGCTCTCTGGTTCACTTCGCCAACAGTCATTTTTCACATAATGTTCAACACTGCCCTCTGCTGTAATGCACAATGTCACGTCCAACATAAACTACATGTGAAATAAAGGTCACCAATTGAAATATCATCCATCCATCCATCCATTATCTATACCGCTTTATCCTCACGAGGGTCGCGCGGGTGCTTTTGTTCGGGCAGTAGGCAGTGTATACCCTGAACTGGTTGCCAGCAAGTCGCAGGGCAAATTGCAATATCATTCAAAAGAAAATATACTACATCAGGTCCTACATTAGGTTAAATAAAAGCAGTTTCATTACTAAATTACACAGTAATGTCAATCAGATGATGCATATTGCACTTAAAGTCTTAAAATACAGGTTACGCTAAATGAGATTAAATAGGTTTTAATAATGTTTTTGTTACAGGAGAAGTTGCAGACATTTGTTACAACAAATGCTGCCATTGGCACTTCTTGAAATTTGTGTTGACACACGTAAACAAGGTTGCCTTGCTACTTTAATTAAAGTCAAAGAGTGAAGTATAAATCCTTGCTCTTCCTTGAGTTATGCAATTGTTTTAAAAAGCTACCAGTGTTTTAGATTAACTATAAAATGTAAGCTATTGTAGTGATTCATCGGAATCGGATCGAATCGTGGGCCTTTTAATCGTTATCGGACTGAATCGTGAGGTACCCATGGATTCTCACCCCTAATTGAGCCCATATTGTTTTCCCTCACATCAGTCATATTAGGTGTATAATACAATACTTGTGTTCAATGTGTCTTCCCCGAACCTGCAGGTATCCCAAATTATGCTGTTAGGATGGCTTTCATTAATGAGGAAGTTTTTATCAATTCTCTCCTACATACAATGCGCTACAGAGTTCCTACTAAATTTTCAGCGGAACAGGCTCTGCCAAGCTAGCTAGTGCATGTGAAAATTGTTTTGCATACCTGTGTAAAACGCTACTTCTGAATAAAACCCTTGTCAAGGCGGATAAAACCGAAACTGACTTCTCACCTGTGCTTCTGCACCTGCTGGGCCTCAGTGCTTCCTCAGAGCAGAGAGATACTCATTCTCCTCACATGTGCTTTATTTCCTCACAAACTGTCTTCTCCCTTGCTACCCACCTCAGCGTGGGTAGCTTTTGACAAGTATTGAACAATTTCACAAGCACTTTTGGACCTCACATCTTTTCCCATCCAGTTCTTTATATAAAAAGAACTTTTCTTCTCAGTTCAATTTCAAAAGCAAGAATTCATAAAAAAAAAAGTAAGGAAGGATAGAAGCTCTTCCTGCACACATTTGAGAGAATGTTTACACATGCCATTTGTCATTATCCCCCAAAGCATTTCATTCCTGTCCTTTGAAATTTACTCTGGCATGCACTCAAATGCTTTCGTGTGGATTTTTGATTATTTCAGCTTGGATGTTAAGTGGTGTTTTGCTCTTTTCTCCAGGCATTGCCTGGCAGAAAACTAACAAAATGTTTTAGAGGTGCAATGATTAGTTGATTAATCGTCAACTAATCGGATATCAGATTAATTCATAACTATTTTTTATAATTGGTTAATCGTTTAGAGACCTCGTTTGGTTTAAAATTGTACAAATCCTCGGGATTTCAGCCTCTCAATAGTAAATGCGTTCAGATTTCTGTAGTCATCCATGAAAGCAGACTGATTCTGTTTGTGTTGAATCAAAATGAAACATTTGCAAACATCTGCTTTTACTTTGGAAAACAATGATTAACATTCTTTGCCAGATTAATCGATTATTGAAATAAACGTTAGTTGCGGCCCAAACATGATTCATTGCTGTTTTGGGCTATCCTTCGGTGGACACACACAAGAACCCTGAGGATTGTATGAAGTATTATTGCAGGTGTGCACATTTTTGCTCCTGTCGGTCCAGATAAAACAAAACCATGTATAATAGCCAAAATGCCCCCATTGTTTTTGCAGTGAAAGAGAAGGAAGACATCCACCCTGATGAGGAGTCGCAAGCAATGAATGATGACACCTTCTGTGAATACAGGTGAGCTGCAGCATTTGATATTAAGGCAAAGAACCAATGATCATTGTGTGCAGAGCCGGCAAGCCCATTAGACAATAAAGGCAAATGCTCGGCACCGTGGCCACCAGTGGGGAACCACAAAATCGAGAAAACAAATCTCCAATTTAATTTTATTGAAACTTGTTATTCATTATTTAACTTTTACAATGGATGAACTAACATGGATTCAAATGTCCTCTGTAAGGGGAGGGCCGAATTTATTATCCATGTAACACCAGAGAACTTTGTGAACATGTCAACGACCAAAGCTCTCTCTTCATTGTTTAGCCGGTTACTTGACATGATTGCCATACATAAATGAACACAAAACAATTATTTGAAAATAATAATTTTTTTGTCAAAATAATTGACATTGGAGAAATATCCACGGCACACCTGATGATATCTCACGGCACACTAATGTGCCATGGCACACTGGTTGAGAATCACTGCTCGCTATGATAAAAGTTGCCGATGGAGGGGGGCAACATGTCATACCTCGCCTAGTGGGCTACATTGGGTCGGGCCGGCTCTGATTGCGTGTCATGAAGAAGCTACACGTTGAACACACTTTCATTTTCTTTCACTGTCATTTCTTTCTTCCCCATTCAAAAAGCAAAACGTCTGTTCATGAGATTTACGAGGACGAGCCTAGAAGACACTTTTCAACTTTCCGTCATGAAATTGGCTAGGTAATCACACAGTGTAAATCAGACTAGTTGGACTAGGACCCAATAGATGTGTAGTGTGCCCTTTAAGCGGATACAGAGCCTTTTTAATTGGTCTGTGTATCGACTTGTGTGTAGTTTGTGTATTGCTTGTAGCATCAGTAGTTTATTGCAGTAATTTAGAATGTGCATGTATGTGTTTTTTGTGCCTCTAATTTATTGTTGTGTTATCATTCACACTGAATATATAAATGGGCACTTCATCTAAAAGATCTGAGTTCTGATACGAGAGATGTACGGTGTTGTCTTACTGATGAGCCATGACCATGCTCTTAAACACATCTCAAATCATCGTCCTGCATTGAGATTAATTCAAATATGTGTTAATCCATTCCAGCCCCACAAAAAAACACCAACAATTTTTTTTAACCTAAAAAAATAAAAGGCTTGCACTTTATGAAAACATACAGAAAAAACATAATTCAACAAAACGTAAAGAGGTGTTTGTGCTCCTTCTAATGTGTGCGCCTTGGCCACCAGGAGACGTATCACACTGTCATGCATAATGCCAAAGTAGAATTTCAAAACTACAGTGTGTGTGACTCCGTAAGGCCCAGTAAATTAATATAAACTGTTTTTCACAGAGGGTATATGCCTGCGTGTATTGTTATATTGTGTGTTTACATGTGTTGCTGCACTGTTTGTGTTCAAATAGTCTTTGCCACAGATTTGTTTGGAACATTGTTAAAAATAATAGTAATGCATCAGATTTATATCGCACTTTTCTCGACAACCGGACACACAAAGCGCTCACAATAGATACATCGTCCATGCCCTCACACATTTACACTCTGGTGGTTCTTTACCACGTATGTAGGCATGGGGCAGGCTGAGGGAAGTGTGGCTGCCAATGTGCGCATACAACCCCTCCGACCATCGCCGAATATTCACACCCAGCCGTGCACCAGTGTGAGTGGCACTGGAGGCAAGGTGGGTGAAGTGTCTTGCCTAAGGACACAACGATGCATGACTCAGACAGAGCGGGATTCAAACTGACGACCCTCCGGTTACCGAACGACTCGCTCAACCGCTTGAGCCAACGGCCGCCCCGCGTAATCTGATTAATGATTTACTAACTTGTGTTTATGCCACACTTTGTGAAGTTGAATCTTAAAAGGCTGCACGTCAGTGTTTCTTCTTAGGTGAGAACGCTCGGTAAAGTAGATGAATAAACATTCATATAAAATGGATCATTTGCCTTCATTTTAGCATAAACCCATCCTGTAAGACCATAACATTGATGTAATAAATGTTAATATAATAAATCTGATATTGTTTATTGCAATACAGATTATTATATTACTTGTGTTTGTTAGTGAATACATGAGAAGAGGACCTTGAAAAAAATGGATATCAAATCACAATATTGAGGGGGGAAAAAAAAGCACAATTATTTTTCAAAATCATTCAGCCCTAGTTATAACTACCACAGCAAGAATGCTAGTTTTGTTAGCTCTGGTGTTTTTCGTTGTGGGTTCTATAGTCATGCCCAGCACAAGTCTGGCCCACAGCCCGGTCTAGCTATGCGCATGGGTGGAGCTTTCGTTCTTTTGGGATTTTCGTAGACACACAGTTAGAAAGGGGTGTTTGCACCGTTGTGGGGGTAAACACAGCCAATTGGTTCATTTTCGTAGTCCAGTCTAGCATGGACTGTATTTACGCCGCAGCTGACACGCCTGCTAATTTGGTGACAGAAAGTAATTGTTTATGAAAATAGAGCCCCAAACGTTTTGGCCAGCGAGTGCGTGTGCATCACGTCATTTTCCATAACTGCAGCACCATCAATTCTGCCAGTCTGTGTGGCGCGGGCATCTATGTGCAAGGAGCAAGGCCGATAGAGAGGGAAACATATGAGAAAAGGGCACCAGAATAAACGCGTCTCCTCTTTCAGCACCAGAGACAGCAGCATTGACGTGTCAACAGCCCAGTGAGGCCACTTTATGTTTCAGGGCCACGGGAAAGGGTCAGAGATGCTAACCTGCGCAGTCCACAGGTGGAAATGGATCAATGAGTCACGCAGACCTAAATCACATATTCAAGTGCACAAGACGTTTGCAGCAGCGCCCTTTTTGCTACATGGGGCTAGAGATGGGTGGGCGGGGGTGAACTTGGCTGGTGGATTGGAGGATATTGTAGTATTCAGCTTTTTATGGTAGCAAAGTTGAATTCCAGTTGGAAAGAAAATGCTGGCCTGCCTAATGGACAAATACACCCTTTAACAGACACTCAGTGTAGATTGATGAGATTTCAACTTGTTATTTTTGGATGCCAAGGGTAAATCTCTTCTTTACAAATTGGTTGAAAGAAATCGCAGTTTACACTGTTGATTCCAACCAACGTCACACAATCGTCAACGTGCATTCTAGCATTTTACAGCCGCCCAGTGGAGATCCGATCGATTTCAATGGTTTTCAAAAACCGTTACACCCCTATTGTTTGTTCAAGCCCCGCAGCTCTGCTTACCTTTGGCTTCCGCGAGATAGTGCTTTGATGCAGTTCACTTGGAAATGGCAGATTTTTCCCAAGCCCAGCGGCCAAGTCATGAGCGGAGAATTGTAACATCAGCGTAAGGCAAAATTGAGAGCAGACATATTTGCAGAACTAGGCAGCGAGCAAAAGTTTAATTTCACACAGTGACCAGGCACCCCAGAGACACAAGTGTACTGTATGTACGCAAGCAATTAAAAAGGCAATTTTCTATATTATGCCCTCTTTTAAACAGACTGTGTTTTTACATCAAAAGGAAACTTTTTAATAAATGCTGTAACTTTCTCAAGTGTCATTCGTGTGCGTTGGTGTTTTGTGTTGTCGGTGCTATGCTGACAGAAAGGAGAATCGATCGAATCTCATTTTGCTTGAGACCACTGCTTGCTGTTTTTGTGACAATGATGTGTTTGTTTGTACACACACAAAAGAACTCGCCTAAAATAGCCCTTTCTGCCTTCTTCCATTCTGAACATCGTGAGTCCCAATTGCGCGCTGGCTGCCAATTGCATTCCCGTGACGCTTGCCAGGACAATAATTCAACAGGAAGAAACGTGTTGTCTTGGGTGTCTTCGAAATGTTCATGCGCTGTAGCTCCGGGATGGCATAAGAAGGTTTCTCTCTAGCCCCAAAGCAATTTGCGGGCATGAAGGCAATGCTGGCCAATCGCTCTGACTCACTCACTGCTGTGCACACGCTGACATGGCTCAAACACACTTTGGGTTGCTTTAGAGATTGTTTTCATCCACGCGTTTCACCCAGACGGAGGTCATTGTATGACACCAACTACTGTTGAGCTGTCCCTGTGAAGCAATGGAACCACATTGGATTTGGACCCATTCCACTTCAGCCACTTCTGTCACATCCACAGAGCTCCCAGTAGTCTGCACTCTACTGACTTAATGGGCTCTTATTTTCGTAGACGGCGCATGTGAGCTTGACGTAAAAAGTGGCACATCATGAGTTTTGTTCTGGGGCAAGTCTAGTTTACCAACTTTGGGAATTTGGCAGACTGTGCTGCATGTTTTCCTTCACACGCTCGCGTAGCAGCTGACGGTTTGGTAAACTGAAAGTAAACAATACTTTAATCCGGCTCCAAGCAGCTCTAAGTTGTAGCGCAGCTGGTGTAATGTAATTTGGGGGAATTTGATGTAGATGCAGACGGAACGATACTGCGCTCCGCTGATGTGTGCTGATGTCATCGTATTTCATTCATGAATATAGCAACAGCACGCATTGAACTGGGCTACTAGTGAAAAGTCAGTCCGACTCGCCAACAGAGGGCCATTTGAATTTAGAGGCGGACCGGCCTATAGACGGGTACTATTTTTTTCCTCCCGAAAAAAAAGGCGAATGACGGACAACGGAAGGGTACCCACGCTGCAGACGGATGACGAATAAAGGACGTTCAATTTTCAGTAAAATGCCCAGTTCTGCAAATTACATTTCAAACATGAATAACAACTGGCAATTAAATGTTCCCGTAACTTTTTAATTCAATAACAGGCAAATATGTAAAAAAATATATATATATATTCACCAGTACAGGCAAGGGTTCATTTGAAACATGGCATTTAGTTGAAATTAAATGTTCACTGAACTTTTGGATTTAAAAACAGGGAAATCAGTAACAGTCTGCTTGCAAATGAGGCAGACACAATTGTTGCGGATTTCAGTGAAAAATAGTTTGATTTCAACCTTTCCTTAACCCAGTGCTTCTCAATTATTTTCTGTTACGCCCCCCTAGCAAGAAGAAAACAATTCGGGCCCCCCACCCCACCACCCACTCTCCGCCGCAACTATAAATAATAGCATTCGTCTATAAAATAGTTATAGGTACACCTCTGCATAACATCGTATCCTTGTTAACAAGAAAGAGATATAGTTCAACTTACGAGAATAACCCTATTAAGAATTTAGATTTATTGTAGTACGGCGGAAAAAAAGTATGTTCCTCAGGGTCACACGCGCCCCCCTCATCATCGCGGCGCCCCCCCCCCTCACTATTTGAGAAGGTCGTCTTTGGAGTCACCCTTGAAAACCTGACATTTTTGCCACCTACAAAATAATTAATATCTCAGCCCCTGTAGCAGACAGAAACATAATTCCAAAAGAATTTGAAAGCTTGGACATGAGGCTTTCACACAGGCCCGAGTTTATTCATCTTTACTGTTTCAATCAAAGGTGGAAGTGAAGCGCTATTTTTAATTTTTTTTTAATTGAGTGGTAATTACCATGCTGTATTGTCTCACAAAGACGTTGAAATCGTCATTGTCTACCTATATCTTAACCATACATCACGTTTGGATGGTTTCACGGCTTTAAAGTCCGCAAGCGTGTCGTCTATATCACTGCCGTGACTTATAGTAGAGCTACCGCGGTGTCTGCCATTACTCCTCGGAAAAATTCCGGATATGCTCCGACAACTCACGACAGCGTCATATGTTTATTCTGATGCATTTCATTGGCTTAGAGACCGAGACCAATTGGATTAAAAATAAAGAAAATGATGTGTACGCTTTCCGGCTTTAAAGAGAGAAACACGCAACAGCACTCCCAGCTTTAGTGGTAGAAACGCGGTTATGCGCTCCCGTCCTTAATGGGCTAAGTTGTCGGCCCTCGCTGTAAACCTTCCCTTTTTTATTCATTGTCGCCACTTTAGAAACTTTCCGGAAAGGGTAACGCAGGGTTATGGAGTGCTACTGCCCTCATGTGTGTAAATGTTAAATTGCATTTAGTGTATTCTATATGCTTGTCAACGAGGCTATGGGCCAGACGTTATTAATTTTATGACAGACTGCGGGCCGGATAAAATTTGACCGCGGGCCGCATTTGGCCCCCGGGTTGGACTTTGGACATGTCTGATTTAAAGGGAATAAGAGGAGCTTCTTCCATTGACCGCAAATCAATTGACTGTGTTCATTCCCACAATGGCATAAACATCCCTTTAAACTGCACCTGCCTATGAAAATACCAAAGAAAAGAAACATTTTGTTTGTTCGGTTGTTTTTTTTTGCTACTGTATTGTTGGAAAACGTGGACCATTTGCTGTTTTGTTCATCTTAAAGATTTTATGCTTTCATAATTGTTTATTGTGTTTACCTATCAAATGTCCACACTCATTTGCAGAGAAGTTTGGTAGGGCCTCAGTAGGAACAGAATAAATTCTGGAGACAGATTTGATAAAAGTGGAACTCCACAAACTGTATTCACTCACATGAAGTTAGCCAGCTGCAGGGTTTTCCTCAGTGTACAAATCATCATGGCAAAATCCAGAAGTGGGATGTGCCATCGATGACAGTGCTGATCCCATATTGGATCATTCTACCTTGGCGAGGTCATAGCAAAGAGAAAATAGTATTCGCCAAATGGCTATTTAAACATGTTAAGAAGGGGCTACATTGCACGTTGGTGTCTGTTTTAAGGAATTTGACATGCTATAAAGTGCCTTCAGATCAAAACACTACTCACTCAAAATGATGACATCTTACGCTTTTCTTAATGTTGACAGTTTGAATATAAATATTTGTGCAACTCCAGTGTATTGCTGGAGGGAGTGTTGGGATTTCAATGGAAAAGTGAGACTGCTCCTATCTGTTTAGAATGCCTCTCATGCTTGGTTTCATGAAGCTGTTCTGACTGCCATCCCCCCAGAGTGCCCTTAGCCTGGCTATGATGTTGTTTTCTTGGCTTTAAAGCTGGATCCGGGCCTCACTTATGCCCTTCTAGTCTCTGAAGGCAATAAGCCACCCACTGCTTTGCCACGTGTCCGGAGAGCTGACAAGTGGTAATTATGCTACAGATGATTTCTCTTAAGAGACAGCCCTCTGCTGCTTTGCCCTGCTGTGCATTGCAGGAACAGCAGGTGTCATGGCTCAGGGTCTGCTTCCAGCCACGAAGGGGATTCTATTTCTTTTACCTTCAGCTAGTTTTCTGATTTTGTTTTGAAGCAGAGCTTTCCAAAAAGGACCACATTCATGGCTATGTTGTTTGCCTGTGCAAACTTTTGTCAAATTTTTGTCAATCTTTCCAAGAAGGCATATTGGCCGTCCATGTGGTTAGGTAAAGAATAGAGGGTGACATGGGGGTGGATTCTCACTCCTGTCCCATCTCACTCCCACAAAAAAACCATAGTAAAAAAAAGTGCAGTCCCGGTGAAAACGACTCCTACTCAGAATGACTCCCACTCCTGTACCGCTCCCATTTTGGAGGTCAGCTACATCAAAAAGAAAAACAAACGCTTGTTGCCCCCTCTTCATCATGGACTCCCCCACTCCCGTGAACTTTTTACCCTGTCTGTTCCAAATCAAAGGTAAAGTTGACTCCCATCCCGCAAAAATGTTAGCCTCTAGTTAAGAAAAACAAAGAAAGGCTAAATTATTGAGACCATTCCATTCAAGAGTGATAAACCTACAATGGTCACTGAAATAACTGAAAACTGTGATTGGCTCGAGCTCACGCATGGACATTACAGAAACTAGATGGATGGATCTTCGGAAGATGAAAGTAATCTTTTTTTGTTTAAAAGCAGTTTTTGGCTAGGTCCACTGATAGTGTAGTGGTACACACGCCTGAGTTGTGTGCGGGCAGCGTGGGATCGATTCCCGCTCAGTGACAGTGTCTATGTGTGCCCTGCGACTGGCTGGCGACCAGTTCGGGGTGTAGTCTGCCTTCGCCCATTGACGGCTGGGATAGGCTCCAGCAATTCCCCGCGACCCTGTATAGGATAAGCGGTTTGGAAGATGACATGACATGACAGTTTTTGGCTTTATTTTCATCCATCCATTATCGGTACCGCTTATCCTCACAAGGGTCGCGGGCGTGCTGGAGCCAATATCAGCTGTCTTCAGGCAGTAGGCGGGGGACACCCCGACTTGGTTGCCAGCCGATCGCAGGGCACACAGAGACAAACAAACATCCACACTCACAACCACACCTAGGGGCAATTTAGAGTGTCCAATCAACTTACCATGCATGTTTTTGGAATGTGGGAGGAAACCGGAGTACCCGGAGAAAGCCGCTTTATTTTCATGTTTCATGCAAAAAAATGTACAAAGCAACAATCAGAGGGACCAATTATTTAATGACTCAAATACTCACCAAAGCTCCTGCACCGAATGGGCCACAATGGAAAGAAGCCAGAGTGAGTTTTAGTGTTTCTCATGCACAGGCAAAGTGGGCATGTTGCTCATTTCAGTAGTATGTTTGACATGGCAGAAAATGCTTACTGGTCCTTACAGTTTGCTCTGACAGCTTTTAAAAAGACATGATTTGTTAAAACACTTTAAAACTTTATAAAACCTGTAGATAAGATGCCGAAACTTCCTCCTTGGACCTGATGTTTCTGTGCTGCCCTGTAACCAAGTCGGTACAGGTCAATGGCCAGACAAAAGTAATTACTGTGGGCCTGGTGATGTGCCTCCACTCCATCACCCAGCTTCTTGTGGGGGGGGCCGCGGGAAAGCTTTGTTGCACCACCAGCTGAGGCCAACTTAGACCGAACATCCCGAAGGAGCTGCGACACAAAAGCATTCAGCCTTTTTTCTTTTTTTTTTTCCCTCCTTTTTTTTTTTTTTTTTTTATCAGCGCATTCAAAGTCACTGTGGGCGGGCAGCGGTGTCCGTGGCATTACACCGCTCTTCGATAACAGCCACTTATCTTCACTGCGCAACAGTCATCAGCCAAAGGAGGTTTGATAAGAGTTGAAATGTGGACCGCATGTGGCCTGCATGGTAAAACCGCCTAATGGAATAGAATGAAATAAGAAAGATAAGATTGCTTATTAAAAGTCCACATGAAGGAGACCTTTGAAATTTCCACATGCGCCTTTGAGCTCAAAATGTGTTGGACAAAGGCGTCACACTATTGTGGGCTACAATTGTTTCTCTAAGTACTTTATATGACTATTCTATCATAGCATTAAATGAAAATGAAAAAATATCAGACATTTGTAGAAAATCTATTTTTAAAGGAAATCAAATTTGTTGAAAATTTGCGTTTTTAAAAGATCCAGTATTATAAACCTTTTCACACTTGGATTGTGGGCTTCTTTAATATAGACCTACAAACCGGTATTTTAATTGCATTAGCACCAATTTAAAAGCACATTTTGTGAAATGTCAAGTCCGGTCCTTTTTTGTCATTCTAATTTTGTGTGACACCACCACTGCGCAGCATGCACAGATCATCTTTTTGTATTACCGTCTAAACTTTGTATTTAATTATTGTTAATGTTGAAACTCATTATCAGCCTGATTTTTGGCTCTCACGGCGGGTGCGATCTCACTGCATGAACTAAAAATTAATGCACTTTGTTTTTTAATAATAGGTTTTAAGTAGCGCTTTTCAGGATCATGGAAGCACGTTACATTTAATGTTACGTGCTGAGGACAGTTTCAATTTTTTTTTCATCTTTCCCCAGCTACTGCAGCTCGCTTAGAGGCCCCACCCCTCACCCCAAGAGAAGACACAACTCTCACTGATAAATAGCATCCACCTCTGCGCATTACTGCTTTGTGTTGTGAATACTGAATCAAAGGAGGGAGAGTGGTTTAGGGAATTAGAAAGCAGGACAGCAAGGGAGAAATATCCTGTTTTGAGGTGACCTCCTGTCTTGTCGTGAGACACCAGCAAAGTTGGCCAGTTGCCTGCTCTTAAATTGGCATCTAATCTCCTCAGTCCTGGTGTGCGCCCCTTGGGAATACCAGGAATGACAGGCTGTTTGTCTGGAATTGTATATGCCCCCACCTCTCTCCTCTACCCTCCTTTCTTATTCCTCGCCCTTTCTCAATCTCAGCCTTCAACACCAACCCTCCTCACACACACACGCACACACGTCCTGTTTTTTTACGGTGCTTGGAATGAGCTAGACTCTTGCAATTTCCATCATGGGCCCTAAAGAGATTTGAAATTGCCTTTGGTCCTGGAGTCTGGGCAATTAGCAATTAGTGAAGTGATTGTAGCAAGCCCTTGCTGCCTCCCTTGTGCCATGCAGCCACTGCATCTGCACCCTGCTCGCAACCCGCACTGATGCAGTGAAACCAGAAGAACTTGCCTTGTGAGTTTGGGCCAAGCATTTGATAGTTTGGACGTGATTTGCTTTTTCAGCGTTTTTGCTCTGTGTGACGTTGTGTGTTTGCTTATAGAGTAAAGAAGTCTCCACGGGCCAGACGTGAAGCTTGCCTTGTTGTGCTCTACGATGTCTTTGTATATGCATTGCACTACTGACCCCGGTCTGTTGTTGATGGCAGTGACAGTGATGAAAAGCCACTGAGGGGTAGCTCGTGTTCCCTGAATGGCGATGATGCGGTCGGGGACAGCGTCAGCAGAGACAGCCTGGTCGACTACGCCGACGGTGGAGGAGAATTCAGTGAGGACGGCTCCTTTATCGGGGAATATTCAGCACACAAACAAGGAGGATCTGTCACAGAGCCCAACGGATTCAGCCCTGTCACTGCCTAATGTCAAGCTTCCTTTCAGATTCTGAAAGAATTGCTGTATATTAAGCTTTCACAACATTACATATAGCACACATAATGTGAAGCAATAGAAATGTCTTTTATAACAAATGTTGCCAAGAGACTGTAAAGACAAGTGTTTTTTGTACATAGTGTAAGACAATGAACTGAATGATTGGATTGAGGATTTTATTATGATAATTAATAAAAAAAAAATTTTTAAATCATTTATTTATTTTCTTTTACCTGTCAGTCACATTCTGTTGATATAATGTGTTTACACAGTGATCTGAACCAACACGTATTCAAATACATACATTTAAGACCATCATATCCTGCCCCTGTTTTTTGGGGTGAAAACGTTTTGGGTTTTTTTTTTTTTTGTCTTCTGGCTGGAAATTAAGAAATACTGTGCAAGTGCAAGAAATATACAAGTGGTATAATTAGTTCCTCAAATCATCCATTTTCTACAACCCTCATCTTTGTTTGGGATTGCGAATGAGCTGGAGCCTATATCAGCTGATTCCATGCGAGAGATGGGGTCCACCCTGAACTGGCTGTTATCCAATCGCAGACCACATAGAGTATAGGCAAACAACCATCCACACCCGCATTCCAGTGGTCAATTTAGTCTTGAGTTAACTTAATGTATGTGGGAGAAAGTTGGAGTACCAAGAGAAAGTGTAAATGAGTAAACATAAGATTTAAATACATTAAAGTACTTATAGAAACGTTTTAAAGAAGTATGTATATCTATGACAGTATCACAACACAAATTCAGACTTGAGTCCTGTTGGGGGAAATATTGTGGTAACTAAGCAAAATATATGTTAAAACCCTGGTCACCTTAACTGTAAAAGGTTTAGGTTTGTCACTCAGTGATTTGTCAGTTCGAGCCGGAAACAACCACATGAACTCGCTGGCTCCTCTAAGATAAGGAAACCCCTTTTGACTGGGAACCCCACATAGATATTTATACATGTGTTTGCACTAAACGGTGTCTTGACATTGCCCTGATTACACAGAGTATATTTGTTGCAGTTAGCACTGCTTTTAAACTAGTTGCTTGGATAAGGCAAGGGCTTAGCACATTCTTAAGAGGTGTGGGGCAGGCCAATAACCAGAGATGGCCATTCCGTCAGACTGACGGGCGCCCGTTTTGCTGACTAATGACGGGAATGACGGACCAAGCACTGACGGAAGTGGATTTTCGTTCGTCAATGAGACCGTCACTAACCGCGTCCATCAGTGACGGACGGATACCTGTTTTACTGACCTTTTTTGGTTGGGTTGGGGGACGGACTGACAGATCGACAGACTTAAGACGGACTAAGTGACAAACTGACTCACGGGCTGATAAATGATGGACAGGTACACAGGCAGCTGACGGATGACGAATGACGGACCAGCAAAATTTAGTAAAATGGCCACTTCTGCCAATAACAAATACTAAGAGTACAAATCAATCATATATCCATTTTTAATGAACGAAAACAGGTATTTTTTGATTCTTGGTCCTACAGCAATAGAACCAAACAAATGTATTAGTCCCCCAGGCAGTTGCTAAAGTAGGTTTATTGTTGGGTATTGTCTTTTTAAGGCTTTATTATTTATCTATGGACATGATTTCATGCTAAGAGACCAATTACATGATATTTTAAAGCAAGAAACTTTGTATTGATCATCTTGAAATGATTGTTTTTGTTAATGTTGTTATTGGTTTATCTTATACTTGTACAATATAATTGTGTTTTTAAATAATCCATTATTTATGCACCAAGTGACCTAAGGGACACAAATGGGAGAAACCAAGGTGTGATCTTGCAAAGGGTCAAACATTCAAATCCAGAAATCCCTTTTTCCCCCACCACTGACCTCACTTTAGTATTGTCATGCATAATGCACATTGCTCAAATATTAATCAAGGATATACTTTACATGATTCCAATGAAATAAGTGCTAAATATTTCATTGGCTTGAAGCTCGTTTTATTTAGTTGTTCAACTTCAGGATTGAAAGAGTGTAGAGAGAGAGAGAGAGAGAGAGAGAGATAAAAAAAGGTTGAGTTGTTTTTGTTGTTGTTGTTGTTGTTGTTGTTGTGGGCCTATCACGTGGTGCATAGCAGATGCAAATTTTGTTTTAAACTGACTAGATTAAACATAACCTTATCGAAGAAGGTAGCTGTGAAATTGTTGTCAATCTTAACTGAAGCATCTCCCATGGTACCAATTATCGCAGTGCCTTTGTTCTCAGGAAATATACATTACCTTTTGATTCAGGCCTTACAACGACAGAAAAATACCCAACAAGCGAAGATTGCAGATGATTTGACTCAAAAACCTGTCTAGCATGCAAAACATTCACATTGCCTCCCTGATTAACTCGATTAATTCTGAACCGTTCCTATAAAAACGTACAAGTTCTGAAACTAAACGTATGCAACCAATCTACTTGTTAAACCACAACTGTCTAGCACAACACTTATTCTGTTTTATGTTTGTGCTCGTCACTTGTTGCTAGGCAGAGTGGATAGTGTTCAATCATTTAAAAAAAGGTACATACATATAGTCACCGAATTGGGGCTTAAAGTGTCATTCTAACTGAAACATATGAAGGAAATTACTACAAAAGAAATACAAATTTTGCGCTGTATTCCATTTTTGTCACATTCTTACATTACTCAAATCAGAATTGAATTGTAGTAAACATTTCTCAAAACAATTCCTACAAATATGAAAACATTACGACTTGTACACAAAAAAACATATTTTCTCTCAAAATCCTCATTATATTTCCGAAAGCGAAATATCTGTCATTGAACATGTCAGTGCCATCAGAACGAAGTTCCTGTGTCATTGTGTACGGATAAGGCAGTCAAATTAATTAGTCATGTTGTCAAAAAGTAGTAAGGATGTTCTGTTGTAAACTATGGCTACGTTTTGATGGGAATTATGTAGAATTGTATTGGATGTGGTTTGAGTACAAGAGACTGGACAAGATTCACTTAAACTCTTTTTCTGATTATATTGTCATTTATTGACGAACCATGACATTGTGATACAGAAAGAGACAGCAAATCATGCAAAATAAATAAATAAAACCAAAGTGAAAGTGTGAACATAGGACAATCTCCTTAAAGAAAACTGAAAGTGCAATGCTTTACAGGGCAGTCTCATTCCACCTCGTGATGATCGTGTCTGTCGGGCCATCCACATCTCATCTCATTTCATCCACATCACAATGGATATCTTTTGCAATCCCGTGTTGGAAAGAATCTTTTGGAATGTCTTATCCATCCTCTACAGCCATCTGCGCTGATGTCATCATTTGTGTGTGTGGCTAGTGATCATATGCTTTCCACCTCCACACTGAGAAAAAATCCTCAATGGGGTTAAGGAATGGGTTATAGGATGAGAGGAACTGCATTGAAAATGCAATTGGTTAAATTTAACAAAAACTTTTTTCGGTGTAGACAAGTCATCTTCAATCTGACCCCTCTCTTGTTCAGGGATGACGTTCCTGTAAAGCAGGGGTGTCAAACAAATTTTTTGTCACGGGCCACATCGTAGTTATGGTGCCCCTGGAAGGGTCCTTATGACTCTGAACCCATATAGATGTATGATTGCCTTATATGATCACATATATACAACAAATTGATGTATATCTAGTTTTGAAATTATCCAACCATCCATTATCGATACCGCTTATCCTCATAAGGGTCGATGAGCGTACTGGAGTCTATCCCAGCTGTCTTCGGGCAGCAGGCGGGGGACACCCTGAATTGGTTGCCAGCCAATTGCAAGGCACACAGAGACAAACATCCACACTCACAATCACACCTAGGGGCAATTTAGACAGTCCAATCAACTTACCATGCATGTTTTTGGAATGTGGGAGGAAACACGGAGAAAACCCACGCAGGCACGGGGAGAACATGCAAACTCCACACAGGGAGGCCGGTGCCGGGATCGAACCCACAGCTTCTGAACCGTGAGGCGGACGTGCTAACCAGTCTATAGTTTATAGTTTATTTATATAGTTTATAAATGTGTTAATGGTCTTGGGCCATCTAATTTATCCGATTTGCTTTTATCATACCAACCCTCGCGGATCCAGAGGTCCTCTGGCGCCGGCCTTTTAATTATTCCAAGGGTGAGGACCAAAACGCATGGCGAGGCTGCATTCAGTCATTTTGGTCCTCAACTTTGGAATAGCCTGCCAGAGGATGTCAGGTCCGCAGAGACTGTTGGTATTTTCAAGAGGAAGCTCAAGACACACCTTTTTAGTTTGGCTTTTAACTAATTTGAAGTAATTTATCTTTTCTTTCGACTGAGGATTATTCTTTTTTTATCTTACTGATTCTAGTTCTCAGACTATATTACTGTTTAGTTTTTTAGTTGTGTTGTTCTCTGTTGTTGTTAGCTTTTAGCTCCAGTGTTTTCTCATGGGGGGGTGGCTGCCCTTCTCGCAGGGGCCGTCATCGCAGGGGCTCCTTGGGTCCGGGTGGCCGGGGGCCTCTACACTTTGTTTGGGGCCCACCCGGTTGATCTGGGCTGGGGGTCTCTGTGGTGGTGGCACCCCTGTGGCCCTGGGCTGTCATTCCCCTCAGCGTGGATGAGCTCCCCTTGGGTATCCTTTCCTCATATGGTTTCTCTGTGCCTTGTTATGTCTTTCTAACACAGTTTATCAGGTTGTGTGCTTTGTGTGTGTGTGTGGGGGTGTGTGCGTCTGTGTGAGTGCTGATGTACTGGTGGAAATATGTCTTTGGGTTTGTTGGGAGGGAGGGCAGAAACGAGTCTTCTTTTTATGTTGTGTTTTGGATGTTTTACAGCACTTTGAGTTGCATTTTTATGTATGAAAAGTGCTATATAAATAAAATGTGATTGATTGATTGATGTGGTGAACAATTTGTCAAAACCACTGTTGGGGCTTCCAGCCATTAAAGCTTTGACCCTTGTGAAGCGAATACACACAGTTCAAGTGGGAGAAGATGTTATAAAGTGCTATCCCACAGTCTTCAGAGGACTGGGGAAACTTAGAACACCATACAACTATGACCAGGTGCCACACCATATGCTCTGTCCGCTCCACGTCGGGTTCCCTTCCCATTACGCGACAAGGTGAAGATCGAACTGGACCGGATGGAGGCTATGGGGGTGATCGAAGGTCACACAACCCACTCCATGGTGTGCAGGCCTGGTTGTGTTGCCAAAACCGAGTGACTGAGATTGTGTGTAGACATGACACATGTGAATGAGTGGGTGCAACAGGAAAGACACATGCTGCCAAACGTGGTTCACTCACTGGTGATGTTGACGGGAGCAAAAATATTCACCAAATTGGATTCCACGTGAGGGTTTTGACAGATTCCCCTGACTGAAAACAGCGCTCTCCTGACGACGGTCATCACTCCATTTGGTCGCTATTGTTTCAACAGGCTGCTGTTTGGAATATCCTCAGCCCCAGAACATTTCCAGCGAAGGATGACACAAATTCTGGAGGGCTGTGACGGTGTGCTATGTCATGCTGACGATATCTTAGTGTATGGGAAAGACCAGACTGAACAAGATACCAGACTACACCAGGTGCTGAGGAGACTGTGAGGAGGGCCTAACTTTGAATAAGGACAAATGTGAATTTGCCAAAAGCACACTAATGTTTCTTGGACAAGATCTCTCAACAGAAGGTGTTAAGCCTGACCCAGGCAAGGTCAGAGCCATACTGGAGATGCCAGAGCCCACCTGCATTGCTGATGTCAGGCGAGTAATGGGCATGGCTAACTACCTGGGCAAGTTCAGGCCTCACCTTTCCTCATATGCACAGCCCCTAACGGTCCTTCAGTCAGAGAAGACAGAATGGTGCTGGGGGACACCACAGAGAGAAGCTTTTCGGAGGCTAAAATCTGAACTGAGCTCACCCAGAGTCCTGGCTGTATACTCACCTTATGCAGAGACGTGCGTGTTGGCTGATGCTTCGTCATTTGGGATAGGTTGTGTTCATCTCCAGACAGCTATCTGATGCGGTGAAACGTTACGCTCTGATCGAGAAGGAGGCCCTCGCAGTAACCTGGGCATGTGAACGCCTACAGTCATACTTACTAGGGATGAACTTCACAATTGAGACTGATCACAAGCCGTTGGTTCCTTTGCTGAGTTCGAAAGCGCTGGATGAGCCTCCTCCTCGGGTCTTGAGATTTCGACTGAGACTGTTAAAGTTCACCTACAACATTGTACACGTGCCAGGAAAGCAACTAGTCACGGCAGACACACTGTTATGATCTCCAGTGCGTCACTTAGCCACACAGGAAGAGAAAGAGCTGGATGCAGACGTCCAAATTTTCGTGGACTCAATCAGACTGTGTCTTACAGCCACTGAAGCAAGATTGCAACAGTTTGCAGAGAAGCAGAAAGAGGAGCCAATTTGCAGTAAATTGAGATATTACTGCCAAACAGAGTGGCCTGACAGAGCTCACCTGCCAGCTGATATCGTACCCTACTGGTATGCGAGAAATGACCTTTCCATGTCCGGAGACCTGCTCCTGAAGGGACAAAGGAATGTTATTCCCAGCTCCTGAAGGGTCATCAAGGGATTGGAAAGTGCAGAGCGAAGGCTCGTCAGTCAGTCTGGTGGCCAGGGCTCTCAAATGATATTAAAAACATGGTGGAAAACTGTCCCGCGTGTATCAAGCACAGGCCCACTCAGCGGGAACCCCTGATATCTACTCCTATACCTGAGAGACCGTGGCAACGTGTTGGAACTGATCTGTTCATCTGGAAAGAGAAAACCTGCCTGGTAATGATAGATTATTTCTCTCGCTACATTGAAGTGGCACACCTCCATGTCGCATCAGCCGGAACAGTCACAGCGGCACTAAAGATCATCTTTGCTCGGCATGGAGTTCCTGCGGTGCTCATGTCGGACAACAGGCCACAGTTTGCTGCTTCCCTCTTTAAGGACTTTGCCAGAGAGTACGGCTTTACTCACATGACCAGCAGCCCGTGATACCCACATGACAATGGTGAGGCTGAGCAAGCAGTGGCCACCATCAAAGGATTATGAAAAGAGGGGGAACACACTATGCAAAAGTGTTGCTTAGTTTTCGAGCTACCCCTCTAGAGAACGGTTACTCTCCAGCCCAACTATTCGTGGGAAGACAATTAAGGACTACACTCCCACAAGTGCCCAAAACACTGAGTCCACGCTGGCCAAACATCAGTTCCAAAGCACAGAGACTCAAGGAAAACGAAGACAAGTGGAATATTACAACAGACACCACAGAACACGTAGTCAATCTGAGTTACGCCCTGGCCAAAGCGTATGGATCACTACAGAGAGCACTCACGGGACGGTGGTACAGTAGACGGATACCCCCAGATCATACCTCGTCAGAACAGAGGATGGACTGTTGAGGAGAAACCGTACACACTTGCGACGCGGGACACCTGTTGCTCTTTCTCCATCAATTTAGATTATCACAAACACATTCGCTTTTTCTCTCTTCTCAAAAGAGTATTTTTATCATAACTAATAATCTTCAACAAGAGAATGAGTATATCTTGCAGTTGAACTGAATTGCATTCAAACTCAACAAAATTACATTGAAATCATTATAACGGTTGCCTTCTAACGTCTCGCTCATACACTTGCTGCGATTAACGTGCGGCATTTTAACGGGGATTACAGTCGTGATCGTCCACATTACTAACATTGCTGGTTTCGTTTCAAGCATTGCACTTCACACACAAATGAGTTTCGCTTTTCACACAAAGAAACAACCCGCAAATGCCCAAGAGCCGAAAGAAATGAACAAAAGAATATATCGAGTTGCCGCGTCATACTTTCTCGACGCCATTACACAGGATCACCGACCGCGCTATTTAAATACACACTTCTATCTTACATGTAAGACATCACTGGGTATACATATGTTCTTACAAATATTTGTAATCAGTAGTAAAAATAAGTAAGTAACTGACCTGGAAGTATGAAAAATAACACACATAAATCAGCGACGCGGGACACCTGTTGCTCTTTCTCCATCAACTTGGATTATGAGCCACACTTCCGCAGTACATCGCGATGTGCCTGTGACGCTGCAGGTCAGTACAGCCACCCAGCGTCGACTTTGCACAACAATATATTGCAATAATCTCTGAATATGAATTACACAGAATAACATACAACAATTACAAAAACCCCAAAATGACTTTCATTGAAATTAATTTAAAAATATATATACAAAAACACTTATTTTGTGAGTATCACACATGTACATAAAGTTGTGCAATGGTTCACTTACTTCCAGTAGCATTACACTGTATGCTATATCCAGAAGACAAAAAGAGTTTTACTAATTATTTATATTTTCGTTTTGGACAAGATAGTTTCATAAATTTCATGCATATGCTAATACAGTGTAGACTCATAATTTATAGAGCCATAGCAAATGTGCATATACTGAAAAACATTTGGAGTCATATTTCCTTGGAAAAAAATTGATAATAATAAAGTCACTTCAGGGTTGAGAAACAAAGCCACAACTTTCAGGTTGGGAGACGGCCGCTGTACCACCCGAGCCATGCTGCTCCTACGATGGGTTAGTCAGTGTATTGCAGGTACCTGGTGGAATACTTGTACGTCCAAAAGGAAACTGTTCTTGGAGTCCCAAATCCGCTGCCAGGTAGTCTCACACCTCTTCCTCTTCTCTCTGGCTGTTGACACCATCCGATTCATTGTCCTCCATTGTCAGACATTGTAAGAATGTCTTTTGCTCCAGCTATATATAGGCTATACTCGCCAGTTGATTTTTCACAAGGTGCACCTTTGAGCTATTTCAGAAAAACAGCTGATGAGTAGGTGATCTAATACTTCACACATTTTCCCTGGTTTGAGAGGGTCACAATTCACCTGTCAAAAAAAGTACGGAAAGTCTAATAGAAATTTATAGCAATGTGCTTGACATATTATGATGACTTGTTCAATTATTTTGCATAAAGACTTATGCGATCAAATAATACCAAAATAGTGTGGGGTGGGAGACAATTCTACAGAGACACATTTCAATCAACATAACATAAGCAACTGAATTATATAGAAAACAGCAGAGAATTGTACATACGGTAATCATTTGCATGGAGGGAGCAAAGCTTTTGCAAATTGCTCAAAAGAACTGCTTTTTTGATGTGCACAAGTGACACAATGATGTGAAAATTAAACAAGTAGTTTTGCAAATTTCCAGTCTGATCTCAGAAATGTACTAAAATGACTGAGAAAAACTGTAAATATAGAAGATGTATTCTATCAAAAGAAAAAAAGTGGCAAAAAAAAGTCATTTTACAAATTACTCACAATTGGGGTTTGTGTGGTGAGATTTGACTACCAGTATAAGTAATTTTATTCAGCCTGCAACATCTTCCGCCTTCATGTTGATAGGTTTCCTGTGTCCATTTTCAACAAACTCACAGCTGTAAAAGTCTGTCTATAGTCTGCTGAATCAAAAATACCCAAAGCAGGCCTGGTATAGAGCAGTCTGTAAAGCACTCGCTGTCTCATGGTAAGATAAAGGTCATATACAGCGATAATCCTGGTATTGTCAGGGATGACGCCTTCATCCGTTTCAAAATTGCTTTCTCCCCAACAGATGCTAAAACCCCAGAACAACAACAAACCATTACGCCGGTCAAAGCTGCCATGAGGGTCACACGAAAGGTCCTTTTCATGTGAGGACATGCAGGTGACCTTTTCAAAAGCCCTGGTTGAGTAACAGCTCGGGCGCCAATGTTAACATCCGTTTGGCTAGGTTCACACTACAGGTCTTAATGCTCAATTCGGATTTTTTGAAAAATATCAGATTTTTAGTTTAAGCGTTCATATTACATTATAAATGTGACCTCGGTCTTGTCTGCTGTATAAACACATGTATTCATTCATGTCGCCAAAGTGACCCGCATGCGCTGAAGGAGAGACGAGTCACTCATGACATATTGTTTGTATGTGATGAGGTGAGACTTTTCTATCTCATTTCATGGAGACATCACTAACGATGACATCACGTCATAACCGTGCGTAAAAAAATGAATCGATCTGAACCGTGGCTGAATGACTACTATCACCATTAATGTGCACTTTATGCTTCATGTTTCAAGTTGGATTAAATTAAAGTAAAATATAAAGTCAATAGTGTTACTCAAAACAACTTTGACGATTCAATCCTTGCCAGCACTTTCCCTCCGCCTGCGCGGAGCATATTTTGGGCTCCGGATGACGTCAGTGTCAGATATATACTACCTGGACGTTCAGACCGTGGTCGCATTGCAAAAAATCAGATATATATCCGATCTAGGACCACATATAAAAGTGACCCAGGTTGGAGTTGAAAAAAATCGCAATTGAGCCGTTCAGACTGTCATAACAACATCAGATACAGGTCGAATATGGGCAAAAAAATTCCGATCTGGATCACATTTTCCTGCGGTGTGAACCAAGCCTTTGATTGTTGCATCGTTGCATGTGATAAGGAAGCCTGGGGGAGCCAGGGGGAACGGTTACAGGTTTACAGTTTAGAAGTAGTGGCAGTTGTAGTAGTAATAACAGTAGTTCCAGTAGTAGAAATACTACAACTGCAGAAGTAGTAGTAGTAATAGTCATACCTATTTGAGAGTCTATTTCAACAAATACTGATCTATGAAGACAGAAAGGCAGATATGGATGGATGGATGGATGGATGGATGGATGGATGGATGGATAGATGGATAGATGGATAGATGGATAGATAGATAGATAGATGAAATTAACAGAGCTGGGCATTTGACCCTTTTTTGCCGGCCCGTCCTCCGTTCGGGACCTGGGTACTCTTCTGGCCTCGTCCCTTCATCCTTATAAAAAATTATTGCCCCCGCCACCCCCCCCCCCCCGACTCTGTCCGTCCTCGTCCTTTTAAAGCACTTCTCTCCTACATTCCGTCAGGCCTGTTCTGGCCCTGGGAAGGACTGGCCAGCTCTGCAAATTAATGTATTTAGAATTTGTTTTATCATTTCAGTTTCACTATTAACTAGTTTTGAAAAAGAAAAATGTACCCAAGGTACCCTTTAAATGTTGTGTACTAGTATATTGTTTTGCATTTTGCATTACAGAGCCCAAATTGAGAAGAACGACCAAAAATTGTTTGGTCGTTAGGAGTATTTATTTATTTTTTTTTAACGCCGTTGCCCACGTCACCTACTGATAATGATTATATTAGCTGAATGAGAGGTGTTAAATGTGGAGTTTGTCTAAAAAAAACACATGTTGTTTAAAGTCTCAGTGTTAACCTGACAGTAGATCATTTGTAAAATAAGATAAGAAGGCCTTAATAGATCCCACAGTGGGGAAATTTTCAGTGTTACAGCAGCAAAGATATAGGTCACACAGGGACGGCGGCATAATGTAACCATTAATGTATAACATTAACGGCAAACATTCAGGATCAAACCTATGTAAATATACGCAGTAACATGTGTATATACACATGTATATACACACCAACATGTATCTACATAAAAAGTATGAGGAACACTCATTTTAGCCTGTACATAGTACAGAGGAAAAATACTCTAAGTAAGTGACAGTGCTGCAGTGCTGTAGTGAAATGTAAGGAACAGCATTGGATAAAAATAAAACTAGACTAACAGTAGTGGGGAATGTTGAGTATTGCACGGTATTACAGTAGTGGGGAATGTTGGGTATTGCACAATATGAGCTCAGGTGCAGGACTGCACGATTGCACTAATGTCCGCCAGTTTGTAGAGACTACACAATGTTCTTGGTAAAGAGTCTGACAGCAGCAGGCAAGAAGGAACGGCGGAATCTCTCCTTTGCACAGCGAGGGTGTAACAGTCGGTTCTGCTGGCACCAGTCCACAAAACGCTGAGTAAATTCTCTGTACTCCCGATCATCTCCGCCTGTGATGAGGCCGACAATCGCAGAGTCGTCAGAGAACTTCTGCAGGTGACAGGTAGGGGTGCTGTAGTTGAAGTCCGAGGTGTAGAGGGGGAACAGGAAGCGAGCCAAGACAGTTCCCTGTGGGGCCCCCGTGCTACAGCGAAGCACGTCAGACACACAGTCCTGTGTCTTCACATACTGTGGCCGGTTTGTGAGGTAGTCCTGGATCCATGTGGTGAGGTGGTGGGCCACCCCCGCCTGCTCCAGCTTGTCTCCCAATAGGGTGGGCTGGATGGTGTTGAAAGCACTGGAGAAATCAAAGAACATGATCCTCACAGTGCTCCCCGCCTTCTCCAGGTGGGAGAGTGAAGTGTGGAGGAGGTAGATGATGGCATCAACCACACTGATATGATCTGTGAATAAGCTCTTTCTCGCCCCGTTGTGTACTTCTTTTGGTAATTTTTTAAATTTCATTTTTGAGAACTCAACTCATCCAAGGAAGAACCACGGACCAATCAGAGGCATGAGCGAAGAGGTGTCATTTGCCATTTGCCCTGCATATAGGTCCAGCAGGCCTCATTGCTTTGCTGAAACTGTTGGATTATCGACCTCTGGGAATAAAAAAAAGCCAATCCCTCAACTGGACGTAAGACTAGTTAGTTACAGCCTCATGTCTGCATGCTTGCCACAATGCTGATCGATACTTTTCCAGTCAATATTGTGTACCTATTGCGAATTACAGCCACACAGTCTCCCCAAACCGATGGGACATTAAGCCATGCAACATGTCTCCTTGGACAGTGCACGGAAGGTGTAACATTGGCGTGCAAAACATTTAAGGTGACTTAAATGTCCTTGACACTGTTGTTCTATCTCTATGAAACGTGACAATGTGGTGCATTTCTTTTATATTTTCAAATGTTCAAGTGGACATGAGTAGGACTGTGCAAATGGATTTTGGTGTCAAGCGGTCACCGTTTTCAGACATTTTCAGACTGCCCCAATCGAGGGAGTCTGCTATCTTTCCCTTGCTTCTCTGAGGTCCAGCAGAGCCACATTGAAGAAACAGAGGTATGAAGCCAACCACTTGCTGCCTAGACCCCTTCCCACCCTCTCTGCTTAAATCACACAGCTCCAACCTCAGCCCAATCATCACTCAGGTTGTTAACGTCTCACTTCAAACTGCTCATGTTCTACCTGCTCTCAAAGCTGCTGTCATTCGCCCACTCCTGAAGTAACCCTCCCTGGACCCTGACAATCGAAAAAAAAATAGTTGACACACAGCTTCAGGACCACCTAACACAAAACAATCTGTCTGAAAAACGTCAGGCCGGTTTTCACGCAAGCCACAGCACAGAGACAGCCCAGCTCAAGGTGACCTTCTAATAACTGCTGACTCAGGATCGCCATCACACTTCCTGGACCTAACAGCAGCTTTTGACTCTGTGGATCATACCATCCTCCTTGAGCATCTCCATAACACCGTGAGACTGATAGACCTGGCACTGCAATGGTATAAGTCGTATCTTTCAAACAGGACTGAGCATGTCTCGCGTGGAGGATGTGAGTCCACACCACTGCATGTCACATGTGGTGTCTCCCATGGGTCAGACTTCGCCCCCATCTTCACGGTATAAATGCTTCCTCTCAGGCATGTCATCAGCAAACACGGACTTCTGCCCACTGTTATACGATACAACTCTACGTTAAAACTGCCCAGAACCCCTCCCTAGCACTTTCATCTCAAGTCTTGAGGAAATGAAGGCATTAATGAACAGCAACTACCTTTGGTTAAACAGCAATAAAATGGAAGCACTCCACATTAGTACCCCACACCAGGTTCGCTCCTCAGTCATATCCCAACTTACCTTCAACGGACAAGTCATTCCGCTGAGCGCCCTTCTCAGGAACAAACCTTGCAGTCCACGTCAACCCCCATTTGACCTTCAAAGACCTAAACCATTTCTGCAAAATATAATTTTACCACCTCTACAATATCTCAAGAGTCCGTCCCATTCTGTCCCTCCCAACAAAAGAACAACTGGTCCATGCCTTAATTTCCTCTAGCCTGGACTACTGTAACAGCCTTTTCATCGGGATACCTGGCAAGTCTGTCCAGAGCAAATGGGCAAAACCATGGAATAGAAAAATCACTCGGCAACGGAGTCGTGAGCTAGGCGAAAGATCCGACAGAGGGCAGTATGCCTGGTAGTCCTTAAATAGTTCACTGATTGAAAATGCAGCACAGGTGTGCCGCCAAGGACAAACCCACCACTCCAGCAGGAGAAGGAGGCAAAAACAAAACAAATCATGACAATGAGAGCCTGTAAATAAGAGCATATCTTCATTCACTGCACTGGCTCCCTGTTTCATCCTGGATCAATTACAAAGTTCTGTAACTCACCCATAAATGCATCCAAGGACCCACCTCCAAGAACTCATCACGCTACCACGTTCACCACTCACACCCTCAGATCCACTACCCCTTGCTCCTTCAAGTCCACAACCGGCTCTCCACCATGGGTGACCGAGCTTTATGTGCAGCCGCACCACGTCTCTGGAATAGCCTTCCAACACAGTTTAGGGCAACCCAGCGGCTGGACTCTTCTAAAACAGGCCTGAAAACCTTTTTAATTAGAAAGGCCCACAACCTTTAATTATTAATATGATTTGATTTGTTGCTTTTCCTATTGAGTATGTTTTGTTTGCTGTTAAGTTAAGTCTGTAGCGCTTTGAAATTATGCTGATGAAAAGTGCATTATAAATGACATATATTATTATTATTATTATATTATTATTATTATTATTATTATTATTATTATTATTATCATTATTATTACTAGGTGACAACAGAATGAGGCAAAGCAAGCCAATACTTACAATGCTTGCCTCCCTTCAATGATGTACTCAGGCTGAAGTTTGAAAAAAAAGCAGTCCCCATCCATAAATGGGCGTCATTAAGATGTGCTGAATATAATTTTTTTACATTCAAAAATAAATGCCAATGTTCAGCCCAATCAACGGCCCCTTAATTGATCGTACATTAAAAAAAACAACAATTAAAATGTTGGCGCATTTGCAGCGCTAATGCTAGCTTAGTATTGCTAGTGCTGCTATTTTATTGAAGATGGACAGTGTTCTCTGTGACTATTTATCACAACAAAACACACTAGCACAATCACATGCCATTATGAATGGTCATGTTTGAGAATTGAACTTATGCACATCAGTAAGGGGTTCGGCTTTGGTAAGGGACTGTGGCGGGAGTGATTGTGATTGGTGGAATAGGTGCCAGGAATTGTGAAATGAGGCTATAATCAAATGTTGCTCGCGGTCTTAAAACAGCAAACTCTCCATTTAAATGTGATTGAAGTAGCCATAAATAAAGGTTTTAAAAGACTTCAATTCGGCTTCCTTAAACCTCCAGATTCCATGATTATGTTTGCTCTTTTGTGTCCAATGTGCTGATTGAGATCTGACTAAATACTGGATGTGTGCTGGGTTATGGTTGTGTGGTGAAGGCTACCACAAATTGATGGACTCGCCCCAGGCGCCGTCAATCCATGCCATGCCACTTGGTGCATACACAAACACACAAACCCATTGCATTTGGTTTAAAGCAAATCAACCCATTACTCAGTCAATTTGATCAGTGCAGATATTTAGGCTAAGTGCCTTGGAAATTGCCTGGCGGGAGGAAATCGATAACACGTTTGCCCCAACACCCAGAGGCAGAAAGCACTCATCGGCTTTAAACATTCCACCTCGCACGTGCACACAAATGCAACCTTCGCAAATGTTAGTTCACAATAGGGATGTCCGGTGAAGAAGATGGCGAGTGAGCGTCACACACATGAATGTCTCATCCATAATGCACACGGTTGGGTTCACAGCAAGGGTAAGTGTGTATGACAGGTGTTTGCCGAGGTGCTCTCATATGCAGCCAGTGAAGGACCGGATGCAAAAGCCACACTATGAAGAGTTACAGCAACGTCAACACTCTGGCTTTTGAAATGGACCACCAAAAATCTAGCGATAGAACGGCCTCAAGGACACACTTTCAACACTCTGACCAGTGAAAAGAGTAGGGGGTGGCAGCAGAAAAAATATATTTTAGCACTTAATGTTATTTCCTGTTCTGCCCTTTACTGCTTTGACTACATTTGGAGATAAAAAGAAAAAGGAGGTCAGACTGAAAGCATGTGACCTTGACAGGGAATCGGAATGGTAGAATTTTATTTTACATTCTGTCACTGGCCTTGACTTGCCCATATCTTTTTCAGACGTGGGCTTTTCATAAAAGAAGACGAGAAAAAAAAAGGTAAAATGTTGGTGTTCAAGAAGGTGTTCTTCTCATTTTCAGAGCCTTTATTTGATTGAAGACAACACCGTAATGTTGAAAAAGGCCATCACTAGTTTTCTTGTTTTAATGACCCTTTTCATAGCAGTCATATTGCCATATTTTTACTATAAATAGGATGACTTGTCAAGTCATGAGGTTCAAGTCTAAGTCAAGTCACTTAGATACCAAGTCCCAAATCAAGAACAACTCATTTGCATGTTTTTGGCAAGCAAGTCGCAAGTCCTAAAAATAGCAACTCGAGTCTGACTTGAGTCAAGTCATGTGACTCAAGTCCCCATCTCTGCAAAATACACTTAAAGAGGAAGTCAGACATATTTTTTCAAGTTATATTCTATGCAGGCCCACTGGTTGAAACAAGGCATTCTGATTAATATTGCATTTGTGCAATATGAGTTAAGCAGCAAAATCCACCCGCTTTTAGCCATCTCAGGGGGCGGGCATTTTGTCACTTCTGTTGACTGAAAATGACATCACAGTGTCCAGGGCTCAGATAACGACCAATCATGGCCCATTTTCAGAAAACAGGTGAGCTGTGAGCTGAGCACTGAGACACTGTGATGTCATTTTAAATTGACAGAAGTAACACATTGGCCGCCCGCAGGGATGGCTAAAAAACAGGTGGCTTAATAACTCTTATACCACAAACGCATTATTCATCAGAATGCCCTGTTTCAACTAGTGGGCCTGCATAGAACATCCATCCAATATCGGTACCGCTTATCCTCACAAGGGTCACGGGGCGTGCTGGAGCCTATCCCAGCTGTCATCGGGCAGTAGGCAGGGCACACCCTGAATTGGTTGCCAGCCAATCGCAGGGCACACAGAGACAAACATCCGCACTCGCAATCCCACCTAGGGGCAATTTAGAGAATCCAATCAACTTACCATGAATGTGGGAGGAAACCGGAGTACCCGGAGAAAACCCACGCAGGCACGGGAGAACATGCAAAACTACACACAGGGAGGCCGGAGCTGGGATCGAACCCACAACCTCTGATCTATGAGGCGGATGTGCTAACCAGTCGACCACCGTGCCGCCCTGCAAAGAATATATTTTTGAAAAAATATATGTTTGGGTTGACTTCACCTTTGCTAATTTAACGCTGGCATAGATTAAGAGTACAAACATGAAGCGAGCGGCAGAAGAGTACTTCAAAGTCTGCGATTGAAAAGCTCACAAAAGCAAATGTCTGCCCTACATCATCTCCACAAAATGCCTTCTTAAAGGTTTAATGCCATGAGTGATGCAATGGATAAAAAAATGAGCCAACTAACCCTGTCTTAAGTGGATATTAAAATGACTCACCTCCTCGGAACATGATGGTCCAACTTCAAAGGAGCATCAAAGTGATCGACTTTAAACAAACAAGCCAACTTAAACCAGCAAACCTTATTATTTTCACTTGTTATTGTCTAAAAAGCACACACATACACACACAGATGTTAAATAGAGATGGCATTTACGTCACACAGCTTCCGCAGACCGAGGAAACGGAAGTAGTTTTTCCACACTTCTGCAGACATACATGCACTTTTCAATCATAAGTTGCGTTCGCGAGTAGCAACTCTCTCTCTCTCTCTCTCTCTCTCTCATTATATATATATAATGGGGTATATATATATATATATATATATATATATACACGTCAAAAGTGCTGCTGCTGCTGCTGCTGTTTAGCATCAGTGAAAAAAAAGGAAACTATACGCTTGACACGTCTAAACAAACATGATACGCGGCCAACTTGAACCAGCCGCCCTAGCGTTGCGTTCATTGCCTGCACGATAAGCACTTAATGTGTGGCTCAAAGCCAGCCTCACGTATCGGCACATCCAAGTTGCGAGCATTGTCGGTCACAACAGCGACTCCGTGATTTGGCCTCGGAAGTTCCCATTCAGCGACAGCTCCTTTTAGGACATCTGCTATATTCACCCGGACTCCAAAACACCGTCAAAACAAAATAGATCTCGTGCTGTGCAGGGATGAGAAATCTCGTGACGTTCTAATCACGCGAGATCTCGTAGCACGAGATCTCATCCCATATATATATATATCGGGTTGGCCCGATGGAATGTATGGATGGTGGCTCTTTAAAAGAACGAGGACGGACAGGGTCGGAGGACGATAATTTTGGTGACGGTGAGATGAGGACGGAAGGGTACCCAGGCCGCGGATGGAAGACGGACCGGCAAAGAAGAGTAAAGTGTCCAGCTCTGTATTTGTGTGTGTGTGTGTGGGTGTGTATTTTTATATATATAAAAAAAAAAAAAAATATATATATATATATATATATATATATATATATATATATATATATATATACACTGTATAGTATAGTATGCATGTTTCATGTATTCCCTATATGGGGGGAAAACAATTACACTTTTACAAATCCTAACTTTTGTAGTACACTACATAACTCACCCAATGCTCAGACGTTAGGCTTGGCGCCAAAATAATTGGAAAAACACTCTCGACCGACTATACGTCCCATGGGACCATCTCCCCTGTTTGTATCATTCCTCTGTCACCCAAACAAAGCACGCCACTCACCTTCTGCTCAAATTGAATTTGTCTCAATCAAATGCAAATGTAACGGGACGACTCTGCATACACAGAATCCTTTTAGAGGGCTATTATTTCCATGCTAAACTGCTTTACATGCAAGCCCAGACATTTTAAAATGCCAGCAAGCATTTAAGTGTGTGCATGTGTGTGTCGGGGTGTGTGTGTGTGTGTGTGTGTATGTGTCAGACCGGAGGAGGCAGGACACTCAGCCATGTCAGAAACTAATGAGACATGCATTGGTAATATAATTACAAAGTCAGGCTGCCAATGTCAGAGAACAGCTTTAGTGAAGACAGGGCGCAAGACAAAGTGGACCTAGGGATGTTCACTTGCACAATGCCAGATCGCGCTTCCATTGATAAGTCACTGAGCAACAAAAAGCATGGAACCTGATGTGAGACAGTGTTTTAAGCATACTTTTAGGTTAAAGTTTAATTGGATGAGATTTACTGCAAGCAGGATGAGATAAGAGATATCTAAGTGATGTGTGGGTGGTGAATAATTCTCACCCTGCTTCCTTTGGCCCAGAGTTGTCAAAGCAACAGCAAAGCACTCAGCAAAATCCATACTAAAAACGTTCATCTTCAGTCTATCAGTCTATGTGAAAAATTGCATTCTAAACTTGATGACAAATGGATTCCATTTGTTTGTGTTCACACCAGCGATGCTCTTCTCAAATGACAGTTTGACAGTTTGTGAACCATTTTCTAATCAAATGTCAAAGACCAACACAACACTGCATTTATTCTTCTTTTTGCGCTTACATTGTGGAGCAACTTGGGTTTGAAACATCAAGCATGAGAAGTATGAATAACACTGTTTTTATCATAAAATCATCATGGACTGCTTTAATGTGGACTCTTTCAGTTGAGTTCATAATAAATTACAGTTTTGAACAGGAATGAGGAATTTCAACCCCAAGTCACCTTTTTACAGTACACTGACTTAGTAAGGATTAAATCAAACATGGTATTCAACCACTAAAACAAATGTTTCTGTTTGGGAATGCAAGTAAATAAATTAGACATCTTAATGTTAAGAAACAATAATGTGCTTCACCATACATATTCATATTCATGGTTAACAAAATGTACTGGTACATTTTCCTGACTCTAGTGCAGGCAGTGGTAGTTTAGTTGCCACTTAGTGTGTGTCTCTCTCTGTTATTGTGTTGGTTGTGTGTGTGACACGGACAGGCACGGGGGGTGGATAGTGAGTACAGAGGAGCTCAGGCAGGTTTTCTTCAGGTGGTCAACTTCTTTTTCCTCTATATTTTCCCCAAAAAACAAAAAGTGCATTAGAGGATTAAAATGGAGCGTGGCTTCTCCAGCAGTCGCTTTAACACTGATGTTCTCTGGCGCCTTAAATAATGTTAAAGTCAATTGGATAAAACTATTTGGATAACAACTCCACAGGTGAAAATCATTAGCCCATTAACAAAGTTAAAACCCTCCAACTCTAAACCTTCATCCGAAACTAAAGAAATACTAATACTAAAACTAAAGCCTGTATCCCAAACCCAAACCATCTAAACAATAAACCAAACACTATAAAATCGAATAAAAGTCCCCCACATAGACCAGTCCCAGTGTCTGGTTCACCAGGGAGTCTTCTGGCCAGACACTGCCACAGGTGAGCTCATTACATTGTGTCACTTCAGTCACCATCCAGTGTGCCTGGGGTCTCACTTATCAAAGAGTGCGCAGGATTCAAATTAAACGTGTTCGTACGCACAAAATCCATTGTCCATAGTCAGTGCAAAAGCAGTACATGAAAACAAATGAGCCATGCTGGCCAATGCTTTGTGAAAGATGAATCATGACGACAATGTATTTCAGTGGGGAGGAAACAAGGAAGGGAATATTGTTTGGAGGCATAAGTTTGCATCGTGCAAAAAATATCAATAAATTCGACCGGCAGGACAGAAGGAAAAACAAAAAATACTTGGTCTTAAAAGGAGATGATTATTCAATTGCGATGGAGCAATGCTTCGGACTTGTTTTTTTTCCTCCCTCCCCCTTCCTTATGTCTTTCTTTTTCATCTAAGAAAATCGGGGCACCATTTGGCGGTCCATCAGGCTGGTCTCTTGTCCCTTGGACGGGTTGTAACTGATAGGTGAATTTCATTGCTATGTACCTGTGCAATGACAATAAATTCCATTCCTGACCGTCGACCAGTTCAGGGTTTAATCCACCTTTTGCTCAAAGTCAGCTGGCATAGGCTCCAGCCCCCAGCGACCCTAAACATTGTGCGCTGTACAGAAAATGGATGGATGGATGACAAAAAATGTCTATTTTAGCATTCAAAATATCATTTTTTTTAAAGGCTCTTTAGCAAAAATGATATTTTATAAAGAGCTTATTAATACTGGTGTATCCATGGTTGCAGACCTGTGCAAATAATTTGGTAACTACCTATGATGTTAATTTAGGACTATTGTGGCATAAACCCAGCATCAAGTGGTGGTCTAATACAGGGGTCTGTCAACCTGCAGCAAACAGGCTCTTTCATCCTTATGTTGTCTGATTGAAGTGTATGTTCTTTGTCTCAAAAACGTGTATCATGTCTTCTTATTACTGTAAGTACATTTTTTTTACTTCTCTCTTCAGACTTTGTGCAATTTCCGTGATCAGCATTCACCTTCTTCAGACATTTGACAGTACTTGACGTGTCAGGAGGCACCCGACATGCGCAGCGGTGCCTGCTGACACGCCTGCTGCCAGCGATACCAAAACTGCACAATTGAACAACAACTGAACAAAGTATTTTATTTGTGTGTGCTTCTTGGTTTATTTAAGTGTACTTGCAAATTGTAAGGTTATTGTGGTCTCGAAATATTAAAATAAAATTACATATCGTCGCTGTCGGCCGAATACCTTGGAAATCCATCCATCCATCCATTATCCATACCGCTTATCCTCACAAGGGTTGCGGGGAGTACTGGAGCCTATCCCAGCTGTCTTTGGGCAGTAGGCAGGGGACACTTTGAATTGGCTGCCAGCCCAGGGCACACAGAGATTTAGAGTGTCCAATCAACTTACCATGCATGTTTTTGGAATGTGGGAGGAAACCGGAATACCCGGAGAAAACCCACGCAGGCACGGGGAGAACATTCAAACTCCACACAGGAAGGCCGGGGCCGGAATCGAACCCACGACCTCTGAACTGTGAGGCGGACGTGCTAAGCAGTCGTCCACCGTGCCGCCCCCTCGGAAATTCAAATATGTTACTTAGTTTGTATTTTTATGTAATTACAGCCAATTTAAAGCAGTGAAAATATCAAATACTCAAATAAAGCACGATTTCACTGCCGCTCTTGACCGCAACTTATGTGTGTGTGTGTTTCGGAGGTGTGTACGACACAATGACGTGTCCTCCGTCTGTGGAAAGTGGAAGCCGTGTGGTGTAATGGTCGCCCCTATTTACCGCCGAGTAGTTTTTTGTTTTCCCTTTTTTTAAGGCAATAAGTGCAAATAGTAAGGTTTGCTGGATTACGTTGGCTTGTTTGTTTAATATGGATCGATGAGATACTTCGTAGCAAAAATAAGACCCCCCTGAACCCCGTGTCGTGAGGTAAGTCCGTTTCATTTTATGATGCATTTATGGACGCGGTTAGTGACGAATAGGCTAGCATCTTCATTTCAGATGTCAAAAAGTGCGGCTCCCAGTGTTTTCTTTTCCGTGGAAACTGGGTCAAAATGGCTCTGAGTGTTTTAAAGGTTGCCGACCCCTGGTCTAATAGATTGGTTAAGCACCCAATTAATCTCTAATGACTGGTGAGCAGTATCTGATTGAATATGCTTGAGTTAACTGGGATCCAAAGTTTGATGTTTTCTTGTCAGCAAATTAAAACCATTTTTCTTCGCTGCCTCCCAGTAATCGGTCGTCTGTCACACTGTCCTCGTTAACAGGGTTATTAAAGACGAATATGGAAAGGATGAGCAGGCCAAGTTATCAGACGTTCACAAAAAAATACTGCACTGTCAATTTTTATCCTTGCAAAACAACTATTTTCAGCTTGTTTGTTCCTGCATTGTGCTTTGAAGGAACACAGTACCTGAATTATTCATTGCGCCTTTATTAAAACACAGAGATTTGCATAACACACGGGGTGGTGGAAATGCATTGGGGCTTTTGATCCTCATGTAAATGTCAAATGATTTAGCATGCCACTGGACCGTCAAACAGCAAGGGAACATGGATAACTTTAAACATCTCGAAGTAAACGGATTTAGATTTTAGCGAATAATGAAGAACGTTTCTGGTTCACAAAGCTTAACTCTCGCACTTGGAAAAAAGATCCTAAGTGCACGAATAAAGCATGACAAGTAACGTCAATTTGGACGTACTTGAATACTTAAATAAGATGAATGCAGAAAATTTACGAAGCTGCTCACCTGTTTTCTGAAGATGAGCTATGATTGCTGGCTCACCTGTTTTCTGAAGATGAGCTATGATTGGTCGTTATCTGAGCCCTGAGGGTGTGTGATGTCATTTTCCATTGATAGAAGTGACAAAATGGCCGCTCCCAGAGGTGGCTAAAAACAGGTGGATTTTGTTGCTTAGCTGATATTCCACAAACACAATATTAATCAGAATACTGTGTTTCAACCAGTGGGACTGCAGAGAACATATTCTTAAAAAATATGTTTGGGTTGACTTCCGCTTTAAATTGTTGTCCCTCGCTGTCAACTTTCTCTTTTTTATACATTGAAACTGTCCGGAAAGGGTCACATTGGGTTATGGAGTTGAACAGACTACTGCTGCCCTCCTGTGTGTAAATGCAAAATTGCATTTAGAGTGTATTTCGTACACTGTCAACGGGGCCAGATGTTATTATTTCTATGACAGAGGGTGCGGGCCGGATAAAATTTGACCGCGGGCCGCATTTGGCCCCCGGGCCAGACTTTGATATACTTTATACACTCAATAAAAATATAAACGCAACACTTTTGTTTTTGCTCCCATTTTTTATTAGATGAACTCAAAGGTCTAAACCTCTCTCCACATACACAATATCATCGTCTCTTTCAAATATTGTTCACAAACCAGTCTAAATCTTTGATAGTGAACACTTCTAATTTGCTGAGATAATCCATCCCACCTCACAGGTGTGCCATATCAAGATGTCACTAAAAGGCCACTCTGAAAGCTGCAGTTCTATCACACAGCACAATGCCAAAGTAGTTGCAGGATTTGAGGGATCGGCATGCTGACAGCAGGGATGTCAACAAGAGCTATTGCTCGTGTACTGAATGTTCATTTTTCTACCATAAGCCGTCTCCAAAGGCGTTTTAAAGAATTTAGCAGTACAGTACATCCAACCAGCCTCACAACCACAGGCCACATCTGACCACACCAGCCCAGGACCTCCACATTCAGCATGTTCATCTCCAAGATTATCTGAGACCAGCCACTCGGACAGCTGCTGAAACAATCGGTTTGCATAACGAAAGAATGTCTGTACAAACTGTCAGAACCTGTTTCAGAGGAGCTCATCTGCATGCTTGTTGTCCTCATTGGTGTCTTGACCTGACTCCAGTTTGTCGTTGTCGTTTGTCGACTTGAGTGGGCAAATGCTCACATTCGATGGCATCCGGCACGTTGGAGAGGTGTTCTCTTCACGGATGAATCCCGGTTTACACTGTTCAGGGCAGATGGCAGACAGCGTGTGTGGCGTGGTTTTCTGAGTCCCCAGCGCCCCCCCCCCCCCAAATTAAACAAAACTGCAACTTTCAGAGTGGCCTTTTACTGTGGGCAGTCTAAGGCGAAGGAGAAGTGCTCACTATCACAGATTTAGACTGGTTTGTGAAACATACATTATATATATATATATATATATGCTGGAGCCTATCCCAGCTGTCTTTGGGCAGTAGGCGGGGGACACCCTGAACTGGTTGCCAGCCAATCGCAGGGCACACAGAGACAAACATCCGCACTCACAATCACACCTAGGGCCAATTTAGAGTATCCAATCAACTTACCATGCATGTTTTTTTTTGGAATGTGGGAGGAAACCGGAGTGCCCGGAGAAAACCCACGCAGGCACGGGGAGAACATTCAAACTCCACACAGGAAGGCCGGGGCCGGAATCGAACCCACGACCTCTTAACTGTGAGGCGGACGTGCTAAGCAGTCGTCCACCGTGCCGCACTATATATATATATATATATATATATATTAGGGGTGCAACAATACGTGTATCTGTATTGAATCGTTCGATACAGTGGTCACGGTTCGGTGTGCACTGGATCGAACAATACACAAGATTTTTACGAAGAGAAGCTACGCAGTCTACTCTGCCTATTTATATGCTGCGTTGGCGAGCGCAGACTTATCCACAGTACAGTACTGCTCCTCCCACATTAATTTGGCTCAAGCTGCTGAGTGGTCACATGGGGGGCTAGCTGGCGGTTGCGACATGGCTACAAGCATACCTGAAATGGAAGAAGCTCCACCAAACTTCACATCTAGCGTTTGGAAGTTCTTTGGTTTTCGTGTTAAGTATGCCCCAGATGGAAAGCGTGGAAAACTACAACGGTATGCCGCAAGTATCACACAATGCTAAACTACGTCGGTGGAAATACAACAAACATGGCAACACACGACATCACCCCGATATAAAAATAAGTGGAACCAGACAAGAAAAAGCACCTTTGCAACAAACTTGACCAGTGTCGCTTAGACAGCCATTGGCGCATGATTCCAAGAGGGCAAAAGAAATCGGGCGATGCTAATTTCATTGCCATTGATATGCGACCCTTTTATGTTGTGGAAAACAACGGTTTTCTCTGCGGACACTTGAGCCCCATTATAAGGTTCCTTCGCGAACCTATTTTACTAACTTTTATTTTCTAAGGAGCTATTTATTTATAAATTGTACTGTAATCTGTTGCTTAGAGTGCACCACTGAAGATGGGACATTTCTCCATCAGATAATTTATTTTGTATTAGTAAAGTATTCTTGTTTTTTCATGGTGCTGTTTTTGTTGAATATTTTGATAAGTATGCACAGCAGAAAATGTGTCAGGAATAGCTGCACCTGCTATTAATTTGTTTTATTTATTCATTTATTTTTTGTATTGTACACCATAATACAATGGTTTGAAAAAATAAATGAAGGGAAAAGTGTGTTTGTTTTATGTTCTGTCTATACTGAAAATACAGTCAAGGACCCTAATGATACACTACTGTATTTGAATGCTTTTGTGTTACAATGTTTGAAATGTTTAAAAAAATAATGATGTTTCAAATTATACAGTATTAAGGGAGATTATTTTTTTCAAGGTGTTTTTTAAAAAAAAAAAAAACATATATGGTCTATATGGTTCCAACTTAGATTGATTGAACCAAAGATTGATTTATTTTAAGGCTCTGTTTTTGTTTAATAAGTTGCTGATGTTGAATATATAATAGACAGGATAAGTAGTCTAACTTTTACTTTCTAAGGAGATATTTATTTGTAAAATATACTATACTTTGTTGCATAGAATGCACCACAGAAGATGGGTAATTTCTCCATCAGATAATGTATTTTGTATTAGTACAGTATTCTTATTTTTTTCATGGTGCTGTTTTTGTTTAATATGTTGCTAAGTATGCACAGCTGAAAATGAAGCAGGTATTGCTAAACCAGTTTGTACTTTTGATTTGAAGCAAATGTTGGTAATTTCAATAAATTAGAAGTTTAAAAAATATGTTTTCTTTTGTATCGAAAAAATATCGAACCGTGACACTAATGTATCGAACCGTTTACACAGCAAGGAGGAGACTACTCGCTTTCAACTCATCGTGTATATCATCCCTTTGAACCCAGAAACATTGAAGCTTCCCTCTCATCCCAAGTACAGGTCCCTGGTGAATGTTTCTCCCTTGTGTGTAACCACAAAGGCAAAGGCAAAGCACATAGGCGCCACAGAGTGACTTTCATAGAATGCTCACAGAGCCGATTGTCATGCGGGTGGTATGCTGTAGTGCAGTGAATCTTCACGCCCAGACCCTCAGCGACTGCCTTCCAGAGCTCTAACGTGAACTGTGGGCTTCTGTCAGGGGTCGGTCTGCTGGTCTGTTGAAGGGAGGTAGTAGATGCAGGGGAACAAATTCTGGCCACCTGGGGTCCACTTCAGGAAGCAAGTTTATTGAAAACTCAGAGTCTGCTACCCCTGAAAAGAGGCAAACTCTGGACTGTTCTGTTTCAAGAAGGGAGGTAACTCAAACCAGAGAAAATGGGGTAACTCTAGCCGGTTTCAGAGAGAGTGGTAACTTAAGCTTTCAGTCAGTTACCGCAGTAACAGACTCGGTGAACTTGATCGGGATCAGGTTTATCTCAGTGAACCTCGAGTTTCGCTCTGTCTCCTCCCTCTTTCTGAGCCACACACCACCTTTCATTTCCTAGTTTTGCCTAGCCGAGTTTTGTTGTAGTGTAGTTCTGCCGTCCGTCATTAAAAGAAAATCAGAGTCAGTATATGAGACGTCCATTAGGCACTGTATCCCTGAAAAAAGTTTGTGTTGAATGTAGTCAATTTTATTTTGTCAAGTGGTTGCACGAAATATTATCATCTGGATTAAGATATTTTTTTAAGTAGACTAGACATCTACTAAATAAATGTATATGGATCCAGATGATTTCATTTTGTGCAACCAGCGGTACCATTTTATGTGAAAATCCATCACCTACATACATTGAAATAAGTTTCTGTTTAATAGTTACTCAATTTTATTTTTTTTAACATGGTTGCACTTAATCATCTGAATCCAGATACATTTTTAAGTAGACTATTGAAAAATACTTCTGGCTCCAGATTATTTTATTTTGTGCAACCTGACGAAATATAATTGAGTAAATTCAACTATTTTTTCAGTGTACCCCATGAGCGACAGTTAGAATTAAAAATAATAATAACATAATAATAAAGACAAATAAGATGAAAGTACAGTCAACTTGTATTAAACTTTGCAGCTTTTACCAGCATTCCTGATTTATAAATGACGTAGTAATTGAAGGTGGTACTGTGGCCTTAATTTTTTTTTACCTGTAAATGTTTAGTGCATTTTAAAATGAAAACAAAAACTATACACTATGCTGAATTGCACCTCTATGAAACTACTTATCAGAGTTGTGCACTTGACCCTTTTTTGCCGGTCCGGCCGCAACCCACGGCCATATTCATATTCATTCATATCCCATATAAACATATTTTACTTTCTTGGGCACCCAGCCTTTTTTTGTAATGTAGAAGACAGTGATTAAACTTGGGGAAAAGCACTGTGCTAAATAAAACTAAATTAAACACTTTGGTTTTTAATTTTTTTTTTTATGTAACCTTAATACAAAATGTTTTGTTTTGCGTCTCTACTACAGTAGCCTATGTATAATTTGATCAACAAATTCAAAATGTGGTATGCACCCAGATTGGAAAAAAACTTTAAAGATTAGGACGAACATAATTTTTTTTAGCACTCTAAATTAGTATATTGTAATGACCTAGGTGGGTTATGTCTTTTATTTTTAGGTGTTGCCATTAAGGGTTGGTGGAAAATAGGTCATTTTGTGTTAACTAAGTGGTGAGATTTCCGAGTTCATAAATGCTCACCCAGTACGTTGTCACAGTGACCGTGAGGCAGCACGTCCTCTCTTGCTATTTGATGTCAACCGCGGGTATAAAAAAACTGTGTTTTGTTTTTGTAAGAATAATGTATAACGATTCATATATTATGATGCTTTTGTCGCACATTTGTATTATGCAGAATAGAGGTTTGATGATTAGCCATGTCAGCTTTGTAGGAATAGATATTTAGCTTTAGCCTTGTTCTAATCCAGGCCCAGCTTGTTTTGTGTGCCTTGCCTTCACACATGCATGATAATGGCACACACACATACACATAGACAAAACAAGTTCAGAGTGTTCCAGCTGCTTTCGCTCCCCTTACCCTTAGAGTTGGAACACCTTTGTAATCAGGGACTCCTAAGAAAATAAAAAGAGAGGAGGCGGAGGGTCTGATCAGAGAGTGTTGAGGAATTGTAGTTGTACAGTCCCCAGTGCTCTCCTTGCAAGTAAATTGACAATATCGTGTTGAGTGTCTTCTCTCCTTATTGTGTGCGTTGTTTATGAATGTCTCATTTGATGTGAACCTGACATTAAATTGGTCCTTCCGGATCCCTATAGGCCTGAAGTTTCCAGCTGGTGAGTCAACCTCTAGGTAAAGAGCGTGGCCACGGCATTAAGACCCTTTCCGGGACTGGTCCTTGGCCCCACTTCTGGATTGACGGGAAGCCGGAGGAGTGAAGACATCTATTGTTTCCTTTTTTAATTTTTTTTTAGTATCTCTTGTTCACTTTTTTTTTTTTTTTAGTACATCCTGCTCTCCTGCTTCCCTGCATTTGGGTTCACCTTTTACATTCGGGTTACCTTCCACAATCGGCCGCACACACACACAAAAAAACGGATTTAACAGTTAACAGTCTTGTTAGAAACAAAAAAAAATGTTTTTACATAGCTATGGCAATGTTCTGCCATAGTGCTTTTAGGCATTCCATGTTTTCGTTTGTCATGATACGCCTTCAGTGATACCAGGCTTTCAAATAAACAACAAATTGAAGAAAACACAGGTCTAATTTTTTTTCCATGACATTCCACAATTTCCACAATATGTGGAAATACACTAAAAGCCACATTTCAAATTGTCCTTTTTACTTCTTACTGTGTTGCTGTCACAAACAAAAGCAAGCCATTGTGTGTCCATACTTATTTGATTATGCCAATTTAGCTGTCCCGTTGTTGCAAAAAGTGAACTAGTGAGATGTTGGGTAATGGCGAGTGCAAAAAGCATCAGCCAGAGTGAAATAATCATGCTGTCAAATCTAAAAACCAAACGGGACGCAGGCGTGAAAGCCTACATATTTTCTCCTTTCAGTTCCATTCAGCACAGACTGATTACTGTGATTATATACTGGCTTTGCCCTTCGCCCCACCATGGAAATTCTTGATCCTTTCACAAGCTCTGCACATTAAGCCTCTACGTTAACGAGCACTCACATGCACATGCTGGAACAATGAGCACAGATGGGTATTATGTGTTTTGTGAGCTTTTCTGTCTAACTGTCTTCCTTTATTACTCTCTTTGTTAAAGCAGTGTGCCAAGCCCTCAAGGCACAGTTGAACTACCTCAGTATCCGTGCTGACAACAGCAGTCACAAACGACGTTTGTCATCTTAGTCGAGTATGTTTTTCTGACTCCTCTGTAAATCGCTGCTAATTGTGAAGAATCATTTGTTTTATTTAGGAAGACAAAAGAACAGCAAATACCCGCAGCACATTTAGAGGGCAGACGCCATCTGATGTCTTTGATAATTCAGCGAAGATTGATTGGCGAACACTTTTGAAACCCAGACGACACAAGCTCCTAACTAACTGTTGGGATTGTGTCTTCAATTATATTCAGTGTATTGCAGCAGTTTATGAATTGGCAAGAGCTATTCAAATGATAATACAAACATGACAGAGGTGGCAAGCTAAAACTAAATGCTTTGCATAGAAAAGGAAAGTAAAATTGAGCTTTTGTGGCAGCAAATATGATTAAAATGGTCCTCAGATGTGTTGTGTGTTGTCCTAAGGTGTCCTTTTTATGTTCCAGCCACAAGAGATTCTGTCCTTAGTTGTTTGATAAAATACAATGTTAAGTCCATTTTTACTTTAAGCTAAGTCTACGTCCAGATTGATGATGTGCTTCTCAAGTCCTGTAGGCGGTTATAATATGTGTTATAATACCACCATCATCCAATAAGTCATCGCCACACTTGGTTTTGTGTCATGTCATGTGTGGGTCCACATAATTTAGCAGTCTAGCGGGGTTTGCCTGGAATAAAGGTGCTCAGAGCTCCGGACATGATTATTCATGACACTCATTTGTATAAGCAGCCACAATAGCAGTGTAATAGCGCTAGCCGGCATGCACAGGACTAACAATGGAGATTAGCAACGGTAAAACAAGAGTTTATCCACCACCATCCGTCCAAGTTAATCCACATCTCACTTTGATGAAAAGCACATAATGAGATACATACGCAAACTGGACAGGTTGGATATTACTGATCTATCAAGCACCAGGAATGTTTTTTTTCCCACTATCGCAACAGCAGATAGGGAGAAATTTCCTGCTGGATCTGCATTACACATATCTATAATCATCATTTCCCTCTCACTTATCAGGTGAGTGCTTGCGATCATACAAAGGCTTGAAAGGTTACAAGTTTGTAGAATGCGTATTTGTTATGCCCCTTAAAGTGTGGTCAACATGCCATCTAAGCTAGCAGATTCACACAGTTCTTGCTCTATTACCAGAAGTGGGCATTTTACTTAAGTTTACTTGTCTTTCATTCATCATCCATCAGCGGCCTGAGCACTCCTCCGTCATCCGTCAGTAGATCATTTTTTCAAGCCGAACCAAACTGTAATCGTCTGTTGATCAGGAAAAATAAATAAAAGGTTCAACAGACGATTATCCGAACCGATTTATTAAAATGGCAAATGGGGTGCACTATCTACATCATACTGTGTTGGCTTTTTGCTCAAAGGGCTTTATGCACACATTCACTTACATACATTTCACATAGCCTACACTTATTTGAAGATTTTTGTTTCCTCCTAAAATAACGATGCGTTATTTTGCAATAATTATTTTATTGTAGTGGGTGAGGGTCAACTAATACCAGAAAGATGAAGCGTGTATTTCGGCTTGGTTTTAACCTCACACACACACGCACAATCACATAGCCTACACAAAACAGACAACTGAAAGTATAAAACTGAGTTTAAAGGGAAAGTCAACCCCAAAAATGTATTCAGAAGAATATGGTCTATGCAGTTCCACTAGTTTAAACACGGCATTCTGACTGATATTGTATTTGTAGAAGATAGGAAGTCCCCTAATATGACGCCCGTGCCTCCTCCACTTCTGTCGACTGAAAATTAAATCACAGTTGTTGTTTTCTGAAGCTGAGCCATGATTGGTCGTTATCTGAGCCCTGAGCATCTTTGATGTCATTTTCAGTCGACAAAAGTGACAAAATGGCCACCCCTTGAGATGGCTAAAAACAGGTGGACTTTGCTATATTCCGCAATATCAATCAGAATGCCCTGTTTTAACTAGCAGGCCTGCATAAAACATGATTTGAAAAAAATATGTTTGGGTTGACTTCCCCTTTATGGTTAAGTCTTAACTAGTTAGAAACTTGAGGCAAGTTGACTAGCTGGCCATCACTCATAATGCAATCTTGAAATTTTTACACATCACTACACAACAGTCAAGCTGATTATATCCAGTTATAATATAGCTCTTCCTCTTGAATAATATATCTCAACGGTTCAGAATTAAATCCTTCTTCCGTCGTTGCACGTTTTGACCAAATATCTTCATATATATATATATATATATATATATATATGTATATATATATATATATATATATATATATATATATAACATATTTAATGTATTTATAAACAAACCACTGAAATCACTTTACATAACTGTACACGTTTTTATAAAATCAAATCAAAACACAATTTTGCTCTGCTCAAGCGTACATCGATAACATGAATAACAAGACAAATTATTTTTGCTGTGCATATTTTGTAGTGGCAAAAGCAGTATTTTCGCTTCTGCATTAATTTGTGTTGTTTTCACATAATTTTCTTCTGTAATGTTGATCGTTTTAGTTGTCTTGTATTTGTATGCTTTCTGTCCCTCTCTAAACAAACATAGCAAGCAGTTCTCCAATTGAGAGGCAAAGTGTTCTTGCGTTTAGCTGTTTATTTGTCATAAATGTTCATTAAAAGTACCTCAACACAGTATCACTTCTGTTATTATTACCCTAACATAAGTCTATTAGCTTGAAGATGACATAAAAACGGAAATGCCATAGACAGGCTCACACATATTAGAATGTAGATTATGATCGTTTCATTTTATACAATCACATAACTGTTACTTTTGCTTAAACTGGCAGTAACACAACAAAACAAACAGAGCATTCAACAATCATCACTCTATGGAAACAAGTACAATTGCTGATGTTTAGATTTCAAATTACTTTGGTTTGCTAACCGTGTACTTCAGAACATCATCAATCCACTCCACCTCTGTTACACAATTGCCACCGCCAGGCTAAGGTGTGGGCGCCAGAGGGTGGCGCACAGCATGTGGGTTATAAGACAATGTGATCAAATTGCTGGTCCGTGTGTGTAGTTCTAGTTCAGTAGTGTAGTAGTATTTATTTGTTTGTTTTAAATTACCATGATTAACGTTTTATGCTAATAGTATGACATTATTATTATTCTTATTTTTTCGGGTTGGTTGGTTATTTATTCAATCAGCTTCAATACAAGAGACCCTAACAGTATACAGTTTTCTAAGAAAAACAGCCAATCGAAAAGGCGTAGAATGAAGCTACAGCTTATCAAGGCTTAGCCTTTTATACATGACAAAGCATATTTTAGCAAAACAAATTGACCACAACATGCCAACACAAATTGTATCATCTCACAAAGTCGAATTTGGTAATAATAATCTTTTTAACACCCTTGTCAAACCAACAAAATGTACAATTTTTATACAGTCTTACACACACGTCATTCATATATTTTGTCAATACTTTAAATTTTAATTAAAAAAAAAAAATAGAACCACACGTTTTCAAGTCATTTTCAAACAACCTCTGAATACTGTGGCACAGTAATTTATTAATTAAGTACCATGTACATTATTTGTGCAGTATAGAGTGAACTAAATCATAGAATTTCAAATAATTTAGTTGAATAAGCGATGGAATGTTGATTCTATATATTTAGCTTGATTAGTAATACTTAGTGTTTTTTCTATAGTTTGAAGATAGAACACATATTTGTTTTACATTTATTTCCCCAAAACTCAATACCATATGTCATAGACGGAAGTAATAGTGAGCTATAAATTATATATAATGCTTTATTATTCAGGACGTCCTTTGTTTTCCAAATAATAGCTCTAACTTTTTACATTTTTGATTTAATCTTATCCACAGTATATGTGGCTCCCAACAGAGCTTTGCATCACTGATCATTCCAAGAAATGTAGTATTATATACTCTTTCTATTTCAATGGAATGTACAGTGATTTTGACATGTCTTGTTTTTGTTTTTTTAGTGCCAAACGCAATAAATGTTTTTTGTTTTCCAAATTTAGCGATCACTTTTTTGAGATTAAACCAATTTCTAGTGTGTTCACTTTCACAGTTCACTTTCGGCAGTACTCAGAAGCTGTTTGAGATTTTTGCCAGCACAATACAGTGGTATCATCTGCAAATAGGATACATTTCAGTATTCTAGAGACGTTGCATATATCATATATAATATGAATAATTTAGGGCCTATTATGGACAGACCCTTGAGGTACCCCATAAGTCACCTTTAATAACTAATTTCATATCATTAGATTTGATATAATTAACATTCATAATTGTCATACAAAAGCACTGTGTGATAAACCTAAAATAAAAGTAAGACACCATTTTGAAGATTCATGACAGTCAGTAATTCAGGCGAAACAAGCAGATATTTACATACCGGTACTGTCACTTAGTGACATTTTGTACATAACGCTGAGGGAAAGTGTACAATATGTGTCTGACAGTAAGCAGCATAATCCTCTGTGATAGTTTCTCCTGAATAGCATGCATTTTACGTCTGCGCACATTGACTTTGCTTGAATTGTGTCAAGCTTCACCTGTAATGTTAACGTTGAGATCTCTACATGTCCATGGATAAGAAGTCAGGGACAAATGAACCGGAGTTGTCTGGACTCATAATGCCTAACTTCTCCAAACTTCTTAACACTCCAGTGCTTGTGGGCTGTGTCCTCTGCATCTTTCAGTCCAAATCACCTCATTTCATTTGCCTCCATTATACTTCATCACGCCTCATATCTCCCGTATGATTTCACCAAACGTAATTTGCCCTCTGTCTTCGCGCAACATGCAGAGCGACACGACGGGGGTGCCACATCCTCAATTAGTGGCCACTCATCCTCCTCTGGAATCCATCAACTTTTGACTACCTTGGCTTATTCGCACTTTACCCTTCTTCTTAACTTCACATTTTCTGCTTGAGAGACATCTTCTGACACACGCAATTACTGGAGAGCCTTTTGCTGCCCTTTACCATCATACTTATGCAGCTTTGATGGTGCCTAATTCAGCTCTCGAGAAGATGGCGTGTGAAATTCAGTTATTCCCAGATGCTATTTGATGTGCAGTACATGGGTGACTGTATTTGCACACCTAAGTCTTTTTTCTGTAGAATGAAAAAATATGAATAGATGAACATTTGTAAACATGATCTTCAGTATTGCTAAAAAGAAAAAAATGAATCCCTCCGCAATGAAAGAAATAGTAACATGCTCGTAGCACAAGCTGATAATCAATGGCATTTTTGTGAAACAATCACATTTCCTCGTGTGTGTATATATATATATATATATATATATATATATATATAAAAAAGCTCCTGATAATGCGTATTAGCTATTCTGTGCTAACACTGAAGCTCAGTTTATTACTTTCAATGACATGAATCTTGCTTCTGTGTGACTGGACTCTGGCCATCACTTGGACATGGCAGTTCTTCAACCAGTCAAGCTGCAGAGAAATCTGAAATACCTGTGTCTTGAAATTAGGAGCATCTGGCTTACAGAAACATTTTTCGAACATTATATGATTAAAATGATTTGTTTTGTAATTTCACATTTGCCAGTGGCCCAACTATTACACAGTACACAGGCAATTAAACATTTCCATAATATGTTGTCTTAAATGTTGGTTGACTTCATTTAATACTTGTTTGACTGAGTTGGTTAGCACGCCCGCCTCACAGTACACAGGTACAGGGTTCGATTCCGCGCCTTCCTGTGTGGAGTTTGCATGTTCTCCCAGTGCCTGCGTGGGTTTTCTCCAGGTACTCTGGTTTCCTCCCACATTCCAAAAACATGCATCTTAATATGCGCTCTAAATTATCCCTAGGTGTGACTCTGAGGGTGAATGGTTGTTTGTCTGTGTGTGCCCTGCGATTGGCTGGCAATGGCAATTGGGTTCAGGATGTACCCTGCCTGCTGCCTGTAGACAGCTGGGATAGGCTCCAGCACGCCCGCGACCCATGTTAGCATAAGTGGCTTGGATGGATGACTGAATGACTGTTTGAACCTGGCAGGAATTACTTTTAGTACCATTAAAATTGTTTCAAAATCTGAACAAAATGGTGGTCGACCTGGAACAGATTGTGTCAGACCTTGAAAGTTGCAGGGTATTTCCACTTCTTCCAAAAACAATTTATTAAAATGGACAAATAATGCAACATCCTCTTGCTGCTTGGGAGAATTGATAGGGCACAGTGATTTCCCTGTGAATGTTCCTCTGAACCCATTAAATGCTGTTTCCTTGGCAACTTGGGGCAGAGGGCTCGCTTTCACCACATAGCAAAGAAAAGAGAGTGTGAGGTGTCCCACTGTCCAACCGAAAGAGACACACAAACACACGCGCACACGCACACGCACACGCACTCACTGTAAGGTAGTTACAGGACTCCACAAAATGTAGTACTATATAAGGGTTACGATCAGATTCATCTATAATAACAAATTACAACACTGTTAGAAAAACAAAACATCTAATAACATTTCCAGAGATGGGCATTTCGTCCCTGGGAATGTCCGTCCGTCCGTCCACAAACTGGGCGTCCGTCGGACGAGAACTCTTTATAGAGCTCTTTTAGAGTTTTCTAAAGTTCTCTCTCTTAGGACGGACTAAGCAAAGAAAGGAAGTGGGTTTCCATCTGTCCCTGTATTCATCCCGAACCAGGTCAACTACAAGCTGACGTGTTGTGTTGAGTTCTTTTGAAAAGAAAAAACGTTGTTCTCTTCTGCGATACCACAGAACAGCCATGACTAAACCTGCACAACACTAGAGTGTTCTATTTCATGTGGTTCCCTCCTTGCAGTAATGTTCTCACAGGTATAGTCTGCCTTCTAGTGGACACCCATTTCACTGATGGGGAAAAAGGTGCAGAGCCATTTTGTTTTGTTAACTAAGTGCTCACATTGAGTACAAACCTTATCCCTTTGAATGTGAAGTATGTCTTTGTCTGGACCATCTCTAGACTGTAAAAATCCATCCAAGCCTGACGGGTCATGCAAAAATCTATGCAAACCTGATGGGTCATGCCAGCTCCGCCTACACTTAAAGCTATGACCCGAAAGTGGAAGACATTCGTTCTCCTCTTAAAATAACATTGTGTTATTTTGCAATAATTATTTTTATTGCGAAATAATGCAATAAAAAGTGAAAACGTCTTGCTTTAAAACACAAAAGTTTTGTGACAAAACACAATAGTATTGCGTTATTATGCAATCTTAAATATTCTTGTGAGTATTGCGTTATTATGCAACCTTAAATACTCTTGTGAGATCCCCTGGCTTGCTCCAGTCCCCATCATCATCATCATCATAACGTCACGACGGTGGTTGCTGGCAGCAAAAAGCTATCTTGGTTAAACAGTTGTAAACAATTCAATCTACTCACGATACTCCCGGCCGATAAGTGGATGTGCATAGGAAATTAGCCAACTAATGATCTTGAAATAATGTCATGCACGGATGCTTTTTTGGGGGAGCGGCAGGGACGGACAGACAGAATGTAAGGACAGAAGCGCTTTAAAAGGATGAGGACGGACGGGGTCCGAGGACGATTACTTTTTATGAATAATGATGGAGGGACATTGGCAGAAGGTTACCCAGGTCGCGGACGGTGGACGGACCAGCAAAAAAGTGTAAAGTGCCCATCTATGCAAATTTCCACATTCAAGAGATAAGTTTAGTTTGTGGATAAACTGTATAAACACAAACTTTCATCTGAAAGGGGGTGGAGAGTACAGACAGCATTTCTTGATGGCATAGCACACTCGAGGGCCAAAGGCAGTTTGCAAATGTATGGAAGCACATCTTTGTGTTTTATTGAGTCTAGTGGAGTTATCATACCACAGCTGCAGAGCAGCATTTCTTCACAGGTTTTGTTGCGTATAATTTTGCCACAGAGGAGTAGATTTTATAACTCTTATCAAAGACTCAATATGTAGAAGCCCCGAAGCACAAGCGCAGTGTAACATCCCATTAAATGTAATGAATTACCTGCTGCCATGCATACACAGTATTCCAGTCAAACAGGTGGGCTAGTCAGTCTTTTGGGTTGGTTTATTCCCACTATTGCAAAGATCAGTCATAAACGAGATGGATGTAGATGGTAAATCTTATTGTCACTTCTATTATCTTTTATTGAAAGGCCATGCGTTTGTCTCTCCCCGGACATGGGCAGCTGAGTAGTTTAAGTTTTTTTTGGAGGGCCTGCATGCCACTGAGTGGAGCGTAATCAGAAAACAACACAGCAGTCATAAAACTGCACTGCACTAGCTCAGAGAAATTCGGTGGCTTGCTCCCCTTTTTGCAGAGTAGAGGGAAAACCTTCCTGGGTCTTGAACACAATTAACTTTGGTCACAGGGGTGATGCACAAGACATCCATAACTGACTTGGATATCACATTAGCTGGGTTACAATAACAAATACAGAATGTTTTCTCTAAGGCAAAATTTGTAGAATAAAATAAAAGGTGGCCAACTTCCATTCACCCATCCATTATCGATACCGCTTATCCTCACAAGGGTCACGGGGCGTGCTAGAGCCTATCCCAGCTGTCTTCGGGCAGTAGGCGGGGGACACCCTGAATTGGTTGGCAGCCAATCGCAGGGCGCACAGAGACAAACATCCGCACTCATAATCACACCTAGGGGCAATTTAGAGAGTCCATTCAACTTACCATGCATGTGTTTGGAATGTGGGAGGAAACCGGAGTACCCGGAGAAAACCCACGCAGGCACGGGGAGAACATGCAAACTCCACACTGGGAGGCCGGAGCCGAGATTTAACCCACGACCTCTGAACTGTGAGGCGGACGTGCTAACCAGTCAACCCAGGTGGGCAACTTCTACGGCCATTTTCAACTGCTTATCATGTTTGGGGTCATTGGTGATCTGGTGGCAGATGGGTGAATTTGTGGGAGAGGTGGGTAACGGGACTGGTTCCCAGTGAATCACTTGGCATATATAGATGATTTCGAATTTTTTATTAACCTAACAAGCCTGCACAGAATACCACCAGTGACTGTACACTGCACTGGTTGCTAGTCAATCGTATGACACCAGTGAGTCATGTGTGTCATCTTCCAAACCGCTTATCCAATACGGGTTGCGGGGAGGTGCTGGAGCCTATCCCAGCTGACAATGGGCGAAAGGCAGAATATACCCGGAACTGGTCGCCAGCCAGTCGCAGGGCACACACACAGACACCGTCACTGAGTGGCAACTGATCCCACACTGCCCACATACAACTCAGGCGTGTGTGCCACTACGCCATCAGTGACCAGTGAGTCAAATATTGTTTAATATATAACATACATATTTGACTATTTAAAGGCACATGACATGTGGGATATGTTGTGATTACTTCCTTTATAGGCCTACCTGACTATTTCCTCAATCATGAATGGATTCAGAAAATCGGGTATTTGTGATTTAAGGTAGCTATTAACTTAATCTCAACACGGGCCAAGTGTGGTATTTTCAAATTTGATGAGGAATTATAACATTTTCAGTTTAATTCAGAAGAGCTTCAATTGAACTGACCTTATTATTGGATCCTGATTTTATTTGTACATAGCTGTATTATAACTGGATATAATCAGCTTGACTGTTGTGTAGTGATGTGTAAAAATTTCATGCAGGCCTGCTAGTTGAAACAGGGCATTCTGATTGATATTGCGTTTATGGAATATAGCAAAGTCCACCTGTTTTTAGCCATCTCAAGGGGTGGCCATTTTGTCACTTCTGTCAACTGAAAATGACATCACAGTTGCTCAGGGCTCAGGTAACAACCAACCACAGCTAACCTGTTTTCTGAAGTTGAGCCACGATTGGTCCTTATCTAAACCCTGAGCGACTATGATGACATTTTCAGTCAACAGAAGTGACAAAGTGGCCGCCCCCACCGAGATGGCTAAAAATTAGTGGATTTTTCTGCTTTAACTCATATTCCACAAACACAATAGTAATCAAAATGCCTGCATAGAACATATTCTTGGAAAAAAAAATGTTTGGGTTGATTTCCCCTCATTAGAACACCCAGTTGTTGTTTTTTTTTTTTTTTTAAACATTTATACAATAACTATTGAACCAAATATGGGTGATATTTGACAAGCAACTCTGCTGACTACGATTAGCCAACTTTCACTTGTAAATTGGCCATTACCTGCCAAAGCAGCAAGGAGTATGGCGATGTGACATGTGACAAATGTAAAGCAGAGAAGTCAAATGACAGGCTTCTGGGCATTCTAGTGGTAAATGTTTTGTGAAATACTGCAGGTGTTGTAAGTGTTTAAAGAAAATGAAAATGAAATGTGGGATCATAGTGTGACTTTCTGCTTCAGGTTTCCAAACGTCTCCCTTTTAGACTGCATGGTGAAGTGTTGCAATTTCCGCCTAAGTCAGGTTGGAGATACGAGCACCTTCCTCCTCGCAAGGGTGACAAAGCAGAATCTCTTATCGGCCTGTCGTCTTTGTGACATCTGGCTTTTTAGAAGCGGAATTATGGGGCTGCAAGCAATCCGAGAGCGCTGAGATGCATGGCTACAACAGCGGCAGCTATCACAGCAGCTGTAATTTGGCACATGCATTATTCAATAGTGCTTTAAGATCTGTGAGGCTCTGAGATTATTTATACTTTGAAAAGTGGTGGCAGGGCAATTGTACACACGTCCGTGCAGAGCCCAATTGTAATATGTCAGCATGTGAGAGCAGATGCAAGTGTGGTAAATGTTTAACACATTGTCTTAATGCCGAGCAATATAATTTCATTTTTTAATTTAAATGTTAGCTTTGTGGCATCACGGTGGTCGACTGGTTAGAACGTCCGCCTCACAGTTCAGAGATTGTGGGTTCGATCGCGGCTCCGGCCTCCCTGTGTGGAGTTTGCATGTTCTCCCCGTGCCTGTGTGGGCTTTCTCTGGGTACTCTGGTCTCCTCCCACATTCCAAAAACATGCATGGTAAGTTGATCGGACACTCTAAATTGCCCCTAGGTGTGATTGTGAGTGCGGATGTTTGTTTGTCTCTGTGTGCCCTGCGATTGGCTGGCAACCAATTCAGGGTGTCCCCCGCCTACTGCCCGAAGACTCCAGGCTCCAGCACGCCCGCGACCCTTATGAGGATAAGCGGTATGGATAATGGATAATGCATGGATGGATGGATGGATGGATGGATGGATGGATGGATGGATGGGTGGATAGATGGATGGATGGATGTTAGCTTTGTGCCCTTCTATATCACATGAATCCCCCAAAAATCTATACTGCTTTTTACCAGACTAAAAAAAAATCTGGCCTATTTTATTATTTTTTTTAAATCATTATCATTATATAATTCCTATTTATATCCCCACACTCTTACGTATACCCTCATTACTTTAACAATGCAGTCTATCCAAAATCACTGCACTGTAACTTTCTCAGCTCATGTGCACTGTGACAGTAATACAAACACAAAGGCAAACTTGTTGGTACTCATTGCATCAGCGATGTGGCACAGCTCTTTTGCAATAGCATACAAAGGGATTGCTAGCTAATGGTGAAAGCTCCCTTGTTGGGTGTCTACCTCAAAAGGACAGCAGTCACTTTTGTTCTGTTGAGCTGTACAGGGTGACTTATCAGACTATTTTTGTAATTGTGTCTGTGTGTCCAGAGTCATCTTACATTCATTATGGTAATTGTCATGGCAGGCAGCGATGACTCTCAAACACGCTGTCCACCGAGCCTGGCCCACACACTGTGGCCCCTGCTCTAACACACACTGTGTTGTCTATGTGTGTGCCTGGATCTATTTGTGCCCCAACTAAAGGCCTTCCCTACAAATATTACTCAAGTTCTGACTGGCCTTCCTTAGCTAAATCCTCCTCTTGCTGTCTACATCCTTTTTTTGCCCCTGTCTGTGTCAGAGTGCAGGGTATGACGCTCAAGCCGGGGAGCTGTAAGCATAAACATCTTTCCATCTCCACATGAAGACAAAGAGGGGGGCATTATCAGGCGGAGGGATAAACCCTGCATTCAGTTCTCAACTATAAATAACTCCTAGCACCTCCTCATTGGCATTCATGAGGTGAAATGGCAGTGTATGGAAAATGAAGTGCTGTCTGTTTGGTGTCTTATTTGCTTAATAAAACCTCACAACATTGAATCTATTACACTTCTTCCTCCGCTTTGTTCACGGTGATATTTTCTGGAGGAAGTAAGCAGAACAAAACATTATTATGTGTAAGTTTTTAAATAATAATAATAATAATAATAATAATAATAATAGGGTGGCACAGTGGTCGACTGGTTAGCACGTCCGCCTCACAGTTCAGAGGTCGTGGGTTTGATTCCGGTTCCGGCCTCCCTGTGTGGAGTTTGCATGTTCTCCTCGTGCCTACGTGGGTTTTCTCCGGGTACTCCGGTTTCCTCCCACATTCCAAACACATGCACGGTAAGTTGATTGGACTCTCTAAATTGCCCCTAGGTGTAATTGTGAGTGTGGATGTTTGTCTCTGTGTGCCCTGCGATTGGCTGGCAACCAATTCGGGGTGTCCCCCGCCTACTGCCCGAAGACAGCTGGGATAGGCTCCAGCATGCCCCGCGACCCTTGTGAGGATAAGCGGCATCGATAATGGATGCATGGATAATAATAATAATAATAATAATAATAATAATAATAATAGGCGGCACGGTGGTCGACTGGTTAGCACGTCCGCCTCATAGTTCAGAGGTCCTGGGTTCGATCCCGGCTCCGGCCTCCCTGTGTGGAGTTTGCATGTTCTCCCCGTGCCTGTGTGGGCTTTCTCTGGGTACTCTGGTCTCCTCCCACATTCTAAACACATGCACGGTAACTTGATTGGACTCTCTAAATTGCCCCTAGGTGTGATTGTGAGTGTGGATGTTTGTCTCTGTGTGCCCTGCAATTGGCTGGCAACCAATTCGGGGTGTCCCCCGCCTACTGCCCGAAGGCAGCTGGGATAGGCTCCAGCACGCCCTGCGACCCTTGTGAGGATAAACGGCATCGATAATGGATGGATGGATAATAATAATAATAATAATAATAATAATAATAATAATAATAATAATAATAATAATAACAGATATGGACGCCCGTTTTGTGAACGGACGGACAGAGGATGAGAAGTCTTAAAAAGGACGGACTATGCAAGGACGAAAGTGAGTTTTTGTCCCTCCCTCTATTCATCCCTAACCGGGTTAAGTACAGACTTTCGTGTTGTGTTGCATGGGTTCTTTTAAAAAGCAAGACCACTGTTCTCTTCTGCTTTACCACGGAGCCACCTTTATTAACTGCCTGCACAACACTTCATGTGCGCTCCCTGCAGTAACATTGTACAGGTTTGGTCTGCCCTCTAGTGTTTCAACACATATAATATCATGGATTATGCCACAGGACATTTCACTGACTGACAGAAACACACCCAGCCTGTCTTGTGTGTGATAATGTATGTATTGGGCATAGGAAAAAAGTGGATGGCAATCTATGTAGCAAGATAATAATGGCTAGCTACCTGGCTGATGATAGTAAAATGACCATTACAGAGATAAAATTACAACAGAAAACTAACTCAAAGAGATACTGTAGAGTTTTCACATTGTTCCCATCAATACAGGCAGTCCTCGTATTACGACGTAAGCTACCTACGACGCTTCGATTTTACGACGCCCGTGTCTCCTCCTCCAATCTGTCCCCCCCCAAAAAAACTACGTGAGGTCAACCATGTGTCAAGAGAGGCTCATCAAAACTGATCTCAATGGAATGTGACGTGAGACGTTCTTTGGACATCAAAGACACCATTACTGCATTTGCACAAGTCAAGGTCCACAAGCAAAAGTTTTAAAAACAAATGACACCAGGAAGTGGCTGTAGATATAGAACAAAACACCACAAACTTCTTTTTTTTTTTTTTACTTCATTGCGTTTTTGTCATTCAGAAACCTTTGCATATTTCAGTTGTGTTTGTTATGTTATACTGTATTTTAGGTTTTCTTACATAACTGTGCACTTCTGTTATTTAAAATAAAACATTTCTGGATTAAATGATGATCTTGGTGTTTTTGGGCCGCGAGGGCCCTCATGGTCAGTCTTGCCTAGGGCCCCCAAGATGACAAGAAACGCCCATGTCCGTTGGGTTAGGGTTAGGGTTAGTTGCGGGGGGCGGTTCACCGTGAAAATAGACAATGGACGATTAGATAGATGGAAAAAAATGGGCTTCTGGCTATGCTTAGTCCATCCGTCCATTATCCATTATCCAATCCGCTTATCCTCACTGGGGTCGCGGGCCTGCTGGAGCCTATCCCAGCCGGCTTCGGGCAGGGTACACCCTGAACTGGTTGCCAGCCAATCTCAGGGCACACAAAGACAAACGAACATTTGCATTCACAATCACACCTAGGGGCAATTTAGAGTGTCACATTAACCTACCAAGCATGGTTTTGGAATGTGGGAGGATTTTTGCTGTTGACCAGTGTAATTTTGGGGAAGCTAGCAACTGCATAAGAGGCATATTTTCTCCCAAAACGTACCTCATTTCAGATGTTCAAATTTTGACTCAAAATTTGCTCTGCCAAAATAAATCTAGTTTCTTGTGTCAACGTATGACGCTCATAGCAGGGATATTGGCTGTAGGCCTGCATGTATCTGTCAATGCTCATCTGCTTTGTGTGACTGTTAAGTGGATCCGCACCGCTTTCCCAAAACATAGACTGACCTAAAGACCCTCGAAAGTCAGCGCATATTAGCATTATCAACCTCAGTTTACCCGAGAGAATCTCACATGTCCTCGGAGGGGTTGCGTTTAAGCCGAGCCACAACTTGAAACACAATCTTTGCAAGGCTGAGCCATGAAATGTGCTGCCTGTGAAACCTTCCCTCATGAAAAATTAATCGAGGAATCGAGTGGGCAACATACAGCTGAGACACGTCGCACAGCGTGCAACACTGGATTCAGAAAAACAAAGAATAAATACAACTACCTTTAAACCCATCTGCTGTGTTTTCTTTTCTGACAGTTTCATTTTCAATATTTGAATATCCTCTGCATAAAGTTAGTTGCACTGATAAATAACAAACACAATGCCTTCCATCTATTATGAATACTCTTGTTCCCTCTACGGCTTTGAAATAAATGAGGAAACTGGGCTGAAAACAGACAAGAGGCATTAGGATATGAGCAAAATGCTTTCGCTCAAGCTGCCTTTGAATCTACAATCAGTCACTTTGTTTGATATTCTGGGATGCAAGGTCAGAGATTTGTCTCCTCCAGTTGTTTGTTTGTATTTTTGTCAGGTTTTTGAGAGCCGATGACTAATGATGCCAACAGATCGACAAGCCACAGCCTCAAGCCGCAGGAAAGATGTGACTTATCCCCCATTATTAACCCATGACATTTCCCTCCATTCAAATTCTTAACTAAATCCAACCTATTTTCACCATGCCATTTCTTTTGATTGCACCCTGTTTTGATCTACAGCCAAGGATAGATTTGCTGTTCACACTAAAGATGGCACCCGCATAGTGCAAGGAGGGATATGAATCTTGTATGGAAATGTGTATTCAAGTAAAAGCAGCGTAGGTTGTGAGCTGGCTTTGCAAAATGTACATACACATAGACTGAAGATTGTTGGTTGCAAACATGTAAAACAACACGTTACTACAAGTCAGGGGTGCAGATGGGATTTTGGAACGGGGCGGGTACGGAGACTTTTCTATACTGACTTACCGGCCGGGCTCAGCCCAAAAAAGCAACGTGGGTCCAACTTGCCATGGGCTCACCACCTGTGGGAGGGGCCAAAGGGATCGGGTGCCTTGTGAGCTGGGCGGCGGCAAAAGGCAGGGACCTTGGGGCACGGAATGTCACTTCTCTGGCAAGGAAGGAGCCTGAGCTTGTGTGTGAGGTTGAGAAGTTCCGACTAGA